>NW_006921982.1:351685-395585 GCF_000298275.1 Orycteropus afer afer | reverse complement strand
GATTGCTGAAAAAAGAAATAAAGAAATCAATACCATTTACAATACATACCAAAAAAAAAAAAAAAAAACTTGGGAATAAATCTTACTAGGGATACAAAAGACCTGTACAAAGAAAACTATAAAAGACTATTTCAAGAAACCATAAGAGATCTATAAGTGGAAGAACATACCATGCTCATGGATAGGAAGATTGAACATTGTGAAAATCAGTTCTACCCAAAGCACTCTATACATTCAATGCAATCCCAATCCAAATCTCATTAATATTATTTAAGGAGATGGAAAAACCAATCATTAACTTTATATGGAAAGGAAAGAGACCTTGTATAAGCAAAGCATTATTGAAGAAGAACAAAGTAGGAAGTCCCACACTCCTGGATTTTCAAACCTACTATACCGCCACAATAATCAAAACAGCCTGGTATTGGAACAATGACAGACACATAGACCAATAGAATAGAATTGAGAACCCAGAAATAGATCCATCGACCTATGGTCAGCTGATCTTTGACAAAGGGCTGTTATCCATGAAATGGGAAAGAGATTGTTTACTAAATGGTGCTGGCAAAACTGGACATCCATTTGCAGAAAAATGAAACAAGCTCACACCATACACAAAAACTAACTCCAGATGGATCAAAGACTTCAATGAGAAACCTAAAACTATAAAGTTTCTCAAGGAAAAACTAGGGGCTAATTTAGGGGCCCTAATATATTCCATAAATAAACTATCAAGCATAACCCAAAATGCACAAACAGCAGAAAAGAAACTAGATGAGTGGGACCTTCTTAAAATTAAATCCTTATGTGCTTCCAAAGACTTCTCCGAAAGAGTCAAAAGAGAACCTACAGATCGGGAAAAAAAAATTCAGCAATGACATATCTGACAAGGGACTTACCTGGAATTTATGGAAAACTCCAACACCTCACAAAAACAAGATGGAAAATCCAATTACAAAGGGCAGAAGACATGAATAGAAACTTCACCAAAGAGGATATTCAGGTGGCTAACAAACATACGAATAAATGTTCTTGATCATTAGCCCTTAGAGAGATGCATATCAACAACAGTGAAATACCATCTTGCCCCAGCACTAGAACCAAAGTTCAACAAGACAGAAAATAACAAATGCTGGTGAGGATGGGCAGAGATTGGGACTCTCATACACTGCAGGTTGCTCTGTCAAATGATACAATTACTGTGGAAAGCAGTATGGCGATTCCTTAAAAAGTTGGAATTAGAAATACTATTTGACCCAGCAATGCCATTACTAGGTATATATCCTAAAGAAGTGAAATCCAGGACAAGAACAGAAATGTGCACACCCATATTCATTGCAGCACTATTTGCAATAGCCAAAAGATGGAAACAATGTAGGTTCCCATCAACACAAGTATAGATCACCAAACGATGGTACATACACACAATGGAATACTATGAAACCATAAAGAATAATGTAGAATCGGCAAACCACTGCATAATGTGGATGAACTTGGAGCACATAATGCTGAGTGGAATAAGTCAATCACAGAAGGAAAAATATTGTATTAGCCCCTTATTGTAAAAAGTCAAGGAAAGGTTTTTATTGAAGGAAATTTTCTTTGTTGGTTACAAGGGATGGAAAGGGAGAAGAGGAGAGGGAATACTTTGGATTGGTAGAGATAAATATTGATTTGGATGAAGAGAAGGTCTACATTCCAAATGTGAGTGATCAAAACAGTGGCCTTGAGGAAGAGGAAGACATAAAGAGGTGCATGGGAGGTACAAACAGCAAAAATGAATCCTTCTGCACACACAGTACTGCGTTGTCGGTGAAGGCAAACATTGACATACAGGCGAATAGGTGGGTGGACAGAATGAACTATTAGGTATGTCTACATGGGGTAATGTGCTCAAGATCATGTATAGGGATGGCAGACAATGTTTATACAAGTGTATTTGTATGCTCTGAAAGAATTCCCAGGTATTTAGTAGAGCTGACAAGGGACAAGGTTGTAGCCACTTCTTGGCCACATGCAACTACCCAGAGGGAGTGAGTAGTTGGGCCTGTAAACTCGGGACCATAGTCGCAGGGGACATGAAGCTCAATTGGCATAACATTTTACACAAAAACATTGTTCCACCTCCTATTTTGGCAAGTAACTACTGAGATCTTAAAAGCTTGCAAGAGGCCCTCTAGATGCAACAGTGGGTCTCTCCTCATCCAGAGCAAAGAAGAATGAAGAAAACCAAAGACACATGGAAGCAATTACTCCAAGCTATTGGTACACCATGCCGTCCACAGCCTATACAACCGTGAGACCAGAAGAATTAGATGGTCCCTGGCTACCACTATCAACTTCTCAGAGGCGGATCTCTGTAGGAAGTCCTGGATAGAGTGGCAGAACGATATAGAACAAAAGTCCATATTTGGGATCATTTGGGAAAAATAAAAAAAAAAAGGACTAGGTTTGCTGGTCTGACAGTGCCTGCTGGAACTCTTGAGACGATGGCCCCTAGCTGTCATTTATGTCTGGAATTAAACACACTCCTGTACCTTCTAGCCAAACAGAAAACTGGCATAGGAGCTGAACATTTACATTAGGTAGATACACTCCTTGGAGAGATCAATCATGGGAGAATAGAAAGGCTGCGTATGCACAGGGAGATAGCTTGTGGGGCAGGAGTGCACAGGAGGGAAGGACACAGGGAAGAGGTAACTATGGGGAAGAAGTGGGAGGGGAGCTGTTGCATTTTGGGAAATTATAGTCAATGTTGTGAGACAAAGTGTACATAAGCTGCTGTATGGAAAGTGAATTTGCTCTCTAAACTCTCACCCAAATCACAACAAAAATTTAAAAAAAAAAAAGAACATCATACATGAAGAAAGTAAATGGTCATTAAAAATACAAGAAAGGAAGAAAAGACCAAAATGATGTCAGAAGAGACTCTGAAACTTGCTCTTGAGTGGAGAGTAGCTAAAGCTAATGGAAGAATTGACTAAATCAAAGAGTTAAACAGAACATTGCAAAGGGAAGCTGAAGAAGACAGAGTAAACTATTCTAATGAAATGTGCAAACACCTAGCATTAGAAAATCACAAGTGAAGAACATACTCAGCATTTCTCAAGTTGCAAAAATTGAAAAAATTATTCAAGGCTTAAATTGCAATACTGAAAGGTTCTATGGGCAAAATATTGAATGATGGGGGAAGCATCAAAAGAAGATGGAAGGAATGAATACAAAGTCACTGAACCAAAAAGAACTAATTGATGTTCAACTATTATAGGAGGTAGCATATAATCAAAAACCAATGGTATTGAATGGAGAAGTCCAACTGCACTAAAGGAATTGGTGAAAAACGAGACTTCAGAATTGACAAAATTCCCATTGACATGTTTTAACAAGCACATGCAATTCTGGAAGCACTCATTCATTTATACCAAGGAATTTGAAAGACTGGTGAAATGACTAGAAGAGATAGTCTTTTGTGCCCATTCCAAAGAAAAGTCATACTACAGAATGTGGAAATTAACCAAGAATATTATTAATATCACACACAAGTAAAATTGTGCTGAAGATAAATCAAAAATAGCCCCAGCAATACATTTGCAGGGATCAGAACTTCAAGCTGGATTCAGAAGAGGACATGGAACCTAGGATATCATTGCTGATGTCAGAAGGAACTTGGTTAAAAGCAAAGATTTCAGGAAGATGTTTACTGTGTTTTATTGACATGCAAAGCATTTAACTGTGGATCATAATACATTTTGGATGACATTGTGAATAAGGGAATTCCAGAACACGTAATTGTGCTCATGAGGAACCTGTACATAGACCAAGAGGCTATTGTTCAAACAGAACCAAGGGATGTTGCATGGTTTAAATTTAAGAAGTATGTGTGTTAGCGTTGTATCTTTCCCCAATACTTATTCAATCTGTATCTTGAGCAAATAATACAAGAAGCTGGACTATATGAAGAACATGGCATCAGGATTGGAGGAACACTCATTAACAATCTGTAATATTCAGATGACACAGTCTTCCTTGCTGAAAGTGAAGACACCTTGAAAAATTTACTGATGAAGATCAAAGACTAAAGTCCACAGTATGGATTACACCTCAGCATAAAGAAAGAAAAATCCTCATAACTGGACCAATAAGCCACATCACAATAAATGGAGAAAAAGTTTGAAGTTGTCAAGGATTTCTTTTTAGTTGGATCCTCAGTTAACACTCATAAAAGCAGCAGTCATGAATTCAGAAGTCATATTGCTCTAAGCAAATATGCTGCAAAAAACCTCTTTAAAGTGTTAAGAAGCAAAGATGTTACTTTGAAGACAAAGGTGTGCCTAACCCATGTCAATGTATTTGTAATCTCCCCATCTGCATGTGAAAGCTGGACTATGACTATGAAAAAATGAAGAGTTGATATCTTAAACTGTGGTGTTGATGAAGAATACAGAAAATACCATGGACACCCAGAAGAATAAACAAATATGTCCTGTAAGAAGTGCAGCCAGAATGTTCCTTAGAAGTAAGAGTAGCCAGACTTCATCTCACCTATCTTGGTCCTGATGTCCCTGGAGAAGGGCATCATGCTTGGAAAGGTAGAGAGCTTGCTTAGAAAGGTAGAGAGCTAGCGAAAAAGGGGAAGACTCCCAATAAGATGGATTGACACGGTGACACAAGCATTGCAAGCATTGTGAAGATGTTTCAGGACTGAGCAGTGTTTTGTTTTGTTGTAAATTAGTGGATACTAGCTATACTGCAGCCCCTTTCTTGGGATTGCTGTGAGTCAGAGCCAACTCGACAGCACTTAACAACATCAACAATGGTAACCAACCATTAATTATGTCAAATGGATAAGAAGCAATTCAGATGTTATTTCTTAGTCCACATACATAATAGATGAAATAAAGCATATTGTATGATTTTATATGGTCATTTAAGAAGGATATTTCCACATGAATGTATTTCCACATTAATTATTATTTTTTTTTTTTCACAAACCTGTTAGCAGCTCATTTATTGAAATACTGTTTTTGCTTTATACAAGCTGTGCAGTTGCATGTCACAGAGGTCAAATCTCCAAGGAATTCATTCTATTATATGTGAAAGAAAAATTGATGCTCCTCAAGCTCCATTGTTTTGGCATTTTTTATGTTTTCCTAATATACAGAGACAAACAGTTGTGTTGCCATGATAATTATTCCATTCCCCTCATACATTTAATAGTGCAGGGTGACATTGATCCTTACCACTACATTTTTAAGACATGCAAAATTAAAATATTAATATGAAGGGAAAGAATAAAATAGGAATATTTTAATGTATAATTATTTTGAAATATCAAATTTTAAATTAAAAAAATATTAAATATGTCTTTGGTATTACAGGGAACTCTGGTGGCATAGTGCCCATTCATGTACATGGATTGACTGCTAACCAGAGGCTGCCGGTTCAAACCTGTTAGCCACTCCTTGGAAGGAAAGTTGGGCAATCTACTTCCATAGTGATACCACCTCAGAAACCCAAGGAGGGGTCGCTATGAGTTGGGTCTGACTCGATGGCAGTGTATTTGTTTTGTGTTTTGCTCATATTACAGATTTGTTTTTACAATTAACACTATCATGTTTAAATTTATTACAAAAAGCCCAAATAGTTGAAATGTATTAATTAACCAAATATAAACTTGTATTTCAATATTTTGTAGGCCATAAACCAAATAATTTATCACAAACAAAAATGAGCTTATTCTACCATTCATTTTTTTTTAAAAATGTTTTATGTCCTTTTGATTCATAAAAAATTTATTTTATGTTCTAAGCACTGGTAATATAGAACTGAATAAAGCAGGGGTATCATTCATAAAGTTTAAATTCTATTGTGATATTGCTTGTTGTGTGCCACAAGTTGATTCTGAACCTTAGCAGCCCTGTAGGACAAAGTAGAATGATTGGACCAAGTAAAGAAGAAGTATCAATGACTTTAGGCTTATTGGTAAGACATTTGCATGTTAGAGGGTGGAAAATTAAGCTGACAAAAATTCAGATGCCTTTCACCTCAGTGGTATAGGGCACGTTGAGATATTCTTTTTCTTTCTTTTTTTTTTTGTACCACTGTTACAATATGATTGGGTATCCTTAAGATATAAGCATATTATATATTTGTACATTTTTGTCTTTTTAAAATGGCAAGATGCAATACACATTGCTTTGCAATCTGCTTTTTTCACTCAGCAAGATGAGTGCCATTTTTTTTTTTTTTAATTGTGATTTGGGTGAAAATTTACAGAACAAATACACTTTCCATACAGCAGTTCACATACACTTTGTCTCATGACATTGACTACAATTTACCACAATGCAACATCTCCCCTCCTACTTCCTCCTGATAGTTACCTCTTCCCTGTGTCTATCCCTCCATGCACTCCTGCCCCCTGAGCTGTCTCCCTGTGCATAAGCAGCCCTTCTTTCTCCCATGCTTGTTCTTTCCAAGGAGTGTATCTAATGTTGAGATATTCTTACTGAAAGAAGGGATGACTTATTGCTTCTGATTCCTCTCAAACTGAAAAGGAGACACAATGCCTGGTGGGTGTCTTTGGGTTTTAGAGGCAATATATCACTCATTTGGGTTTGCTACTCCAACCTGCTTTTCAAGTGACTCAAAAAGCTACTAGCTTTGAGTGGGGTCTAAAACAAATGAGGGCTCTGAAGTAGACCAGTCTGCCATGTAAGCCATTCTGCCATTTGAACCATGTGATCCGGCTGATCCAATGGTTCTTGATGTGTCAATAGAAGATAGAGATCCTGTTTGGAGTCTTTAGCAGGCCCCTATTGGTAAATCACAGTGCAGATTCTTAGGATTTTGGAGCAAAGCTCTAACATCTTCTGCAGATAACTACTCTCCTTGTGATAAATAGCTTTTAGTTTGTTACTGGGCCTTAGCAGAAGCTGAATGCCTAACTGTGGGCCATGAAGTCTCTATGCTGCTAAAGCTGCCCACCATGAACTGGGTGTTTTGGAAGTGGTATATAAGAGTTTGGGCTTAAGAACAACCTGAAAACACAAGCAAATTGCATGAGGAAGAGGCCCAAATACCTATATTATACACTCCTGTCACATTACCTATCCTCTGACCTCATGGGGAGTTTCTTATGATCAGTTGACTGAAGAAGAGAAAATTTGTGCATGGTTTACAGATGGTTCTGTACTAAAGGCAAGCCCCAATTGAAAGTGGACATTACCTGTATTGCAGCCTCTTTTTTGGACCTCCTAGGACAATGATGGACGGAAATCCCCCCAATGGGTAAAACATCAAGCAGTCCATCAGGTTGTTCACTTGGCATGGAAGGAGAAACTGCCAGATGTGTGATTGTATACTGATTCATGGGCTGTGGCCAATGATTTGCTGGATAATCAAGGATGGGAATGAACATGATTGAAAAATTGGTGACAAAGAGCTATGGAGAAAATGTATGTGAATATACCACTTTGAATGGGCCAAAACAGTGAAGATATTTGTGTGTCAAGTGAAGGCTCACCAATGAGTGAACACTACAGAGGAGAATTTTAACAAGTGGATAGGATGATGCATTCTGTGTAAACCAGACATCCTCTTTCCCAAGCCACTCCTGTCATTGCTCTATGGTGTCATGAACAAGGTGGCCATGGTAATAGGAATGGAGTTTTTGTACGGGATCAGCATCATAGATTTCCACACTGAAAATCAACTTGGCTACAAGTACTGCCCAGTCCTCCAGCAGCATAGATCAAAACTGAGTCTGCAATATGGAACCATTCCTCAGGTGATCTGCCAGCAACCTAGTGGTAAGTTGATTACATTGGAGCACTTCCATCCTGGACAAGGTAGTGTTTTGCTTTTACTGGAATAGATACTCTGTATATAGACTTGTCTTCCCTTCATGCAACACTTCTGCCAAAACAACCACATATGGACTAACAAAATGCCTTATCTACTGTCATGTTATCCCACATAGCATTTACCTCAGATCAAGTGATTCACTTCACAGCAAATGATATGCAGCAATTGGCCTACTCTCATGGAATTCAGGTCTTACCGTGTTTTCCATCATCCTGAAGCAACTGGCTTGATAGAATGATGGAATGGCCTTCTAAATACACAATTATGGCACCAGCTAGGTGGCAGTGCCTAGCAGGGTTGAGGCAGTGTTCTCCAGGAGACAGTATAGTCTAAACCATTGTCCAATATATCATGCTGTTTCCCCAGTAGTCAGGATTCACAGATTAATGAATCAAGGGGTGGAAATGGAAGTGACAGGACTCATTATTGTCCCTGGTAATCCACTCAAAAAGTTTATTGCTTCCTGTCCCTACTATACTATGCTCTGCAAGTCAGGGGATCTTAGTCCTAAAAGAAGAAATACTCCAACATGAAGACACAATCCTGATTCCATTGAATTGTCAGTTAATAGTGTCACCATGCTATTTTGGGTTCCTCATGCCTCTGGAGCAACAGGCAAAAGAAGGAGTTACTATATAATCTGTAGTGACAGATCCTATTTACCAAGGTGAAATTGGATTTATAATACATAATAGAGGGGAAGAAGAATATGTCTGCAATAGAGACTATTCCTTAGGATGTGTGTTAGTAGTATCAAGCTCTGTGAGTAAAGCCAATGGAAAATTATAGCAACTCAATTTTTTTATGACTACTAATGGCCCCGATCCTTCAGGAATGAAGGTTTGGGCCCCACACCAGGCAAATAAGCATGCCCAGCTGAGATGATTCCTGACAAAAGGAATATTGAATGGATGGTAGAAGAAAGTAGTCATAAATACTAACTACAACCACGTGATCAGTTGCAGAAATGAAGACTGGGATTGTTATGAGTATATCATCCATATATGTGTGCATTAAGTGCTTTCACTTCCTTCAGTTATAAAATATGCAAATGGGGCTAATGCTTCTTTTCAATTGTACATGTATTAGTTGTATTATGTTAGGTGCAAGTATGACCTTATAATTATCTTTACTTAGAAATTGTGTATAGTTTAAGGAGATGTGTACAGATTCATTTTTGACAAGGGGTGGATATGATAGTTAAGGTTGTGTGTTAACTTGCCTGGGCCATGCTTGAGCAGTTATGATGCAGTTATCCCCATGATGAGATCTGATATAATGTAATCACCTCCACAATAAGATCATCTATGTGGGCAGTCAGTGGAAAGGGAGATTCCACAGGAATGACACATGCTTCCAATACATATGGACATGCCAGTAATACTTTCTGACTTTTTCCTCAGTCTGGGTCTTGCATTTGAGTTGTCATCACCTGACTTCCAATGCATTGAACTTGAATCTGCAGCCTTGCTGAAGATACTGGGATTTGTCAGACTCCACAGTGTGTGCATCAGAAGGTTATCATCTGACCTGAAATCTTGGGCTTGTTAGCCCCTACAAATAGATGAGTCAGGAGAAGCCTCTAGCCTGATATCTGACCATGGACTAGGGATTTGTCAGCCTTTAACCATGTGAGCCATTTCTTTGAGATAAAACCCTTTTTACACACACATACATACACACACATACACACACGCACACACCCACACACCCACACATAAACTTCACTGGTTTTGCTTCTCCAGGGAACCATCCTAAGGCAGTTCCCAAAAGAAAATCACCAAGATGTATCATAATCAAATATTCCAAAACTAAAGACAAACAAATAATCCTGAAAACAGATTTTTTTTTTTTTAATTGACAAGTTACCTAAAAAGGAGAACAAATTAGGGTAAGGTCTAATTTCTCAGAAGAGCACATACACACAAGAAGGGAATGGATAATATATAAAACACTGAAAGAAAAATAACTGTCAACCCCAAATTTTATGTCCAGCAAAATTGTCCCTCAGATATAGTTGTGAAATTAGGATATTCTCAGATAAACAGAAATTAAGGGACTTTGTGGAAATAAGACCAACCTTAGAAGAAATGCTAAAGGGAATCCTTTGGACAGAGAATCAACAATGTCAGGCAACAACCAGAAATTAAGGTACATGGCAATATCACCTGGAAATCAACTCAGATATACAAGTGTCAAAAATAAAATAAATCCTACAAACCTGAAAATAGAGAACTAAAGATTTTGATTTCCAAACAATGATAAGTAGAAAGTAAAAAAAGGGAATAAATGATGTAGTTTAAGAACTTCCAAAGGGAAATGAAGTCAAGGCAGTGTCAACATAGAACAAACTGCTTTAAACTTGGGAAGATAATAAATTACAGGATGACTTAAAAAAAAATTCATAAATTTTCTCACCAGAATAAAAAAAAAGGAAGAAAATCATCATATCTCAATAAATGGTAGAGGAACACCAATGAAGGAAATGATAAGAAAAACTTTAAACAAAATGAACTCAATAGAAAAATATATTGAACAAGGAAACCATCAGCACCACCAAAAAAAAAGCGTAAAATAAGAGCAGTAAATTCATACCTATCAACTTACAGAATGTAAGTGGACATAATGCACCAGTCAAAAAATGGATAAGAAAACATGATCTTTTATTATACTGTCTCTGATAGACATACCTTAGAAATAAAGACACAAATAAGATAAAAATCAAAGGAGGGGAAAATATATATAAGTAAATGGTGAACAAAAAGGAGCAGGAGAGGAAATATTAATTTCTAAAATAGATTTTAAGATAAAAATCAGCAAAGGAAAAAAGGGAGAACATTATATGATGATTAAAATGTCAATCTGACAAGAAGCCATAGCTATAACAAATAAGTATGCATCCAATGAAAGAACACAAAGATACATAAATGAAAATTTTATAGAAATGAAAAGAGAAATGAACAACTCTACAGTAATAGTGGGAGACTTTAGTACACCACTTTCAATGAAGGACAGAACAATTAAAAAGAAACACAATAAAGATACAGGAGATCAACACAACCAACCAGGTGGATATCATAAATGTATACAGAACACTTTACCAAACAACAGCACAATATACATTCTTTTTGTTTGCAAATGGAACATGCACCAGGATAAACCGTATATTAGGCCACAAAGCAAAATAAAAAATTTACTTTTATTTACACAAAAACCAAAAACAAAACTCACTGCCATGAAGTCAATTATGATTCATAGCAATCCCCATTGCATTTCCAAGGCTATAAATCTTTATGGGAGTAAATTTCTCCATCTTCCTTCCACAGAACAGCTCGTGGGTTTGAACTGCTGGGTGGCAGCCCAGTGCCATATCAACTATGTCCCCAGAGTTCCTTTACACAAAGAAGGAAATTTCCTTTGTTGATGGGAGGAGAGGGGAAGGGAGACAAAATAAATGGAAATTAAAAGACAAGTTTGATATAGGTGAAGAGAAAAGCAGTATAACGGAAGTGTATGACCAGCACTATATTATTAACGAAAAAGGAGACAAAAAGAAGTGCACAAAATGTATAGACAATGAAGGCAAATACTGTTGCAGGCACAATACTGCCTTATCAGTAACAGCAAACACTACTCTACAGGTGGATACATAGGTAGACAGGCAAGAAGATCAAGTATGGATAGGAGAATGGGAATATACCCATGACCATACATAGGTTTGGCAGATGGTATTCCTGAATATGTATTTGTATGTGTTATAAAAATGTCCATATGCAGTATAAAGCTTAGACTGGGCAAAGTTAGGTTAACTTCCTAGCCACAAATAAACACCTCGAGGGCATAGGTTGCTGGGCCTGCGGGTTGGAGAACATGTTCACTGAGGACATCAAACTCAATTGGCATAACACAGTATACAAAAGTACTGTTCTACATCTTACTTTGGTGTGCAGTGACTGGATCTTAAAAGATTCTGAATGGCCATTTAAGTGGTGACTATTGGTCTTTCCTCATCCAGAGAAAACAAGAATGAAAAATATCAAAGATACATGGAAACAGTCCAAAAGACTAATGGACCATGAGAACCTCAACCTAAATAACCCAAAGAAAAGAACTAGATGGTGCCTAGGTACTAATGCCAACCATTTGGGATGGGATCAAAAATGGATCAAAATTGGAGATCCTATATACAGTGGGAGAAAAATCTGGAAAAAAACTCAAATTCAATTAAAAAAGACCAGCCTTACTGGTCTGATAGAGACTGGAGAAACCTCTGAGATTACGGCCCTGAGTTGTCTTCAGGCCTGGAATTGAACTCACTTCCATGGCCTACATCTCAGCCAAACAATAGACAGGGCTTCGAGCTAAATACCAAATACCAGAAAGATATTTACTTATGTTTCAGTGACTATGCAAAAGCATTTGACTGTGTGGATTGTAACAAATTGTGGATAACATTGAGAAGAATGGGAATTGCAGACACTTAAGTGTACTCATGAGGAACTTGTACATAGACCAGGAGGCTGTCGTTCAAACAAAAAAAGGGAACACTCCCTGGTTTAAAATCAAGAAGAGAAGACCAAAGACCAAAGAAGAGTTGATGTTTTTGAGTTGTGGTATTGGCAAAGAATGCTGAATGTGCCATGGACTGCTAATGAACTAACAAATCTGTCCTGGAGGAAGGGCAGCCAGAATGTTCTTTGGAAGCAAGAATTGTCAGACTTTGTCTCACATAACTTTGGTCATGTTGTCAGAAGGGACCATTCACAGGAGAAGCTTGTCATGCTTGGTAAGGTGGAGGATTGACGAAAGGGAGGATGGCCTTCAACAAGATGGATTGACACAGTGGCAGCGTTGATAGGCTCAAGTATAGCAAAGATCCTGGAGCTGGTGCAGGACTGGGCAGTATTTCCCCTGGTGCATAGGGTCGCTATGAGTCGGAGTCGACTCAACGGCACCTAACAACAACAACACGAGCCAGTTACACCAGGGAGATACACTCTTTAGAGCAATCAACCATGGGAGATTAGAAAGACAGCATCTTCACAATTCTTTGCATGAAAATCTTCTCAAACACAGAAGTTCATTGCTTATGTGTTCTGCTTTCCATTTAACTGTAGGGAATAATTCAGTTGAGTTTCTGTCAACAAATAGAAAGCATCTTCTCTATTTCTAATTTTGATCATATGTTCCTCAGTTCCTTTTGATCTCATCACTGTCTTTAACCTCTATATTTCCACCAATGGCTCATTTATGCCAATTTATGTATCCTGCAACATGAAATAGCTTTTATCTACCATGCTCCTTACTTTTTCTGAGTACTTTCCAGTAAAATATTTAACATTCATATTTCTACTAAGCTGCAAAATATCAAAGGCAAGGTTTGACTGGATTACCAGAAATAGGCATACCTAAGTTCATAGTTGATCATTTAAAATCACCTTCCTCGAATACTAATAAAAGAAAAATACAAAACTAAATTCAGTGAGGATACAAAAGCATTGAACAATGGGAGAAATATATTGTATTAATGATAGGTATTGTAGAATATTAGACCATCAACTACAGAACATACATTGGTTTTCAAGTGACCACAAAATATTTACCAAAAGTGAACACATAATGCACCATAAACAATGTCCATAAATTGTTTGGTTTGGTGAATACTAACAAAAATATTATTAGTCATGAATGTTAAAATATAAATTAATTATCATAAATGACAAGTGTGTAAAAATATAGTAGATAAGAAATATTTAAATATATAAGTGATAATGAAAATATGATATATGATAATGAATGAATGACATATCAAAACTTGTAGAACTCAACTGAAGCTATGGTTGGAAGGAAATTTATAGACATTATGTATATAGTACAAAAGTAGGAAATCAATAACTTCATACTCATGAAGTTATAGAAATTAGGAAATTAAACACAAAAGTTTACATAAATAATACAGATGAGGGTATATAGAAAATGGTGACAATTTTACAGTAGAGAAAAGAAAAAAAATTCTCAATTAAAATAATCCATAAACACCTACCAAGATTGACCAAGAAACAAGACAAATAAATAAATAGATAAATAAAAATAGCCAAAGAATAAAATAGGAGAGATTAAAGATTTTATGGACAGTCAACATGTCTAGGGATGATAATGAAAATATGCAAACCAAAACGAAAACTTTCAGATGAAACAAGTTTCTATGAGAATAAAATTGACAAAAAAAGAAATAGATCATTTAAAGGGACCTACACAGTATTTAATTTAGAAACCTGAATTTAGAGACTATCTGAAGAATAGATTTGATGTACTGAACACAAATGATAAAAGACCAGACAAGTTCTAGGATGACATTAGGAACATCATGTATGAAGGAAGCAAAATATCATTAAAAAGACAAGAAAAAAGACCAAAATAGATGCCAGAAAAGTCTGAAACTTGAATGGTTGTTGTTGTTGTTGTTAGGTGCTATTGAGTCTTCTCTGACTCATAGTGACTCTATGTACAACAGAATAAAACACTGCCAGCCATACAATCTTTACTATACTGGAGCCCATCATTGCAGCCACTGTGTCAATCCATCTCGTTGAGGGTCTTCCCCTTTTTCCTCCACTTTACCAAGCATGATATCTCTCTCCAGGGAATGGAGCCTTCTGACAACCTGAACAAAGTAGGTGAGACAAAATCTGGCCATTCTTGCCTCCAAGGGGCATTCCAGCTGCATTTCTTCCAGGACAGATTTGTTAGTTCTTTTGGAAGTAGAGGAAACTTTTAGCATTCTTCGCCAACACCACAACTCAAAGTATTAACTCTTCTTCAGTCTTCCTTATTCATTGTCCAGCTCTCACATACATATGAGGTGACTGAAAATACCATGGCTCGGGTAAAGTGTACTTAAGTCCTCAAGGAGACATCCTTGCTCTTTAGCACTTCAAAGAGGTCTTCTGCAGAAGATTTGCCCAGGGCAATATGTCCTCTGATTTCTTGACTGCTGCCTCCATTGATATTGACTGTGAATGCCAGTAATATGAAATCTTTCAAAACTTCAATCTTTTCTCCATTTATTGTGATGCTGCTTATTGATCCAGTTGTGAGGATTTTCGTTTTCTTTCTGTTGAGGTGTAATGCATTCTGCAGACTATAGTCTTTAATTTTCATCAGGAAGTATTTCAAGTCATGTTCACTTTCAGCAGGCAAAGTTGTGTCATCTGCCTATTGCAGATTGTTAATGAGCCTTCTTCCAATCCTGATGGCCAGATTCTTCTTCATATAGTCCAGCTTCTCAGATTAATTGCTGAGCATACAGATTGAATAAGTATAGTGAAAGGATACAACCCTGACACACTCCCTTCTTGATTTTAAACCACACAGTATCCTCTTGTACTGTTTGAATGACAGCCTCCAGGTTCCTCATGAGCACAATTAAGTATTATGGAATTCCAGTTTTTCTCAATATTATCCATAATTTGTTATGATCCACACAATTGAATGCCTTTGCATACTCAATAAAACACACATAAACATCTTTCTCATGCTCTTTGCTTTGAGACATGATCCATCTGTTATCAGCAATGATATCCCTCATTATTCTTCTGAATCCAGCTTGCAGTTATGGATGTTCTCTGTCAATATACTGCTGCAACTATTTTTGAATTATCTTCAGTAAGATTTTGCTTGCATGTGATATTAATGATATTGTTCAATAATTTCCACATTCTGTTGGATCAATTTTCTTTGGAATGGGTACAAATATGGAACTCTTCCATTCGATTGGCTAAGTAGCTGTATTCCAAAGTTTTTGGCATAGATGAGTGAGTGCCTCCAGTGCAACATCCATTTGTTGAAACATCTCAATGGATATTCCATCAATTCCTGAAGCCTTGTTTTTTGCCAAGTCCTTCAGTGCAGCTTCAACTTTTTCCTTCAATACCATTGGTCTTTGATCATATGCCACCTCCTGAAATAGAAGAATATCAACTGTTTCTTTTTGGTACTGTGACTCTGTGTATTCCTTCCATCTTCTTTTGATGTTTCCTGTATCATTGAATATTTTGCCCACAGAACATTTCAATATTGCAACTTGAGGCTTGAATTTTTTCTTCAGTTCTTTAAGTTTGAGAAAAGTTGAGCATATTCTTCCCTTTTGGTTTTCTAGCTCCAGGTCTTTGTACATTTCGTTGTAATATTTGACTATGTCTTCTTGAGATGCACTTTGAAATCTACTGTATAGCTTTTTTATATTGTCATTTCTTCCATTTGCTTTAGGTACTCTCTGTTCTTTCACTGGAGAAGGATATCATACTTGGTAAAGTGGAGGGTCAATGAAAAAGGGGAAGGCCTTCAACAAGATTGATTTACATGGTGGCTACAGTGAAAGGCTCAAGTATCGCAAGGATTGTGGGGCTGGCATAAGACTGGGCAGTGTTTCGTTCTACTGTACATAGAGTCAATATGAGTTGGAGACAACTTAATGGCGCCTAACTAAAACAACACTCTCCATTCAATGAAAAGTTTCAGAGTCTCTTCTGACATCCATTTTGGTCTTTTCTTCCTTCCCTTTCTTTTTAATGACTGCTTGATTTCTTCATGGATGATGTTCTTGATGTCATCCCACAGTTCCTCTGGTTTTCAGTCATTGGTGTTCAGTGCATCAAATCTACTCTTTAGGTGAGCTCTACATTCAAGAGGGATAATATCAAGGTCATATTTTGGCTCTGGTGGGCTTGTTTAAATTGTCTCCAACTTCAATTTGAATTTACATATGAGCAGTTGATGATCTGTTCCACAATCAGCTGCTGGCCTTGTTTTGGCTGAAGATACTAAGCTTCTCCATTACCTCTTTCCATAGATGTAGTCAATCTGATTCCTGTGTACTCCATCTGGTGAAGTCCACATTTGTAGCTGCCGTTTGTGTTGTTGAAAAAAGATATTTGCAATGAATAAATCATTTGTCTTGCAAAATTCTTTCATGAGATCTCCAGTGTTATTTCTATCACCCAGGCCATAATTTCCAACTACTGGTGATTCTTCTTTGTTTCCAAATTTTTCAATCCAATGACCTGTAATAATGAACACATCTTGATTTCATGTTTGGTAAATTTCAGACTGCAGAAGTTGGTAAAAATTTTCAATTTTCTCATATTTGGCTTTGGTGGTTGGTGTGTAAATATGAATAATAATAGTATTAACTGGCTGCTAACTGGAAGGTCAAAGGATCAAAACCACCAGCTGCTCCATGGAAGGAAGATGGGAAGATCTACTTCCATAAAAGTTTACAGCCTCAGAAACCCAGTGTGATTTGCTGTGAGTCAGAAATGACTTGATGACAGTGAGGTGGTTTTTTTCATATTTTTATTTATTTTTTTTATTATTGACTGGTCTTCCTCATAGGCATATGGATATTATCCTATCACTGACAGCATTGTACTTCAGGGTAGATATTGAAACATTCTTTGTGACCATGAATGCCATGCCATTCCTCTTTAATTTGCCATTCCCAGCATAGTAGATCATATGGTTGTCTGATTCAAAATGGGTCAAAATTGGTCCATATCATCTCACTAATGCCTAGGATACTGATCTTTATGCATTCCATTTCATTTCTGACAACTTCCAATTTTCCTATATTCATATTTAATATATTCCATTATCCAATTATTAATGGATGTTTGCAGCTCTTTCTTCTCATTTTGAGTCATGCCATATCTGCAAATGGAGGTCCCAAAAGCTTTATTTCTTCCATATTAATAAGGTTGACTCTACTTTGAGGAAGCAACTCTTCCCCAGTCATATTTTGAGAGTCTTCCAACCTGAGGGGCTCATCTTCCAGCACTGTCTCAAGTAATGTTTCATGGCTATTGATAAAGTTTTCTTAGAAATATATCAGACAGTGTTTCACTGCTATTCATAAAGTTTTCACTGGTTAAATCTTTGAGAAGTGGATGGACTCTTCCTTCTTCTAAGCTTGTTTTAGTCTGGAAGGTCCAATGAAACCTGTCCACCATGGGTGACTCTGCTGGTATTTGAAATACCGGTGGCATAGTTTCCAGTCTTATAGCAACATACAACACTTGAATGGATCCAAAACCAAACCAAATACTGCCATCAAGTCGGACCATACTCATAGTGACTGCTCCTTGGGTTTCTGAAGCTGTATCACTATGAAAGTAGATTGCCCAACATTCCTTCTGAGGAGGGGCTAGTGAGTATGAACCACCAGTCTCTTGGTTAGCAGTCAAATCGCTAGCTAAAGCAAATGGAAGAAATGATGAAATAAAAGAGCTAGACAGAACATTTCAAAGGCTCACACAAGAAGGCAAAACAAAGTATTATAATGAAATGTGCAAAGACTTGGAGTTTGAAAATCTAAAAGGAAGAACTTGATCAGTATTTCTCAAGCTAAAAGAGCTGAGGGAAAAATTAAAGCCTTGGCTTGGGATATTGAAAGGTTGTATGGGCAAAATATTGAATAACATAGGAAGCATTTAAAGAAGATGGAAGGAATACACAGATTCACTGCAGCAAAAATAATTGGTCAATATTCAACCATTTCAAGAGTTAACACAGGATCAAGAACTGATGCTATTGAAGGGAGAAGTCCAAATTGTGCTGAAGAAATTGGTGAAAAGCAGGGCTTCAGGAATTGATGGAGTATCCATTGAGATGTTACAACAAACAGAAGCAAAGCTGGAAGTGCTCACTTATTTATGCCAAGAAACCTGAGAGACAGCTATCACACCAACCAACTGAAAGAGAAAGGTATTTCAACATATTCTTTTCCAAAGAAAAGTGATCCAACACAATGTGGAAATTGTCAAATAATCTCATTAATATTACAAATAAGTAAAATGTTGCTGAAAACAACAACAACAACAACAATAATAATAACAATAATAAAATGGTTGCAGCAATACATCATCAGGAAACTTCCAGAGATTCAAGCTGGATTCAGAAGAGGACATAAAACAAGGGATATCATTGCTTATGTCAGATGGATCTTGGCAGAAAGCAAAGAATACCAGAAGTATCTTTACCTTAGTTTTATTGACTGTACAATATCATTTTACTCTTTAGTTCATAACAAATTATGGATATCATTGCTAAGAATGGGAATTCCAGAATGCTTAATTGTGCTCATGGGGAACATATGCATAAACCAAGAAGCAATCATTCAAACAGAAAGAGGGAATACTGCATATTTTAAAATTAGGAAAGATATGTGTCAGACCTGTATCATTTCACCATACTGACTCAATTTTTATGCTGAGCAAATAAGCCTAGAAGCTGGACTATATGAAGAAGAACATGGCATCAGGATTGAAGGAAGACTGATTAACAACCTGCAATATGCAGATGATGCAACTTTGCTTGCTGAAAGTGAATAAGACTTGAAGAAGTACTTACTGATGAAGAACAAAACTATAGCCAATAGTATGGATTATATTTCAATAGAAATAAAACAAAATAGACCAATAATCAATATCATGATAAATGGATAAAAGATTGAATTTGTTAAGGATTTCATTTTACTTGGATCCACAATCAATGCTGGTGGATGCAGCAGTAAAGAAATCAAAGGAGGTATTGCATTGGAGAAATGTCCTGCAAACGACCTCTTAAAAGTGTTAAAGAGCAAAGATGTCACTTTGAAGACTAGGGTGCAACTGACTCAAACCATTTTCTTTCTAATAACCTTATATACGTGTGAAAGTTGGGCAATGAATAAGGAAGTCCAAAGAAAGACTGAGTCATTTGAATTATGGTATTGGTGAAGAATATTGAATATACCTTGGATTGCCAGAAGAATGAACAAATTTGTCTTGAAAGAAGTACAGCCAAAATGCTCCTTAGAAGAGAGAATGGCCAGACTACATTTCTTGTACTTTTGTCATATGTTCAGGAGTGATCAGTCTCCAAAGAATATCTTGCTTAGTAAAGTATTTAAAGAAAAAAAAAAAAAAAGAAGAAGAAGAAGAAAAGAGAAACTCATTGCCATCTAGCCAATTCCAACTCATAATGAGTCCCATTAGGTTTCCAAGGTAATAAATCTTTATGGAAATAAATCGCCTCATCTTTCTTCCATGGAACTGCTGGTAGATTTAAACTGCTAACCTTTGGGTAAGCAACTAAATGCCTTAAACACTATATAACATTCAGAGCTTCATAGGGGCAGCAAAAAAGGGAAAAATCCTCAATGAGATGGATTGACATATTGAGTGCAAAAATGGAGTCAAGCATGGAAACGATTGTGAGGATGGTAGAGGTCTAAGCAACGTTTAGTTCATAGGATTGCTATGAGTTAAAATCTACTTTACAGCACCTATCAACAACAATAGTATTTAAAAAATGAAAGCTGTAACCAAAACTATTGATTAAAACAACTGCAGACCTATATCACCCCACTGGAAAGTTCTAGAAAACATTTGAGGAATTGAAAACAAAATAAAATCTTAATCTTATACAAATTTATACAAAGAATAGAGAAAAAAGGGAAATTTTATCTAATTTGTCATGAGAAGATGGGAGAAGCTTAAACTTGATCTCAAAACATAACAAGTTATTTTAAGAAAAATTTATAAGCAAGTCTCTCCTATAACTATAGATTTTACTATTTTACAAGTCAAATACAGTAAGACATAAAAGTACAATATATTTTGACTAAGTAAAATGTATTCATATAATGCATGGTTGGTTAAGCATTCAAAATCAATACGTAAACCGTTGTACTCTTAGAAAAAAATAAAAACACATGGATAGTTTTCCTCTGTTTTTAATAAAACATATATATAATAAAATTCAATACTTATTAAGACAAACCTTTTAATTGCTAAGGAATAGAAAGGAACTCCCATAATATAAGAAGACATTGTGTTAGGCTGAATAATAACTCCTCAAATAAGTCCATGTCATAATTCTAAAAACCTGTGCATATGTTACCTCACCTGGTAAAAAGGGCATTGCAGATGTCGTTGAATTAAGGATTTTATGATGGAAAATTATCCTGAAATCTTCACAGTGGGGCCAGTATAATCATATACATGCCCTTGTATGAGGTAGGTAGGAGGATCAAAGTCAGTAGTAGATGTAGTATTGCCATTCTACAGTGATTTGAGGAAAGAGTTGCAAGCCAAAGCAAGCAAGAGATTGGGGTGTTGTGAGTAAAGTGACATGAGACAAAGAATATATGTAGCCTCAAGAAGCTGTACAAGGCAAAAAATGTATTTTCTACAACAGCCTCCAAAAGAAACAGTCTTGATAACCCTTAATTTTAGATTACTATTTCCAGAAATCTAAGAGTGTAAATTTGTACTGTTTAATGCTACTAAAACTGTGATAATTTGTTACAGCTGAAACAGAAAAATAATATCCATATTTGTACCAGAAAGTTGGATGCTTCTGCAAGTACCTCAGAATGTGACGTGACATTGAAATTGAGTAATGGGCAGAAGCATAATAGAAAAAGCCTAATCTGCCTAAACGAACTTAGTAGAAACATAGAAATTAAAGACTCTGCTTGTGAGAACTTAGAAAGACATGAACAGCTTGGCAGAGAAAAGCTTTAGCACCTTAGAGAACACATAAATAAGCATACGTAGGCTGTTGGTAGAAATATTGAGGTTAAAGACACTACTAGTGAGAGAGCAGAGGGAAGTGAGTAAAATGTTGAAAACTGGAGGAAAGATGCTACTTAAATGGTAGAAACTCAGTTGAATCATGGAAAGCAGAAGGAAGAAACAATGAACTTCTATGTTTAACTAAGATTTTCATACAAAGTGTTTAATGTGTGGCCTGCTTTTTTCTTGTAGCTTATATTAAATTAAGATTTTTCCTTTTTGCTTATAATAAAATATGAGTGTAAAGAGATAAATTGAAGAAGGATTATTAGGAAAAAAAGAAGGAAAATTTGATGATTTGAGATAATTTTAGTCTATACAATAGATTACAAGATAGACTTAAATTAGGAGACTCATTCTCAAAAAAAAAAAAAAAAAGACATGCTCTGCTGAGAAAGTCAGATGGCTGGTTAACCTTGTACTAGTGCCTTCTCACTGAATATTCAATTACACAGCAATCTGTGAGAATAAACTAAGTATGTGATTCATGGATCCCCTCAGTCATTTGAGGAGAAGCCAGGAATAGAGTTGACATTCAGGAAATACGTGTGGAAGAACCTGTTGTTTAATAGTGTGAATTCATGCAACAGACACAAGAGACCAACAAGATGTTTGAAAATGTTGTACCAGCAGAAACATTGCCAGGTTAAACTTAAAGGAACTGAGGACAGGATGGCAAAAAAAAAAAAAAAAAAAAGCTGTTTGACTTCCAAAATTCTATGTGTGGGAAATAGATTGTTGTTGTTGTTGTTATATGCCATCGAGTCAGACCCGACTCATAGCGACCCCTCCTTGGGTTTCCAAGGCAGTATCACTACAGAAGTAGATTGCCCCATCTTTCTTCCTAGGAGTGGCTGGTGGGTTTGAACCGCCAGCCTTCTGGTGAGCAGTCAAGTGCCTTAGGCACTACACTACCAGAGCTCCCACTTAGTGCTTTAGTAATCCAAATTTACTATTTTATAGTTCTGTGTGTCAGAGTCCAAAACAGGTCTCACTGAACTAAAAATGAAGGTCTCACCAAGACCTTATTTTTGCTAGAGGCATTAAAGGTGACACTATTTATTTTCCTTTTGCAATTTCTAGAAGCCATTCACATTCCTTGGCCCCTGATTCCTCCTACCAGAGCTCCCAAAGAGACAGCCTGGCTACCTGCCTGGGAGCTGCTGGTGGGTTTGAAGCGCCAGCCTTGGGTGTGGCAGCTGACTGCCCGAGGCCCTGAGGCCATCCCCGGGGGCTGGGAAATAGATTAACTACTCAATTTCAAACATGTTACCCTTCAAAGGAAGGAAAATAATGACTATGAATGCAGAGCTGTAAATCCAGTGGGAGGAACTGTGGGTGCAGAGAGTGAAACATGATTATTCCCAAGCCTTGGAATTCAAAATTACTTGGGACTTTTCATTTCTTTTATCCTTCAACTGTGTTTTCCCTTTTAAAATGGGAATGTGCATAACTGTTATCTCATGCCTGTCCCATTACTTTATATTGAGAAAATGTAGTTTATCTTTTGAGTTTCACAGTATTACAGAGGGTTCAAAGAGGGAGTGGCCTTTGTCCTAGAATGAATCATACCCAGAGATTCACTCATATCTGATTTAGATTATGAGATTTGGAGTTCTTGAATTTAGAAGATTTAGAAGAAATGTTGAATTTGAGTTAATAGGTTGAAACTTTTTAGAACTTTGTTACCTGATGGTGTGAATGTATTTTGTATGTGTGGTATGTGTAAATCTTTGAGATCCTTATCACAGACTGTGGCAGGCTGAATAATGTTCTAAAAGGTGTCCACTTCCTAATCCCTAGAACCTGTGAATTTGTTGCTTCACATCATAAAAGATACTTTGCATATTCAATTAAATTAATGTTCTTGGCATAGGAGAGTTTTGTAGATTATCTCATAGAGCCAATAGAATCACAAAGATTTTTCTCTTTTATTTTTGAAAAAAATATTATTGTGATTTGGGTGAAATTTTACAAACAAACTTGTTTTACATTCAACAATTCATCCACAGTTTGTTTTATGACACTGATTAAATTTTCTTCATTATAACAGCTTTCTTCCCACTTCCTCCTGTGGTTGCTCTTTCCCTGTGTCCTTCTTACCCATGCATTGCTGCCTTCCTACATTTTCCCCTGTGCAAATGCTGCCCTTCTGATCTCCCATGGTGGATTGCTCTAAGGAATGTATCTCCCTGGTAATGTTGTTCAGCTACTAGGTTAGTCTATTGTTTGGCTGAGAAGTAAAAGAAAAGTAGAAGAAAATTGTGTAGTTACAGAACTTCTAAATGTTAGAGAAGTCAAGAGAGTTGCAAGATAGAATGTACTGTTCTAAACTTGGGAAGAAAATTATAAATCACAGATTAACCTCAATGAAAAATTATAAACCTTCACATAAAAATAAAAAAGAGGACAAGCACAAATATTTAGCAAATACTAAAACAATAGCAATGAAGAAAGTGATAACATGATTCATAAACAAAATGAGCTCAGCACAGAAAATTGTACGGAATAAAGAAATCCGAAACACCGCAAAAAAAGCACATATAAATGACAGCAAGCAATTCATACTTGTCAATAATTATACTGAATGTCAATGGATTAAATATACCACTCAACAGACAGAGAGTTGCAGACTGGATAAGAAAATATAACCCATCAATATGCTGTTATGGGAGACATACTTTAGAGACAAAGACAAAAATTGACTAAAAATCAAAGATTGGGAAAAAATAGTCAGCATTTATGTATCTGACAAGAACTTATCTTTAAAATTTATAGAAAACTCCAATACATCAACAACTTAAAGACTAACAATCCAATTAAAAAATGGCCAGAAGACATGAATAGACACTTCACCAAAGAGGATATTCAAGTGGCCAGCAAATACATGAAGAAATGCTCATGATCATTAGCCATCAGACAGATGGAAACCAAAACAACAATGAGATAACATCTCACCCCAGCACTAATAACAAAGTTCAACAAGACAGAAAATAACAAATACTGACAAGAATTTGGAGAGACTGGGACTCTCATACACTGCTGGTGTATGAGCACCATGTTAAATGATACAACCACTGTGAAAAGCAGTATGATGATACCTTAAAAAGCAGGAATTAGAACTACTGTTTGACTCAGCAATATCATTACTAGGTATATATCCTAAAGAAGTGAGAGCCAGGACAAGAACAGATATATCCACACCTATGTTAATCACAGCACTACTGATAAGAGTAAAAAGATGGAAACAATCTAGGTGCCCATCAACAGAAGAATGGATAAGCAAACTATGGTGCATACAAACAATGGAATACTATGCAACTCTAAAGAATAATGTAGAATATGCAAAACACCACATAACATGGATGAATTGGAGGACATTATGCTGAGTTAAATAAGTCAATCATAGAAGGACAAATACAGCATCAGTTCATTATTGTAAAAAGTCAAGGAAAGGTTTATATATGGAAGGAAACTTTGTTGTTTACAAAGGGTGGGAGAGGAAGGGAGGAATACTGCAAAAAAAAAAGCATCGACCTATGTCATTTTACTTTTGTGTATTTCACTATATATTATTTATATTACAATAAAATGTATGCATATATATATATTATATAGATATATATATACCAATGATATTGAAGGAAGAAGTTGACGTTTTACTAAAGGAATTGATGAAGAACAAGGCCTTCAGAATTGATCGAATACCCATTAAGATGTTTCAACAAACAGATGCAGCACTGCACACACTCACTCAGCTCTGCCAAGACATTTGGAAAACATGTTCCCGGTCAACTGACTGGAAGAGATGTATATTTGTACACATTCCAAAGAAAGGTGATCCCACAGAATGTGGAAATTATTGATAAATATCATAAATATCACATGCAAATAAAATCTTACTGAAGATAATTCAAAAACAGTTGCAGTAATGTATTGACAGAGGACTTCCAGAAATGCAAGATGGATTCAGAAGAGGATGTGGAGTGAGGGGTATCATAGCTGATGTCAGATGGATCTTGGGTCAAAGCAAAGAATACCAGAAAGATATTTACTTGTGGTTTATTGACTGTGCAAAGGTATTCAATTGTGTGGATCATAGCAAATTGTGGGTAACATTGAGGAGAGTGGGAATTCAGAGCACTTGATTGTACTCATGAGGAACCTGTATGTAGACCAGGAGGCTGTGGTTTGAACAGAACAAGGGGATACCGAATGTCTTAAAATCAGGATGGCAATGCATTTTGGTTGTATCCTTTCACTGTACATATTCAATCTGTATGCTGAGCAAATAATCCAAGAAGCTGGATTATATGAAGAAGAACATGGCTTCAGGATTGAAGGAAGACTCATTAACAACCTGCCATATGCAGATGACACAACTTTGCTTGCTGAAAGTGAGCATGACTTGAAGCACTTACTTATGAAGATTGAAGACTTCAGTCTGCAGTATGGATTACATCTCAATACAAAGAAAACAAAAATTCTCACAACTTGCCTAATAAGCAGCATCATGATAAACGGAGAATAGACTGATGTTACCAAGGACTTCATATTATTTGGTTCTACAATCAACACCAATGGAAGCAGCAGTCAAGATATCAGAAGACGTATTGCATTGGGAAAATCTGTTGCAAAAGACCTCTTTCAAGTGATGAAGAGCAAAGTTGTCTCCTTGAAGACGAAGGTGTGCCTAACCCAAGCCACAGTGTTTTCAATCACCTCATATGCACGTGAGAGCTGGACAATGAATAAAGAAAACCAAAGAAGAGTCGATGCTTTCAACTTGTGGTGTTAGCGAGGAATGCTGAAAGTACCGTGGCCTGCTAAAATAACTAACAAATCTTTTCTGGATGAAGTGCAGCCAGAATACTCCTTGGTAGCGGGAATGGCCAGACTTCATCTCACCTAATTTGGGCATATTGTTAGAAGGAACCATTCTCTGGAGGAGGATGTCATGCTTGGTAGAGTGGAGGATCAACGAAAGAGTGGAAGGCCCTCAATGAAGTGGATTAACATGACGGCTGCAGCAATGGGCTTATCTATAGTAGAGATCATGAGCCTAGCATAAGACTAGGCAGTGTTTCATTTTGTTGTATATAAGATCACTATGAGTCAGAGACATAACAACAACAACAACAACATGTCTTAGGATATCTTACATATGTACACTAAAGACATATAAAGTATGTTTATATCAATACTATTCATAATAACAAACCATGAACCAGTCTAAATGTCCCAGAATATTAGATTGAGTATATATGTATTTATTTTTATGGAGATAATATGCACTTTTTACACGTTTTCCAACTCCTTCCCCCCCTGACCAAGTTAATTTTATAATCATACAATGCTTTTTTTTTTTTTTCTTTTTAACAGCAAAAAAAAAAAAAAAGAAAGAAAGAAATTGGCATAGTGGCATTTAGGAAACCTCCCAGAGGAAGATGATTGAGAATCCAATCATATGGAGGGCAAACTGTACTCAAGTGTATAGTGGTACTCCAGAAGCAACCATACGTGATATGTAATGAATGGGTGGCTTTGTTCCAATAAAACTCTCTACACAAAATTAGATGATAATTTTGCAGACATGTTGATGACTTCTGCCCTGGTATATATAGTATTAGAAAAATGAGATTTTTCAATAGTTACTTCTATAATTTAAATGCATTTGCTAGGTAGAATTTGCCTGCAAAGACATCTTTTTATCTTTGCAAATTTGTTAAAATTTGGCCATTCTTGTAATATTTTAAAATTAATTTTCATCAGTGTGAAATTCAGGAACCTGAATACAAATCTTAGTGGAATTATCATTAAAATGTTAAAATCTATTACATTTTAGCTATGTTTCATGATAATTTATGTGATTAGTCTTAGGTATAATGTATCACAATTGCTTTCACATTATCTTGGCTATATATCCTTCTAAGGAGCTCTGTAGCACAGTGCATACAGCATTTGACTGCTAACCAGAAGACTGGTAGTTCAAATCAACAAGCTGCTCCACAGAAGGAAGATGGGACAATCTATTTCTGTAAAGAGTTACTGCCCCAAAACCTAATGGGTGTCTCTCTGAGTTGGAATTGACTCAATGGCAGTTAGTTTTTTGGATGTATCTTTTATCTTTCAGATTATTATAAAACTTTCAAAGGTAATTTTTTTTTTAAAGTTCCTCACAGATCTTTTGTGTTCAGTGAAGTAGTATTAAGGGCATATTAAAGGGAAGCAAACTGGATGGTGTACAGTCATTTAAAATCCACGAATACTTCTTATAATTAACATCACAAATACTCATTGATCCTGCTTTGGAAAATAACATGGAGGATTATCTCAAAAATTTTAAATAAAAATTTAGGGATTAATAAGAGATTTTAAATTACAGCTGAGCTAATTCTTGGTTTTAACTCTAGAGCTCCTGAAAATGCCATGATGAGTAAAGTTTAAATTTTGGTAAGTGATTCACAATTTAAGTATTAGTTAAATCTAGTAAAGATTATTTCCTCTTTTCTTAATTGATCTAGTTTTTCCTGTAGATAAGACACAGTTCATGGGTTTTCTCATCTTTTTATCTCTTTGTATCTTTAACTATTAAAAATTAAAATATGTATAGAAAATGGCAAGATGTGGTGGAAAGTCCTTGATTCTTGTCAAATGAGAATTTCTAGCAAATCTTCCATTTTATATAAAGCTTAAAAATTATGTCAAAAGTGAAATTGTGAAAAAAATAAGGAACAAATATTTCATATTTGTGATTGCATAAAAAGGATACTCATATGTTAAGCATCTCCTGCAGATAAGATACTTTGTTCCTAGAAAATAAGTGGTGACATGTAATTTTGTTCCTTTGTTCACGAAACTTTACAATTTCCTGTAAATCCAAGTTTAGCTCTATTCCTTTGCCCTAATTCCCATGTCTTTGAATAAGCTAGTAGTAATAATAACATCCAGGAGCCCAACTAAATTTTTTCCATGTAGAAAACTATGATAAATGTTCAGAAATTTGTATGAAGGAGGAAAAAAAACCCTCTAACCAAAGCACAAGCCTTTTGTCCATCTAATAAATTTTATTTTATTTCTTCAGGGTAATGAACCCTTTAGTGTGGCAGGCTATTGTGCTTATCAACACCCTAATATAGCTTCAAGGAAAACAATTGAATAAGGAGAAATGTTGAGTGGGAAGGGAATCCATTTTCCCTGCTATAATAGAACTCTCCAAAAACCAAAACCACCAGAGTGCCTTAAGATAGAACTCTAGGTAATAGTAATTGACAGATATATGTGTTTATTTTTAGTGTGTGACTACAACTAACTGCATTTTCCTTTCTCTTTCATGTATTTGTATACATCTCATAATTTACCAATTATTTTTGTCTCTTTAATAAACTAAGTTTTATACAGAGAGAAGAAAAAAAAAAAAAGACTGCAAACCTCAAAGCCCTGAAAACTTGAACTAGCCAAGATATTAAGTCTATTAAAATGAATCATATCACAAAAGTTTTGCAAAGTCCTTCATATTCCAGCCTTACCAGGTCCTCATCAACAGTACAAGGTTTTAATATTGCAAGACCCAAAATAAAACAGAAGCTGGGAACCCACTGCTTGCTTTGATTTGAAGAATTTATTATCAAAACAGCATTTTAAATATTTAACAAGGAATGGTGAAACCACTGAAGCTCTATTATAACTCTTCTAGACTATAATTGTCAATTTCAGCTAGTTAGTTTTATTTTTAGCACTGGTTTGAAAATGCTGTTTCAAACTGGATATGCTTGAATATTGGAGAGACTATTTCTCTTAATGTTGTCTAAAACAGGATCTAGGGAACTCTACTGTTATTACCACCATTGAAAAAGACAAAAGCTAGCAAAAAACTCCTTGGGTGTTTGCCAACACTTGAGCTATGCTGCTGGGGCTAATGAGTGTGGTTTTATTTGCCAAGCAAATAAAAAATACCTGTCCCCACCCTTCCTATGCTTGAGCTCATCATTGAAGCCACTGTGTCAACTGCACTTGTTGAGATTGTTACCCTTTTTCTCTGACCCTACACTTTACAAAGCATATCCTTCTCCAGGGAATGGTCTCTTCTGATAACATGACCAAAGTAGGTGAGATGAAGTCTGGGCATTTTCACTTATAAGGAGCATTCTATTATCCAGGATAGATTTGTTCATTCTTCTGGCAGTCCATGGCAGGAAAAGCAGAGGGAAAAGGAAAGGAAAGTCAGGGCATCCAGGACAGATTAAGCAAGCATCAGAGGGATCCAGGTAGGGTGAGAGACCCAGGCCCCAATCCCCAAATGACAGGAAAAGCAGACGGGAAAGGAAAGGAAAGCCAAGGCATCCAGGACAGAGTGAGCAAGTGGCAGAGACATCCAGGTAAGGGGAAGGACCTAGGCCCTAACCCTCATGCAGCAAGAAAAGCAGAGGGAAAAGAAAAGGCAAAGCAGGGCATCCAGGACAGAGTGAGCAAGCAGCAGAAGCATCCAGGTAAAGAGAGGGTCCCAGGCCACAACCCCCAAGTGGCAGAAAAAGTGGAGGGGAAATGAAAGGAAAGCCAGGGCATACAGGACAGAGCAAGTGAGTGGCAGGGATTCTGGTAAGGGGAGGGTGGAGAGGTTTCAAATAGCTAAGGAAGACAAACTTGTCTGTTGGTTTGTCGTGCTCTGGTGGTGTGTTGCTGTGAGGCTTGAGGCTGTGCCACCAGTGTTTCAAATGCCAGCAGGGTTACACATGGTGCACAAGCATGGTTTGCAGACTCAAGTAGACTAGGAAGAAGGAGGAGGCCATCCACTTCTCAAAGAATTGGCTAGGGACGACTTTATGAATAGCAGACAAACACTGTCTGTTACGTTACTAGCAACTATGTGAATGGCCCAGAAACACTGTCTGGTATAGTGCAGGAGAACGAACCACTTAGGTTTGAAGACTCTCAAAATAGGACTGGGAAAGTGCTGCATCATCAGAGTAGAACCAACCTTACTGATATGGATGAAGTAAAGCTTTTGACACCTCCATTTGCTGATGTGACATGACTCAAATTGGAGAGAAACAGCTTCAAACATCCATTAATAATTGGAACATGGAATGTATGAAGTAAGAATCTGGGAAAATTGGAAGTCATCACAAATTAAATGGGACACATAAACATCGATATCCTAGGCATTAGTGAGCTGAAATGGACTGGTTTTGGCCATTTTGAATCAGACAACTATGTGATCTACTATGGCAGAAATGACAAGTTGAAGAGGAATGGTATGGCAGTCACCATCACAGAGGATATTCAAGATCTGTCCTGAAGTACAGTGCTGGCAGTGATAGGATAATATCCATACATCTAAAAGGAAGACCAGATAATACAAATATTATTCAAATTTATGCACTAACCACAATTCAAGACATCTATTTTTCTTTGGTCTTCCTTATTCATTGTCCAGTTTTCACATGCATATTAAGTGATTGTTTGGATTAGGTGCACCTTAGTCTTCAAAGTGATATCTTTGCTCTTTAATCCTTTAGAGAGGTGTTTGCAGGATATTTGCTCATTGCAATTCAACTTCCAATTTCTTGACTGATGCTTCCATGGGTGTTGATTGTGGATCAAAGTAAAATGAAATCTTTTACACCTTCAAGTTGAAGATCAGGAAATTCAAGATTTTTCTCAACTTCTGCAGTCTGAAACTGACCAAACATGCAATCAAGTTCTGTTAATTATCATTGGTGACTGGAATGCAAAAATTGGAAACAAAGAAGAATCAAAGATAGTTGGAAAATTTGCCTTTGGTGGCAGAAATAATGCTGGAGTTTGCATGATAGAATTTTGCAGGACCAATGACTTATTCATTGCCAATATCTTTTTTCAGCAACACCATACAGCTATCCACTAGAACTTTGCCAGATGGCATGGACAGGAATCAGATTGACTACATCTGTGGTAAGTGGCAATGAAAAAGCTCAATATATTCAGCCAAAACAAGTCCAGGACCTGATTGTGGAACAGACCATCAACTGCTCATATGCAAGTTCAACTTGAAGTTGAAAACAATTAAGTCCACATGAGCCAAAATATGATCTTGAATATATCCCTCCTGAATTTAGAGACCATTTAAAGAATAAGTTCAATGCATTGAACACCAATGACCAAAAACCAGAAGAATTATCGGATATGATCAGGAACAACATCCATGAAGAAAGCAAGAGGTCATTAAAAAAAAAGAGAAAAAAAGAGAAAAGACTAAAATAGATGACAGAAGAGACTCTGAACCTTCACCTTGAGTGGAGAGTAGCCAAAGCAGATGGAAGAACTGACAAGATAAAAGAGCTGAAACAAAGAGTTCAAAGAATAGCTCGAGCGGAAAAAGCCACTTATTATAATGACATGTGCAAAGACTTGGAGTTAGAAAACCAAAAGGGAAGAACATGCTCAGCATTTCTCAAGATGAAGGAACTGAGGAAAATATTTAAGGCTCAAATTGCAATATTGAAAGATTCTATGGGCAAAATATTGAAAGATTCAGGAAGCATCAAAAGAAGATGGAAGGAATACACAGAGTCACTGTACCAAAAAGAACTGATAGATCTTCATCCATTTCAGGAGGTGGCATATGATCAAGAACCAATGATATTGAAGGAAGAAATCGAAGCTGCACTGAAGGAATTGGTGAAGAACAAGAATTGACAGAATACCCATTGAGATGTTTCAACAAACAGATGCCCCACTGGAGGCACTCACTCAGTTATGCCAAGAGATTTGGAAGACAGCTATGTGGCCAACTGACTGGAAGATATTCATATTTGTACCCATTTCAAAGAAAGGTGGTCCCACAGAATGTGGAAATTATTGAAAAATATCATTAATATCACACACAAGTAAAATCTTAATGAAGATAATTCAAAAAGGTTGCAGTAATATATTAACAGAGAACTCCCAGAGGTGCAAGGTGGATTCAGAAGAGAACATGGAACAAGGGATATCATTGCTGATGTCAGAAGGATCTTGGCTGAAAGCAAAGAATTCCAGAAAAATGTTTACTTGTATTTTATTGACTATGCAAAATCATTTGATTGTGTGGATCATAACAAATTGTGGACAACATGGATTGGAGTGTTCTGATCATCTACAATCTGTCTTTTTGATAAAAGAAGGATCTACAATTCTAAATTTATTAAATGAACAAGCACACAACAGATGACACTGGACAGATGAATTGTCAGCTGTGTATTAGCCACATATGCTCACAGTCTGGGAGAAGAATACAACACGTACTGTACAAGGTCACAGAAGGGTTTCACTAAGGGGTAAAGTGAACCAGTAGGGGCTGTGAGAAGGACACATTTTAGTTAGCAGAGGGTGAGGTGATCCCTGGTTCACTCAAAGAAGTGCAGCTTATATGGGTGATAGGGGAACTGGAGAGGGGAGGGAACCTTTCCTGCTGGGTGAGGGAAACATCTGACTAGACCAGGGGAACTCACTTTTAAGTCTTTTTAAAGACCTGTGTTACACAAAGATGCCAAGACAGCATTTGAAAATTTAGGACTTACAATATTGGAGGCATTATGAACATCTTTGGGCCATGAATTTATTTTTTTGTAATTTTTCTACATTTCCATATAGCACAACAAATTTAAGAGCCAGAGTCTGGCTAAGCAGAGTTATTGTTCTCTTCATTCTTTCACCTTCTTATTCTGCTTTTCCAATCCTGACTACTAAACCTAATAACACCTCTAGAACCAAAGAGTCAGAGTTCAAACTCTCAAGGGCTTTATTAATGCTTCTTGTTTATATTTATCATCTGCAATCATCAGCACTATGTACTTTCAAATGTTTCATCAGCCCAAACAGAAACTGTACCCAGCACAAAAAACTTCGTATTTCCCACTTTATCCAGTCTCTAGTAACATCCAATCTAACTTTTGTCTTTATGAATTTTCTATTTATACTTTATGTAAGGAGAGTCATACGATAGTTGTCTTCTGTATATGGTTTATATCACTTAGCATAATGTTTCCAATGATCAGCTATGCTGTAGTATGTATCACAATTTTATTCCTTTATATGACTGTATAATATTCCATTGTATGGATATACTACATTTTGTTTAACCATTCATCTGTTGATGGATGCAAACAATTGATGACAAAGATCTGAGAAATTTCACCAGATAACTGATTTTTGGCTGATTCTCTTTATAGATGACATAGACACATTTGTAAAGAACAAATTTGGCTTTCAAACTTAAAGGATAAAGGAAGGAAAGAATGAAAATGAAAGAATATTTGTCTCCATGAGAAGCTCAAGGCTTTTTCTCAAAACGTTCTTTCTCTTATCCTTCCCATAAATGGATGGAACTCATCTATTTTTCTCATAATTGTAAAGAAAAACACATTAGCTATCTACCCCCATGCAGAAACAAGTGTACCATGGAGTCAATTCTGATGTATCATAACTCTACATGACAGAGTAGAACATCTTCATGGAGTTTTCTAGGCTATAGTCTACAGAGCAGATCACCAAGTATTTTCTTTCACAGAGCTGCTAGGTGATTTTGAGACTCCTCCCTTTTTTGTTAGCAGCTGCAATGTAGTGAATTGTTAATGTGGCCCTTCTAGCCCTGTGCCTCTGTGCTTAGGGTTCCTTTCTGGAGTGAGTTTTCTGTTGTGCTGATGAGGAAGGATTAGAATTGGATGTATCTTGATTTTCACTTTGCTGGATGGTGTAACTCAAATTATCACCCTTAGTTCCTTGAAGATATATATGTGAACGTTCCGGCAAAGTTCACCCTCTTTTCTGGATCCTACACCTTGTTTATCAGTATCTTACTCCCAGTTCTTGGGACTTGAGACAGCAGCAGCAGCCAGTTGTCTGACAGGCTGATTTTGATACATCAGCACCTGCAACCAGGTGGGAGAAGAGAATCCTCCAGATTCTCCTGACCCACAGATTTGGGACTTGACAGCCTCCACCACTGTGTATGCCATTTCCTTGACAGTTTGTCAGTTCTTTGGGAAGTTAGTGTAAAATGGAACCCTAAGACAGGAGGGAGAGTAATGAAGGGAGGAGGAGGAGTTGATGTTAGAGATGATGGACTGGTATAGCAGTTTGGAAAAGTGAGTATTTAGGATAGCTTTTACCTCTGCCTCCTAGGGGCCAGCCTTGTGCTAATCCTTCTGAAAAAAATTATTTGAGAGCAACCAAGTACTTAACCATTGCACCACTGGGGATCTTTATTCATAAACTAGAACTAGGGAATTGCCTCAGCATAAGCCCATGCTCTCCTTGTAACTGTTATTTTGGTTCTTTAAGCCTGACATTAATGAAACAGTGTTACTTCATGGGGTGACTTAGGAGGAAAGCATACTCTTTACTCTTAACTAAAATTCTTACTGGAGGACTGGAGCCTTATAATGTTTAAGTTTATTTTCCCACATATAGACATGGACATTAAGGTTTAAATTTCTCATGATTTTAAGACAAAAGTTTACTTTGATTTTTAGAAACTAATCATTGTACTTGTACACATTCCTCTCAATAACTTTTGTTAGAAGGTTTATTAGGTAGTGACATGTACCAGATTTGGGTATTCCTGTATCACCAGTCTTAAATCTCATCAAATGATGGCTACTCTCAATTTCAATTTAAAACAATGATGAAGTTTGTGAAATAACTTTCATTTTTCTAACTAGTAAGTAGCTGTACCAATATACTCAGCTCTTTCAACTCATAATGGAGCATGTTAGCACTGAAGAATGAGAGTATTTTACAATAAAATCTTTATCACACAAGCAAGTGAATGATAAGGGTGTGGACATGTACAAACAAAAGTAACACTTCTTTTGCTAAAGATAATTGGCACATAGATTTTGACTTAAGGTTTCGATCATTTTTTGTTATAAACCCTGATAGAACAAGGGGTTACCAATTGATACAACTTTTACAATACATTAGTTTAATAATAATTTTAAAAGGTTTAAAATGCAGTTTTGTTTAGATTTAAATTTTATCCTCTTTATGCCCAGGACCTGTACATAATAAGTAAAAGCTAACTGGAAATCTTTTACTCCATGGTAGCCAAATGTATTTTAGTGACCAGTTGTGTTGGAGTTAAGATATTCAGTGTCATATATGCATACAACTCAGATCTATTCTTTAGTAAGACTTTCTTTCCAAGCAATACTATTTTGAAGTGACAGACCTATAATATTGCTAAGACTATTGCTAAGAACTATATGAGGTCTTTTCATCAGATTTTTATTTATATAACTTATTTAAGCCCAATATCCTTGAATCTCCCAGCAATTTTTATATTTTGCGCTTGTTCAACATAGACATTGAGAACTGTTATAGTCAAAATTCCCAGAAAAAATATTAGGTACCTTTATAATCAACCTAATATATGTTAAGAGATTGAGGAACACTTCCATTTTCACTTAACTCATTCTTCTCAAATGGATGGACATTTGTTATGATATGATTTAAATGTTGAACTGAGTGCAGAATATTTCTGCAATAATCTTCTCTTGGTTATTAATACACTGAAGCATTAACGTTGCTTGGTTATTATTATTATTATAAACTGTTACTTTTTTGTAAGAAAAGTAATACTTCTTAAAATATTTCATAAAATATAAATTAACTTATTTAACATTAATATACTCCAAGAGCTATGTAGGACTCTCTTGCCTCTGATAATAAAAGAAGAGGACATTTTTAAATATTTTAATGGGATTATAATATGCATATACCATTTCACATGGATCCACAATCAACAGCCATGGAACCAGCAGCATCAAGAAATTGAAAGATGTATAGCATTGAACAAATCTGCAGTAAATGATCTCTTCAAATTGTTAACAAGCAAACATATTATTTTTACAACTAAAGTAAACCTGACTCAAGCCATGGTATTTTCTATCTTCTCAAAAGTATGTGGAAGGTGGAAAATGAATAAGCAAGACCAAAAAAAGACTTAATAGATTTGAATTATTGTCTTGGTGATGAATATTAAATATGCCACGCACTGACAGAAGAATGAAAAAATTTGTCTTGGAAAAAGTAGAGTTAGAAGAGAAGATGGCAAAACTTCATTGCTCATACTTTGGTCATGTTGTCAGGAAGATCAGTCCCTGGAGAACAATATCATGCTTGATAAAGTAGAGGGTCAGCGAAAAGGAGAAAGACCCTCAACAAGACGGATAATCACAATGGCTGCAAAAAAAGAGCTCAAACATTGCAATGATTGTGAGAATTGGGCAGGACCAGGCGCTGTTTTGTTCTACTGTATATGAAGTCTCTGTGAGTCACAATCAACTACATGATACCTAACAAAAACAATATTATGCATATATGAGCAAAAATATTCATAAATCATTAATTTATTGTTCAGCAAATTTCCAAAAAAGTGAACACACTGCCCCTTTCACAACCAGACTAAGGATTATAGTAGTGCCAGAATATAGTGCAATAAATATCTTTTTTTATTACCCTTCAAGACCTTGTAACTCCCATAAAATGATTAGATAGGACTGAGCAAATAAGGTGCATGGAACACTTGTGGGGTTATGATTGTGTAAATAAGGTGTCTGTGGTCCACCAAAGGGATTGGTCACTTTTGTTATCCCACTATGCTTAAAAACAACAAATCCCAGAGGTTAAGGCAGGGGAAGCTTGCTACCATCAAGAAGAAGAGCCACCAGTGGAGGTTGTCCTTTGGACCCAGGGTCCCTGTGCTGAGCACCTCTTAAACCCAGGAGACAGAGAGAGCTGTAACACTGGAGACAGTGTGAAATGGCAAGATATAGCATGAAAGAGTAGAGTGGCAGATATGATGGCAGCAGAACTAGTCTGTGGTACTGTCAGTATTCTTTGCCAACAGCACAACTCAAAAGCATCAACTAACTTCTTTGGTAATATGAAATCTTTAACAACTTCAAACTTTTGTCCATTTATCATGATAGTACTTACTAATTCAGGTGTGAAGATTTTTGTTTTCTTTATATTGAGCTGTAATCCATATTGCGGACTGTAGTCTTTAATCTTCATCAGTAAGTGCTGCAAGTCATCTTCATTTTTAGCAAGCAGAGTTGTGTCATCACCATATCACAAAATGTTAATGAGTCTTCCTCCAATCCTAATACCACATTCGTCTTCGTATAGTCCAGCTTCTCAGATTATTTGCTCAGCACACAGATTGAATAAGCATGGGGAAAGAATACAACCCTCACATATCCCCTTCCTGATGTAAATCGTGGAGTATCCCCTTGCTCTGTTTGAACAACAGCCTCCTGATCTATGCTACAGGTTTCTCACAAGTACAATTAAGTGTTCCTGAATTCCCATTCTTCTCAACGTTATCCATAATTTGTTATGGTCCACACAAACAAATGTTTTTGCATACTCAATAAAACACAAGCAAACATCCTCCTAGTATTTGTTTTTAGCCAAGATCCAAACATCCTCCTAGTATTTGTTTTTAGCCAAGATCCATCTGACATCAGCAATGATATCCCCTCAATCCACATCCTCCTCTGAATCCAGCTGGCAGTTCTGGAAGTTCTGTCAATATACTGCTGCAACCGTTCTTGAATTATCTTCAGAAAGATTTTATTTCTGTGAGATATTAATGATTTTGTTCAATAATTTCCACATTCTGTGGGATTACCTTTCTTTGGAATGGGTACAAATATGGATCTTTTCCATTCAGTTGGCCAGGTAGCTATTTTCCAAATCTCTTGGCATAGCTGAGTGAATGCCTCCAGCGCATCAACTGTTTGTTGAAATATCTCAATGGGTATTCCGACAATTCCTGGCGCCTTGCTTTTTTCCAATTCTTTAAGTGCAGCTTCAATGTCTTCCTTCAATACCATTGGTTCTTAATCATATGCCACCTCATGAAATGGATGAACATGGACCAGTTCTTTTTGGTATAGTGACTCTGTGTATTCCTTCCGTCTTCTTTTGATGTTTCCTGCATCATTCAATATATTGCCCATAGAATCTTTCAGTATTGCAACTTGAGGCTTAATTTTCTTCCTCAGTTCTTTCAGATTGATAAGTGCCAAGTAAGTTCTTCCCTTTTGGTTTGATAATTCCAGGTGTTTGCACATTTCATTATAATAATTGACTTTCTCTTCTCGAGCTGCTCATTGAAATTGTCTGTTCAGCTCTCTCATCTTTTCATTTCTTCCATTTGCTTTAGGTACTCTCCATTCAAGGGCAAGTTTCAGAGTCTCATCTTTCATCCATCTTGGTCTTTTGTTCCTTTCCTGCATTTTTTAATGACCTTTTGCTTTCTTCATGTATGATGTTTTTGATGTCCTCTCACAATTCCCCTGGTTTTGGGTCATTGGTGTTCAATGTATCAAATCTATTCTTCAGATGGTCTCTAAATTCAAGTGGGATATAATTATGGTCATGTTTTGGGTCTTAGGAACTTGTTTTAATTTTCTGCAGCTTCAACTTGAACTTGAATATCAACAGTTGATTGTCTGTTCCACAGTCAGCTCCTGTTTTTTTTTTTTTTTTTTTGTTGTTGTTCTTTTGTTTGTTTTGTTTTATTTTTTTACATGTTTCCTGCATGATTTGTCTCCTCAGTCATTGTCCATAGGACTCTGACAAATTGTAGGAATATGCAGGCGCAGACTCAAGGCCTGGCATTATCTCCAACATGGTGGAAAGGGACTGTACATCATGGGGTAGAGCCCTGTGCTCCCCTAGGCCACCTGGACAGATCTCAGGGAAAGTGACCTCCTGGGAGTATCCATGTTGGAATGCCTGATTAGTCATGCAACCAGAGTAATTGACAAAGGCAATGTTGCTAGAAAACATCATTTATTAAAACATTTCCAAGGGCTTTTACAATTTGTTGTTGTTGTTGTTATGTGCCCTCGAGTCGGACCCGACTCATAGCGACCCCTCCTTGTGTTTCCGAGGCAGTATCACTACAGAAGTAGATTGCCCTGTCTTCCTTCCGAGGAGTGGCTGGTGGATTTGAACCACCAGCCTTCTGGTTAGCAGTCAAGTAACTTAGGCACTATGCTACCAGAGCTCCCTTTTTACAATTTAGGGCTAGGAAATATTTGAACCAGTATAAAACAACAACAAGTCATTCCCACATGGCTTGCCTACTTAATTTCTTCATCTCTGTAGTATCAATACCTCTCCCTCTCAGGTGATGAGAATACAAAGATGTGAAAATTTTAGCACTCTTCATAGACTGTGAGCACACATCTAAGAAATTATCATCATGCTTACAAACATGTTGTAAAATACAGGACCCATCTTATATCTGATGTATTAAACTCAGAAGCAGTAACTGGTGCTTAAGAGAACTGGGTATGGAATTATTCAAATTATTTTATAATCCAGATCTATCACTAAGTACGCAAAGCATTTTGAATCTTACAACTCATACGGACTACAGTGAAGACTGGTTTATCAGATTAACAGCCTTCTCTGGTGGCTAGAAACTTTTGTTTCCTAGTTAGAAATTACTGAAACACCCTAATACAGCTAACATGATTAAGTGCTGGTCAAAATCTGTGTTTCAGAGAATATTTACTCACCTTAATCTGAGTTATTTGGATTTCAGAGAATTCAGAGGCAAAGCCACTCAGTGATCCCCTTCCCCTGAAAGGCCTCCTGGTCTTGTTTTGACTGGTGATATTCACCTTCTCCATCACCTCTTTCCACAGATGTAGTCAGTCTAATTCCTGTGTATCCCATCTGGCAAAGCCCACATGTATAGCCACCATTTATGTTGTTGAAAAACAGTATTTGTAATGAATAAGTCGTTGGTCTTGCAAATTCATATGATCTCCAGTATCATTTCTATCACTAAGGCCATATTTTCCAACTACTGGTGATACTTCTTTGTTTCCAACTTTTTCATTCCAGTCATCAGTAATAATCAACACATCTTGATGGCATGTTTGGAGAATTTCAGACTACAAAAGTTGGTAAAAATTTTCAATTTACTCACCTTTGGCTTTTGGTGGTTGGTGCATAAATTTGAGTAATAGTAGTAGTAACTGGTGTTCCTTGTAGCGTAAGGATATCATCCTATCACTGACAATATTTTACTTTGGGGTAGAACTTGAAACATTCTTTTTGATGATGAATGCCATGCCATACCTCTTTAATTTGTCATTCCTGGCATAGTAGATCATATGGTCATCTGATTCAAAATGGCCAAAACCTGTCTTCAGATCATTAATGCCTGAGATATCGAACTTTATGTGTTCTATTTCATTTTTTAAAACTTCCAATTTTCCTAGATTCATACTTTGGACATTCCATGTTCTGATTATTAATGAATGTTTGTAGTTGTTTCTTTCCATTTTGAGTCATACCCCATCAGTGAATGGATGTCCCAAAATATTTACTCCATCCACATCATTTAGGTTGACTCTACTTTGAGGAGGCAGTTCTTACTCAGTTGTATTTTGAGGGGCTCATCTTTTAACACTATATCAGACAATATTTCAGGGTTATTCATAAAGTTTTCCAATAATATATCAGACAGTGTTTCACTACTGTTCATAAGGTTTTCACTGGCCGATTATTTGAGAAGTGGATGGCCCCTTCCTTTTTCTGAGAGTGTCTTAGTCTGGAAGTTCCCCTGATACATGTCCACCATGGGTGACCCTGCTGGTAATTGAAACCAGTGGTATAGCCTCAAGCCTCTCAGCAACATGCAAGCCGCCAGAGTAAAATGGATTGATAGACTATGAGTGAGAAAGGGCAACTAAACCAAAAAGCAAACTCACTGTCGCCAAGTCAATTTGACTCATGTTGACCCCTCCTTGGGTTTCTGAGGTGGTATCTCTATGGAAGTAGATTGCCCAACCTTTTTTCTGAGAAGTGGCTGGTGGGTTTGAACCTCCAGCCTTCTGCTTAGCAGTCAGATGCCTTAGGCACTGTGTTAGGCGGGGTTCTCTAGAGAAGCAAAAACAGTAAAGCTTATATATACATATAGAGAAAGAGAAATTCGTCTTAGGAAAATGGCTTATGCACTTATAGAAACTGGCAAGTCCCAAGTTCTTGGATCAAGCATCAAGCTGGAGACTTTTCCTGATTCATGCAGCTGCAGGGGCTGATAAGCTCAAGGTTGTCAGCAAGTATACTGCCTGTTGACTCCAATGAATGCCAAATTCAAGATCTCCAGGCCAAATTGTGGATTGTTTGCTCATGGACAGCTGTAGGCAACACAACAGGATCCCAATCACAGAACATTGTCTCTTTTCCCAGGATGTCCATAAATATATTTGAAACAGGCCACACACTAGGGAAACTCCTTTTCAATGGGTTGGCTGCTGAAAACATATACATCTGATCCCATTATGGGAGTAACCCACATCACAATTGCTTAAACCACATAGAATTGTGGTCCAGCCAAGTTGACACACATCTCTAACTATTACAGGCACTATGCTAGCAGAGCTTCTGATTAATGGGTGTTGAGGTAGTAAACTGTGTAGACCACAAATTGGCCTTATGACAGTATCTTCTAAATTTCTTGACGTAGGTGAGTAAAGAAGTATCTCAGTTGGTATTCTGCTAATTCCTGAACCCTTGTTATGATATTTCCTATTATGTTATAACAGGTAGCATCCTAGAATATTCATTTACATTAAGAATCTTCATTTATATTCTTTAATGGAATTGACAAGGGTGGTCACAATATTCCTCTATAGCTCTGTAGTATGATTTATACACATGAGATGGGGCAAATAGTACCATTGGCAGCCAGCAAATGACTATGTTAATCATTCCCAAATAAAATGTCAGGTGGATACAAATATTTTAGTTTTGTTGCATGGCACCAAACAAGCCATAAGTCTTCTTTTTTTTTGTTTACAATCTTTCTTCCATATTGTTGAGGAGAATATTGCCTTGTTTTTGCTCCAAATGTATTTATTACATTTAAGATTATCTCAATTTATCCAGCAGGATACCTGATACTCAACAAATACAAACAATGTAATAAGAAGGAAACAAATAAGTAAATGGAATTAAAATCTGAACTTTTACTACTATATTATTTCAAAAATTAAGAGGGTGTTAAGCTATAATAATACTTTCAAATTAAAATGAGATTTAGAAAAATAATTGAAACTAAAATAAAAGGTATTTGATTTGAAAGTAAAAGATCAGGAAAATCTGATATGATATTAATCATTTTATAACTTTTATAAGTGTGAAAGATATTTTTTTAGAAATAAAAAATAAAACACTAAATTAATTCTATGGGATATATAAATTGATTTATTCATTTGATACATCTTCATTACTCATCACTGCTATTTTATTTTATTCTATTTTACAACAATATGTAAATTTTAAACTTTTGTCATGTTTCTATCCATCTGCTGGCCAAATGACTAACATAAAATTAGTATGTTCAAATTCAACTTCTTTGCCTCCATAGCTACTTGAAAGGGCATCCATCAGCTCATCCCTCCACATACACATTAAAAGAAAATAATTGAGTGCAGCTGTGGGATATCTAAAAATCTAACATTTTATACAAGATTCCTACAGTAAAAAATGTTGTTGTTGTTTTGTAGAGTTGGTTATGACTTATTGTGACCCTATGTACAACAGAAGGAAACACTGCTTGGTCCTGTGCCATCCTCAAAATTGTTGTTATGTTTGAGCCCATTTTTACAGCCACTGTGTCTATCCACATTTTTGGGGTTCTTCCTCATTGTCACTGCCCATCTACTTTACAAAAAATAAATTATATCCTTCTCCAGAAAATTGTTCCTCCTGATAACATGACCAAAGTACAAGAGATGAAGTCTTACCATCTTCTCTTCTAAATAGTATTCTGGCTGTACTTCTTCCAGGATAGATTTGGCAGTTGCCTGTCAATATACTGCTTGGTAAATAGAAGGCCAGTGAAAAAGTTGAAGAACCTCAGTTACATGGATTGACACAGTAGTTGACAGAGTGGACTCAAGCATAGCAAGGAGGGTTTGGAGGATGGCATGGAACGAAGCTATGACTCAAAACTGACTCAATGATTCTTAACAACATCCAAAACAATATATGATTTAGGAGCTTTGATGGGATGGTGCAGTGTTTAAGAGCTCACTTGCTAACCAAAAGTATTTGGTTTGGATTCACCAGCAGCTCTGTTGCAGAAACAAGTGTCAGTTGCTACTGTAAAGATTACAGGCTTGAAACACCTATTAGGCAGTTTTTCTCCATCCTATAGAGTCTCTAGGGAGCTCTGGTGGTGTAGTGGGTAAGGCATTTGATTGCTAACCAGATGATCAGCAGTTCAAACCCACCAGGTACTCTATGGAAGGAAGAAGAAGAAATCTACTTATAGATTTACAGCCTCAGAAACCCAATGGGGGTCACTAGGAGTTGGAATTGACTCTATGGCAGAGAGTTGTTTTTTTTTTTTTTTTTTT
>NW_006921982.1:331358-351585 GCF_000298275.1 Orycteropus afer afer | reverse complement strand
CAAGGCTCAAGGGTCCAGGATTATCTTCTATATCTGTGTTAATTGGTTCCCCCCCCCTTTTTTTTTTTTTTTTTTTTTTGTATAAGGTCTCTATGATTTGGAATTGACTCCATGACAACAGATTTTTTTTTTCTATTTTTTAATATGGGATATACTTGACAAATCATGTTTTATTATTCATATTAGTGTGCTTTGTGAATTACATTTATCCCCATTTACAAATTATAATTATTCCTATATCAGTAAATGACAGATTAAGATTTAACACAGAACCCTCTGCGTCATTCCCTATTTAATATTCTGATCCTCACATAACTGAATAATTAGTATTCTGTAAAGAATAAGAAATTAGATAGATGAATACAGGTATTAATTAATACAGGGAAAGCAAAATACACATTCTTCATAGCAAATCTTAGCAAGGTATCCTTTGACTATATTTTGATTGAATTTGCATCATTTGCATTTGAGTAGAATTTATAAAGATATATTTTATTAACACTCATAGAGAAAATGATAAATGAGATAAGTTTTCTCAATGACAATAAAAAGAGAGGTGTTCCATCAATTTTTCACTATATTATAGAAAACTTATTCCCCCCCCCATGAGTAATATTCAAAATATTTAACCACCAGTAGGAAATGGAAACTGGAAATGAAACAAAAATGCTAAGGCAGAGTCCTGGAACTCCTACTGGGCCAAGTTTTGGGGACCTCCATGTTGTCTTTGGGTAGTGGATAATGTGTTTGGGATTGAGATTGGGATGTGGGAGGAGAAAGGAATAGACACTGATAAAACCAAACTGGTGAGTGCTCATCAAACTTACCATTTCTGTTGACTTTCAATACTGTCTTTGTTGGAAAATAAAGAATATTAGAAACTTGCTTAAGGTGTTTTCATGAAAAAAAAAAAAAAACAGCATGATGTAATCTTGACACAGAGAATTTGAAATTCTGAATCATGGAAATTGTCTCTTTGCCAACAAATATCCTTAATATTCTAAGATCTCTGGTGGCGTAGTGCCTAAGGTATTTGACTTCTAACCAGAAGGCTAGCCTTCTGAACTAATCCAGCCACTCCTTGGAAGGAAGGTTGGGCAATTTACATCCATAATGATACAGAAATCCAAGGAAGGGTCACTATGAGTCAGATCCAACTCCACAACAGTGAATTTGGTCTAGTTTGGTTTATACAGGCATTATCCAAACTCATGTCTATATCTCAATAATATTTGAAGTGATTAGTTAGAGGGTAGGTTTCATTACTTTATAATGTAATACAATGTAGCTAAAAGAATTGATTTATGTAATAAAACAAAAGTTTTATGATTAGTATGTAATTCTGCACACCTCATTTTTAAAGAGATTTTCAAATTAGCTATATTTTAATTATACTAAGTAAAAGTATTTATCTTTATTTGAAAATGGCAGACAATTTAGTTCGTTCTTGCTGAGCAAGTTGTAAAAATAGATCAGCAATTATCGGAGATGGTTTAAACTAATATTCTTCAGATCTTGTTTTCATTGAAGAAATGGTTGAGTAGATTTTACTTAGCTATTCTGAGAGGATAAATTTTCATATCATAATTAAATATGGCTTCTAAAGTCCAAAAATCAGCACTAAAGATAAGTGTATCACATTTGCAGGGGAAAAATGTAATAATGAAAAGACAGTGACAAGAATATCTAACAATTTTGGTATCATTATATAGCATTAACACAGAATTCATTAAGCCTACTAAAATTTTCTGATTTCCAACCTTAGCCCATTGTGAGAAAATTCTCTTCTTCAAAGTTAAAATTTTTCAGTTAATTTTAAGGTATAAATATGAATTTGAATACATACCATACTCTTTATAATCAGGTTTTAGTCATCCAGACATAAATTAGTTTGCTTAAAGTAGTGTATAATTGTCTGATCCTAATTTTATATAAAGAGCCTTGTTAATGCAACTGACATGTTAACTTTTAAACACACCAGAAACTACTAGGGAGAAAAGACCTAGTAATAATCTCCTGTAAATATTATTGCCTAGGAAACTCTATGGGGCAGTTCTACTCAGTCATACAGTGCAGCTATGATTTGGCATCAACTTGATGGCACCTAGCAATAATATCAACATTGTTTATATAGTTGAATAATTTTAAGTATATGTAGAGAAATAGATAGATAGATATAATGACAGATTATATACTAGTTCATGATTGAAAATATTAATAAAAATATGTGCTAGAAATGAAAGCATTATTTAATAGTATTTAAATAATGTTAATTTATACTCACCCCATCAATAATTCTCTAAGTTTAGTTTATTTTCTTTTTGAAAAGTCTGTAGCCTTCCCTGTAAACCTCCCTTCCACACTCCAAATTGTGACTATTTTTCTTTTATAAGGGAAATTTAGTATATATATTTGTAGTGATAGTAGGTGTTTGCTCCCATTTCTAAAGCATTGCTTTACCATTTCTATTTGCTAAACATTTTTCCCCTCCTCTTTTTTTCCTTAGCTTTCCTATATTTAGTTGCATTTACTTTTCTCCAGTTTCTTGTAATTTCTTGTGGTGTCAAACTTTTGTATGCTATTTTTACCATTAAATTTTAGTAACCTACTTAAAAACATGTTTTTCTATCAATATCCCAATTTAATCTGTAACCAAAAGCCTTATTTGCAAAACAAGATATAATGCTACCTCCTCTATCACGCTTCAAATGATGAATCCATCTAGGTGAGGGCCTCCCCCTCTTTCATTATCCCTCCACTTTACCAAGCATGACATCCTTCTCCAGGGAATGGTCCATTTTGAGAACATGAACAAAGTATGTGAGATGAAGTCTGGCCATTCTCACCTCCCAGGAGCACTCTGGCTGCACTTCCTCCAGGACAGACCTGTTAGTTCTTTTATCAGTCCATGGTACTTTTGGCAGTCTTCACCAACTCTACAGCTCAAAAGCCTCAATTCTTCTTCAATCTTCCTTATTCATTGTCTAACTCTCACATGCATATGAGTTGATTGAAAATACCATAGCTTGTGCCAGACACACCTCAGTCCTCAAGGAGATATCTTTGCTCTTCAGCACTTGAAAGAGGTCCTTTGCAGCCGATTTGCCCAGTGCTATATGCTGTATGATATCTGGACTACTGCTTCCATTGACATTGCCTGTAGAACCAAGCAATGTGAAGTCTTTGACAATTTCAAACTTTCTCCATTTATTATGATGCTGCTTATTGCTCCAGTTGTGAAGATTTTTGTTTTCTTTATATTGAGATACAATCCATACTACAGACAGTATTCTTCAATTTTCATCAATAAGTGCTTCAAGTCATCCTCACTTTCAGCAAGCAAAGTTGTGTCCTCAGCGTATCGCAGATTGTTAATAATTCTTCCTCCAATCCTGATGCCATGTTTTTCTTCATATAGTCCATCTTCTTGGATTATACGCTCAGCATATAGTTTGAATAACTATGGTGAAACTATACAACCCTGATGCACTCCGTTCTTGATTTTAAAACATGCAGTGTTGTCTTTTTCTGTTTGAATGACAGCCTCCTGGTCTATGTACAGGTTCCTCATGAGTATAATTAAGTGTTCTGGAATTTTCATTTTCTCAATGTTATCCACAGTTTGTTAGGATCCACACAATCAAATGCTTTTGCATAGTCAATAAAACACAAGTAAACATCTTTCTGGTATTCTTTGCTTTGAGCCAAGCTCCATCTGACATCAGCAATGATATCCCTTGTTCCATATCCTCTTCTGAATCCAGCTTGCATTTCTGGAAATTCTTCATCAGTGTACTGCTGCAATCATTTCTGAATTATCTTCAGTAAGATTTTACTTGCATGTGATATTAATGATATTGTTCGATAATTTCCACATTCTGTGGGATCATCTTTCTTTAGAATGGGTACAAATATGGATGTCTTCCAGTCAATTGGCCAGGTAGCTCTCTTCCAAATATCCTGGCTTAGCTGAGTGAGTGCCTCCAGCATGGCATCCATTTGATGAAACACCTCAATGGGTATTCTGTTAATTCCTGGAGTCTTGTTCTTCACCAATTCTTTCAGTGCAGCTTCAACTTCTTCATTGGTTTTTGAATATATGCCACCTGATGAAATGGATGAAAATCAACTAGTTCTTTTTGGTAATGTGACTCTGTGTATTCCTTTCCTCTTCTTTTGATGCTTCCTGCATTATTTGCCCATAGAATCTTTCAACATTACAACTCGAGGCTTAAATTTTTTCCTCAGTTCTTTCAGCTTGAGTAATGCTAAGCATGACTCCAGGTCTTTGCACATTTCATTATAGTATCTCACTTTGTCTGCTTGAGCTGCTCTTTAAAATCTTCTGTTCAGCTCTTTTATCTTGTCCTTTCTTCCATTTGATTTAGCTACTCTTCACTCAAGGGCAAGTTTCAGAGTCTCTTCTGACATCCGTTTTGGTCTTTTATTTCTTTTTCATATTTTTAATGACCTCTTGATTTCTTCATGGATGATGTTCTTAATGTTATCCCACAAATCTTCTGGTTTTCACTCACTGGTGTTCAATGCATCAAATCTATTCTTTAGATGGTCTCTGAATTCAGGAGGGATTTATTCATGGTCACATTTGGCTTTCATGGACTTGTTTTGATAGTCTTCAACTTCAAGTTGAACTTGCATATGAGCAGTTGATGGTCTGTTCCACAATCAGCTTCTGGCCTTGTTTTGGCTGAAGATATTGATCTTCTGCATCACTTCTTGCCTCAGATGTAGTCATTCTGATTCCTATGTACTCCGTCTGGTGAAGTTCGTGTGTATAGCTGCCTTTTGTGTTGTTAAAAAAGGTATTTGCAATGAATAAGTCATTGGTTTTGCAAAATTCTATCATGTGATCTCCAACGTTATTTTTGTCAACAAGGCCAAATGTTTCAACTACTGGCAATTTGTCTTGGTTTCCAACTTTTCCATTCCAACACCAGTAATAAGCAACACATCTTGATTGCATGTCAGTCAATTTCAGACTGCAGAAGTTAATGGAAATCTTCAATTTCCTCGTCTTTGGTTTTGGTGGTTAGTGTGTAAGTTTGAGTAATAGTAGTATTAATGGATCTTCCCTGGAGGCATATTGATATTATCCTATCACTGACAGCATTGTACTCCAGGACAGATCTTGAAACATCCTTTGTGATGATGAATGTCACGCCATTCCTCTTCAAATTGTCATTCCCAGCATAGTCGATCATGTGTTTGTCTGATCCAAAATGGCCAAAGCCAGTGCATTTCAGCTCACTAATGCCTGTTGTTATGTGTTGTGGAGTCAGCCCTGACTCACAGATGTCCCTCCTTAGGTTTTCTAGGCAGTATCAGTACAGAAGTAGATTGCCCAACCTTCCTTATGAGGAGTGATTGGTAGGTTTGAACCTCTAGCCTTCTGGTTAGCAGTCAAGTGCCTTAGGCACTATGCTACCAGCGCTCCTCACTAATCCTAGGATATCAATCTTTTTTGCATTCCATTTCATTTTTGACAACTTCCAATTTTTCTAGATTCATGCTTCATCCATTCCTTGTTATGATTATTAGTGGTTGTTTGCATGCTTCATCCATTCCTTGTTATGATTATTAGTGGTTGTTTGCAGCTGTTTCTCCTCAATTTGAGTCATGCCATGTCATCACATGGAGGCCCTGAAAGGCTTACTTTATCCCTATCATTAAGATTGGTTCTACTGTGATGAGACAGCTCTTTCCCAGTCATATTTGAGCACCTTCTGACCCAAGTGGTTCATCTTCCTGCCCTGTGTCAGACTACGTTTCCAAGCTATTCATAAAGTTCCCCAGTAATGTATCAGACAGTGTTTCTCTGCTATTCATAAGGTTTTCCCTGGTCAGTTTTTTGAGAAGTGGATGTCCTCTTCCTTCTGTATAGTCTGTCTCAGTCTGTAGGCTGCATTGAAACTTGTGCACCATGTGCAACCCTGCTGGCACTTGAAACACCAGTGTCACAGCCTCAAGCCTCACAGCAACATGCAAGCCCCAGAGGATGGCAAACTGACAGACAAGTTCATTTCCCTTAGCTGTTGGAAACCTTTCTGTCCTCCCTTACCTAATTCCTATCTGAATCCTGCCACTTTGTTGTCCCCGGTTGCTCCCTCCCTTTCTTGGCTCTGGGGCCTGGGCCTTGCCTGCCTCCCACCCCTTACCTGGATTCTGCCACTCTTCTACAGGGCTTCTACAGATCAGTATATTGACAGGGAACTGCCAGAAATTCAAGCCAGATTCAGAACATGAAGTGGAATGAGGTATATCATTGCTGATGTCAGATAGATTATGGTTGTAAGAAAAGAATACTAGAAAGATGTTTACCTGTGTTTTATTGACTATGCAAAGGCATTTGACTGTGTGTATCATAACAAATTATAGATAATATTATGCAGAATGGGAATTCTAAAATACTTAATTGTATTCATAAGGAACCTGTGCATACCCCAAGAGGAAGCCTTCTGAAAAGTACAGGGAGTACTGCATGGTTTTAAATCAGTAAGGGTGTGTGTCAGGGTTTTATCCTTTCACCATATTCATTCAATTGGTATGCTAAGCAAACAGTCAGAGAAGCTGGGCTATGTGAAAAAGAACATGACATCAAGTTTGGAGGAAGACTTATTAACAACCTGGCATATGCAGATGACACAACCTTGTTTACTGAAAGTGACTTGAAGCACTTACTGATGAAGATCAAAGACCACAACCTTCATTATGAATTACTCTTTACATAAAGAAAACAAAAATTCTTACAATTGGATACTTAAACAATATTACAATAAATAGAGGAAAGATCAAAGTTGTCAAGGATTTCATTTCATTAGGATCTATAGTTAAAACCCATGGAAGCAACTGTCAAGAAATCAGACAACTATTGCACTGGGCAAATCTGCAAAAGACCTCTTTGAAGTATAAAAGAACAAAGATATCACTTTGAAGACTAAGGTACACCTGATCCAAACAATGGTATTTTCAATTGCCTCATGTGTTTGTGAGAGCTGGACAATGAATAAGGAAGACTGTAGAAGAATTAATGCATTTGAATAGTGGTATTGGTGAAAAATAGGTTGGACAATCTACTTCCATAGTAATACCACCTCAGAATCCCAAGGAGGTGTCACTATGAGTCAAGTCTGATTCAATGGCACATAACAACAATAACAGACAAACCTGTCTTGGAAAAGATACAGTCAGAAAACACCTTAGAAATGAGAATGAACAATCATTGTTTCATGTACTTTGGTCATGTTGTCAGAAAGGACTAGTCCCTGGAGAAGGATATTATGCTTGGCAAAATAGGGGGTCAGTGAAAAAGGGAAAGACATTCAACGAGATGGATTGATAAATCCGGTGGCTGCAATTATGTGTTCAAAGACTGCAAAAATTTGTGAGGATGATCCAGGACCGGACATGATTCTGTTCTGTTGTAAATAAAGTCATTATGAGTTGAAGCCAACTCCATGGCACTTAACAATTACAGATCAATAAACAAATTATGACAAATGGTCAAAATTTAGTATTCACAATTTATAAAAAAATAGATATTAAAAAATATTCATATTTGAGATCAGAAAAATACATATAAAATAATGATCAATTATAAATTTACATGTTTTAATTCCTCAATTAATTTTCCGGGGTATCTTTTGATAATATATGAATAAGAATTCAATTGCAGGATTAAGCATTAATGAATAATTAAAAACAAGTGAAACATTGATCAATAAGATCTACAAATACTATGATAAATGTATAGTATGAGTTACTACTTTAAAAAATATGCAGTAGATCCCTTTTTAGTACTTTTTAGAATGAGTGATCCATAATAATTACTAGATCAATAATTCAAATTAATAAAGGCTATTTATACCAAATTCAATTTTCTGGAAAAAAAAATTGTGTGTGTGTGTTTAGGCATATGTTTGTGCATATATAGAAAAATATCAATAAATATACCTGAAAAACCATTACAAATCATTATCCTTTATGGGGTTTACCATTAAATTTAGCCAAAATAATTTAACCTCTGTCCTGAGTTCTTGAAAGACACTCTCTAAACTTTTTAATTTTCCCAGAGCTTGAAGTATCTGTAATATCTAAGAAGACTCCAGAGTTGGGATTTATGCTAATGAGGTGACTCCTAATTGAGGGTTTGTCAACAGAAATGTCTACCAGGTGATATAAGTCCAAGGTCAGAAGAGGGGTGTTAGATGTTAAGTTCAAATGTGAACAAAGATTCAATTCAACATGCCTACGTAGTAGAATCCCAATGCTCTGGAGACTGAATATCCATGAACTACTTGATTGGTGACTGACATTGATACAAAGGGAAGATAGATCACCCTTTTGAACATGGAAGCTATAGGTTGAGAATCCTCCCAGACCTGGCATTATTTTTCTCTTCATTTATATCTTTTTTGTTATAATAAAACTTTAATCATAGGTATAGTGCTTTTCTGAGTTATTTGAAATATTTTAGCAAGTTATGGAAGCCAAGGAAGTAGTAGAAGGTAGTAGGTCATAGTAAAGGGAACTTATAGTTGACATCATGAAGGAATAAAACCACCTCCCCCCCTCCAAAAAAAATAACCGTCATAGAGCTGATTCCACTGATTCCAACTCATGTTGTTGTTGTTGTTGTTGTTATGTGTCGTGATTCCAACTCATGTTGTTGTTATGTGCTGTAGAGTCGGACCTGACTCATAGCGACCCCTCCTTGGGTTTCCGAGGCAGTATCACTACGGAAGTAGATTACCCCATCTTCCTTCCGAGGAGTGGCTGGTGGGTTTGAACTGCCAGACTTTTGGTTAGCAGTCAAGTGCCTTAGGCACTAAGCTACCTGAGCTCCTTTTCAACCCATAGTGACACCCATTGGGTTCCCAAGGTGGTAAATCTTTACAGGAGTAGATTGCCTCATCTTCCTTCCTCAGGGCAGCTAGTGAGTTTGAACCACCAATCTTCTGGTTAGCAGTCAAATGCCTTAGGCACTGCACCATTAGAGCTCCTTGAAGAAATAGAACGAACACTCAGCTTTGTCTTGAAAAGACTTGGCAGTCTGAAGGTGTTTACCCTTTCACTTGTGCAGTCTTACCTAGTGCGTGTGGTTTGGGTCAGAAGAAAAAATACTGCATTTTCTGTTGATGTCAGTACAAAAGTGAGTGTGCATTGAATTGCATTGATTTTAGTAATCACTGGAGGATTGAATTGTGAGTGTAGAGGATAGGAAGGACTTATGAGTCTAGGGGCTTGCACTTTGGACACTATGGAACTGCTTGACTTTTGAAAATTTTGCATGTGTCGCTTTATAACTTTGTTAAAAATGCTGCCATCTGCATTCTTCATTCTACATAAAATATTTATATTCAGCAGTAACTTGCAATCCCACCAACAAAATACCCATAAAATTATTTTCATATTTCTTATGGAGTGAATGGCCTTTCGGTGTCTCCCAATCTTCATTCTAAATGAACAAATTCAAACAAACTTCCAATCTTTTTTTCTTAATGATATAAAAGTCCTATTTAATTTTATTTAAACTATAATTATTGATATCTGATATTGTACTTGGAATTGATACCTGATATTATTGAATGGAGCTCTGGTGGCATGGTGGCTAAGGCATTTGACCGCTAACCAGAAGGCTAGAGTTGAGCATATAAATGCATCCATATACTACCTTTTGCTTTGCCAAAGGATATAAAATGAAAGAGGAGGGAATAATGTGTTATGCAGTCATTGTATCACCTCAGAGGTTTCAATGATTCTGAAGTAATTGGCACATAACAAGAAAGGTCAACTCAGTAATAGTCTCAGGTGCAATCTCTGTCCCTGCCTTATGTTTTCATTTTCCTTAAAGCTGTTGATAAGCATCACTAATCAAATTACAATAATGTTTTGGAATTTTATGGGCAATCCTTTAGAACTATATCAAGCCCATTCTTTCTTTTATTATTATTATTATTTTTTCTTTTAAATTCTGTCCTCTGGGTTGATGAAACTCTTTCCCAAAGCACAGGGTTAGGATTCTGAAAGACTGAAAGCAGTCTGAATTCAGCTACTACTCACCTCTTCTGTTAGAAATCAGGCATCATCATACATTGTGATATTGGATCATACCATATGACACTGTATAGACTAGTGCCATGGAAGGAGCCGAGACAAAGAAGATATTAGTGAGTAAACATCATCATGAACTATTATAATTTGAGATTCAGGGAGTAGATCATTAAAACAATATAAAGCTATGATTTTGAGGCCTAAATTTTTTTTAAAATATCTAGTTGGCTTTGATCCATATTTCAGTTTTTAAGAAATTATAGAGAGCCAAGAATGTGTATGTTTCCATAAATTTCATAGAAATATGGGATGTTGGCTAGGATTATCCCAACAATTTCCCTTTCATTACAAATGAACTTCCATGTATCATAACTTATATTTAGCACTTCACATTAGGAATAAGTTTATTTTCTAAGATTTCTATTGAAATTCTTGTTTTCTTCTTATATTGTTTTCCTGATTTCTTTTATATTTTTTTAAAGTGATTTCTTTTATCTTTATGAGCATACATAGACCAATATTTTGAATTTTTTTCCAGGTAATTCAATTATCTATTCTTCTTCAGGGATAATATTTGTCCTCTTATTTTGGTTTTTTGGATGAGTCATGATTTCCTGTCTTTTCCTATACTTTATTATTTTCTGTTGTCTTCAGGACATTAAGATATATTTTTGTTTGTTTGTTTTGACAGATAACAAGAGTGAATTCTTTCCATTTTCTTTAGATTACTCTTCTCCCTCATTGTTTCTACTGGAGGTTTACAGGAACTTCCATCCTAGCTGTACTGGTCAAACTTCTCGACCCCAGGTCAGTGTGCTCAGGTGTCTTGGCCTTTGTCTCTCTTTCTGTGTCTGGGTTGACTATTTATTGTGTCTTACACTGGAGCCTAAGTCAGTTGTTAGGTGTCTGCTAGATGTTTCCTAGACTTTTCTCCATTGTATTAGTAAGGGTAGAGGCAGCAGTTCTCCCCCTGCATGGCCCAGGAGATTTGCTTCTGACTATGAAGCCCCTGGACAGCTATGTGACTGCAGTGCCATGTCTTTCTGCATTAGGGCAGAATGATCCACCTTGCCTAAGGCATTTGACTGCCAACCAGAAGGTTGATGGTTCATACCTACCAGCTGCTCCACAGAAGGAAGATGGGACAATCTACTTCCATAATGATTTACTGCCTTGGAAACCTTGTGGAGGTCAATATAAGTCAGAATTCACTTGATGGCAGTGGATTTTAGTTCATTTGGTTTGGTGCATGCACTATAGTGAGTTTTGTATCCTGGTATAGCTGTCAGGAGCTTGTCTGGAGTTCCCCAGACTTATTTCTGTTGTGCTGGAAAGAGTAAGAGTTGAGGTTCTCCTGACATTATGCCCAGAGATCTGCTATGGTTTCAAGGTTGTGGTAGTTAATGTTATGTGTCAACTTGACTGGGTCTAGTTTTGAGTGACTGGGCAGCTAGATATAGTGATTCCCAATGATGAGACTGATAATCAACTCCATGGTAGAATCTGCTGTGAGCAGCTGAGTTGTTCCTTAGGGATATGATCTGCTTCCAGTATATAAGAAGCAGATTTAAGAAAGGTCTCAAGATTTTTGGCACATCTGGATCCTACTTTTGGCCAAGCCTTCATCTCAGTGGCCTGCCATATTATCTGTCAGACGTGTTTCTGGACTTGAACTAGTGGCCTACTGTGTTGCTTGCTAATCTTGGAACTGTGTCATTTTATTTGTTGGTCTTGGGTTTGTTGGCCTCAGCAGCCAACAGCTGCCTGAGTTAGAAGATACCTCCAGTTCCAGTGTGCTAGGAGCAAGAGGTAAAGCTAAAGCCCAAAGTCAAGGGAACTTCATCAGCTCCTAGAGCTTCCACTTTGGACTCAGACTTCCAGCATCCTAAACTGTAAGAGAATAAATCTGTTTATTAAAGTCACCCATTTGTGCTAAATGAACAAAACAAGGCTACTGCTTGGTTGGGTGTTGCTTCTTGTTGTGGGTCAAGTGGGTTGTGACCAGTTCCCATAGAGGGCCTGTGGCATTGGGGGAGGGGCCCTTCATGCTAAAGGCTTATGTGGCTAGGGGGATGGTAAATTTCTGTGCAAAGCCAAGGGTAAGATCCTTGTACAGACTAAGTGCTGCAGCAGTTAGGGGGTAAGGTGGTCCTGGTACATGTTGTGACATTGAGTCCCTTCTCTGGTGGTGAGGGATGGGGGCTTAAATTGCCCAGTTGGTTGCTGTCTTATGGCTGCTAAGTGATCTCAGGTTATCTTTCTGAAGCTCTCTCACCACTGCCCCTACCTAATATGTAAAGCACTCGTTAGAGCTACACTATGTCCTTCCCAAAGGGTGCAACTCTAGCCTTCTTGTCTTCTACCATGAATTCCCTCAGACCAGTCCATGTCATTTTACTCTTGCTTAATACTATGGTGCTCTTGTATGCTGCTCTGTCTCAGGTCTGCTTTACATGCTTTGCTCTCCTTGTCACTCATTTCCAGAGCTATATAGTCAGTATTTCTGTCTTAGTCTAAGTCTTCCATGCTGTTACCATCTTGAGCTTTTTGTCTGGGATGCTGCCTGAAGCCATATCAAAATGTCCACATTTTGCTGGGTTGGTGTGTAGGGTTTTCACCATCAGCAAATCTCTGCCTTCCTGCCATGCCCACTTCAACTCTCCTTTAATTTGGTAATAAATTTAGTTCTGGAATCCTTGACTTGGTGTCTAAAATTCCAAGATGCTGGTTGTGTCAATCTTTACTAATTTTTTAAAGTCACTGTTTTGTGTGATTTTGTGGATGCTATTAGGAAGGTTGGGCAATCCTACTTCTGTAGTGATACTGCCTTGGAAACCCAAGGAGGGGTCGCTATGAGTCTGGGCGACTCAACAGGCACATAACAACAAGAACAACAACATTATCTTTGCACCATCTTGCCCTTCCTATCCCAGGAATACAATTGCAATTTCACATCATAAAGCCATCTGAAGTTTAAAATCCAAACCAAACTCACTGTTACCGAGTCAATTTGACTCATAGTGATCCCTCCTTGGGTTTCCGAGGCAGTATCTCTACAGAAGTAGATTGCCCAATCTTCCTTCTGAAGAGTGGCTGGTGGGTTTGAACCACCAACCAGTGTTCTGATTAGCAGTCAAATGCCTTAGGCACTATGTCACCAGAGCTCCCATCTAAAGCACAGGAAATGTAAAATTTCTGAATAAGTAATTTGAGGATATTTCCAGTCTGAGGTCATCTTCCAAAGAAAATAAGACCAATGTCAAATAGCCCTGAGTCCTTACCATTCTCTGCATCTACATTATTATACATTAAGACTTTGCAGCACTTCTCTCAAAGAAATGGAGTCTATTCTCTAATCCTTCAATCTGGGTTGCCTCATGATTTACATTGGTCAATAGAATGTGGTGGAACTGATGGTGTATTTTCAAGTGGCCTGGCAAATTTATGCTTACTATCTGGGATTCATGTCATATAATGGGAACACTATCATGTTAGGCTCCTGGGGGATAAGAGGCCATTTAGAAGGGAACTTAGGTGCCTCAACCAGCTTCCAAGCAACCACCAGAAACAGGATTACCTAACTGACCTGTAACTCATCACACATAGCAGCATGAAGTCATCAACTTTAGACCAGCAAACTCAGTTAGCTGAGATCAGATTAAGTTGCCAAAGTATACAATAGTAAAATACATGACATTTTCTTAAATAACTAAGTATTTGAGGTTTTGTGACACAGTGATAAATTAACAATAGTACAACTTACAATGCCAAAATAACATGGAAGTATGAAAACAGAAGAAAATTAAAACCACCGTTTGAACCACCAGCTTTCAGGCTAGCAATCAAATCCCTTAGGCACTATGCCACCAGAGCTCCTGTAATAATTGAAATTAAAATAAATAAATAACTCCATAAAGCACTATTGTTGTTGTTGTTCTTATGTGCTGTCAAGTTGGCCCCAACTCATAATGACTGCTTCTTGGGTTTTTGAGGCAGTATCACTACAGAAATAGATTGCCCAACCTTCCTTCTGAGGAGTGGCTGGTGGGTTTGCACTGCCAGCATTCTGGTTAGCAGTCAAGTGCCTTAGGCACTATGCTACCAGAGGTCCTCCATAAAGTACTAGTTATATTTTAAAATTATAGTTCTAGTTTTGCTACAAACTGATAATATGAAGTCTGAACTGTATATTTGCTAATAACTATAAGTAAAAAATCTCATTTCCTGAATCATCTAAATAGTTACATATGAGATTCTGGTTTGTTTCAACCTGTGTTCCCATAAATCATCTGTCTTTGCTCCATGTGTATCTGTGTCTATTTGGCTGTTTTTAAAAGTCACCTCATACTGGTATGTCTTCCTTAACATAGCAAAATAAAAACTTTCTGTTTCCAAACAGGATCATATTTACAAGTATAGGGGTTATGATTTCAGTAGATATTTTGTTTGAACATAATATTCTACCCACAAACCTACCAAAATGTATATCCTACCCATGTACAGTACTCATTAACTCTGTTATATTATCCTTAAATACATTGTCTCATTTCAGCATCAACTCTAAGTCCAAAAGCTCATTTCTGAATCATGCAAATCAATATGGATGAGACTCTGCTTTGTTTCATCCCAGGGAATAATTCCTTTCCATCTCCTGTGAAACCTAACACAAGTTATATGCTTCCAAAATACAATAGTGGAATAGACACAGGGTAGGCATTTCCATTCCAAAAGGAAGAATTTAGATGAAATGAAAGGTCATGGTTACAAAGCAAATCCAAATCCCTGCAGGGTAAATATCATTAACTCTAAAATCGTATAAATCCTTTTTTTCTAGTCACATCTGGGCAGTGGCACCATTAGAGTCTGAGAATTAGCCATGCTTCCCAGATTCTGGTTAGGGGCCCCTTCAACCTAAGTATCATACTTGCCTTCCAGGCCCAGTGGGATGGCAGCTTCACTACTCAACATTGGGTGGGAGCCTTATTTCCTCGCTTAATTGACTCAGCAGCCTATCTCCCCACATTTGGGTAGCAGCCCTATTTTTCTGATTCCCCAGCAGCCCAATCCCTCAACTTTGAGCAGTAACTCCATTCTTTTGGCTTATGGAAACAGCAGCCCTACCCTCCAGAACCAAGGAAGTGACAACCTCACTCTTTGAAACCAAAGAGATGGTAGTTCTACCCTTTGAAACCTGGTAGACAGTGGCTCAACCCACTAAAACCAAGGAAGTGAAAGCTTTGCCCACTTTTCCATGCTTCTTCTAGTTCTTCTGCTCATCTCTCAACTGTCCTTTCCTTCTCTTGAAGGACAATAGATGATCACAATCCAGCTCCATTAATCCATTTTCTGTCTACAGATTTACTTGAGGCAGACAGCTTTCCTTCACTTGTCCCGTCTCTGCTCCTTTCAATCTAAACTGACAAACCTCTCTAGTTATGTGTTCGAATAGATTCATCAGTCACAGACTCCATTTCTTTAGTAAAAAATTGTGACACTCTTGGTGTCATCTCCTGGACATGCAATATAATTTTATAATAGAATTTTCCAAATCTTTAACTTCTAATTTCTTTTTGCACAGTTCATTTCTAAAGGTATCTATTTTCTCCTATATTTTACTATAAGAAGTAAGGATTAACCACTGTGCTCCTTTAGTATTCTGTTTAGTAATCTCCTCAGCTAATAACTAAATTCATCACTTATAAATTCGACCTTCCATAAAATATTCAAACATAATTCAGACCAGTTCTTTGGCACTTTATAACAAGGGTTGCCTTTTCTATAGTGTCCAATAACATGTTTATTGTACTTTTTAAACCCAATCAGGAGCTCATTTAATGTCCACATTTCTAGGAATATCTCTTCATGACAATAGAAGCTTTTGTGATAGCTCTCAATTCTTTCTGAGCTCTTATCAGGATCACCCTTAAGGCCCATAATTCTACCAGTAGTCTCTTCAGTATTATCTGTTGTTGTTTGGTGACATGCAGTTGGTTCTGAGCCATAGCAACCCATGTACAACAGAAAAAAAACACTACCAAGTCACAATAGTAGGTATATCTGAGTCCACTGTTCTGAGTCCACTGTACAGTGTCAGTCCATCATGTTGAGGGTCTTCCTCTTTTTCATTGACCCTCTACTTTAACAAGCATATTGTCATGCTCAAGGGACTAGTCCTTCCTGATCATGTCTACAACATGTGCAATGTAGCCTTGCCGTACTCACTTCTAAGGAGCATTCTGATTGTATTTCTTTTAAGACAACTTTGTTTGCTTTTTCTGGTAGTCCATGGCATATTCAATAATATCCGCCTATTCTATAATTCATAATTCAAAGATTATTTAGCCTTACTTTCAAGTGCATCAAAATTTTTTCCAGGCTTTAAGCATGATGCAATTCCAAAACAACTTCCACATTTTAGGTACTTATTAAATCAACATTCTACACTTTAGTACCAAATTTGTATTTTTCCTAGTGGTTTCACAACAAGTGAGTGGGTTTAAAAATCAGAAATTTATTTCTCATGGTTCAAAAGGCTAGAAGTGTAAATTCAGGGTGTGATTCTAGAAGGGAGCTATTTATTTTCAGCTTCTCTATTTCAGCTTCTCTAGAAACCAAAAAAAAAAAAAAACCCAAAAAACCAAACTCACTGCTGTCAAGTCAGATCTGACTCATAGCAACCCCTCCTTGGGTTTCTGAGGTGGTATCACTATGGAAGTAGACTCTCCAATCTTCTGAGGAGTGGCTGGTGGGTTTGAACTGCCAGCCTCTGGTAGTAGACAGTAATCCTTGGAGTTTCTAGGCTTATAGACAGGTCTTAACATAATATGTCTTCCTCTTGTGTGTGTCTCTGATTCTACTCTGCTCTTCCTATAGTTCAAAAAAGATTATGTTTAGGTCATACTGTGTACTGGTATTACCTCAGTAGCAATAAATAAACAAACATATATTTCTAGACAGGGTCATATTTGCAGGTAAAGGGATTAAATTTTCAACACATTTTAGCAGGGTACAATTCAATGAATAAGAGTTGCCAATGATCCTCGCATCATCGTTTTCACCCCTTGTATAAGCCTTTCCTCTTGAATGTGGGCTGAATTTAGCGACTTGCTTTTGATGAACAGAATGTGGCAAAGGTAATGGCATGTCTCTTCTGTGATTAATTTTAAAATATAAACACATGAAATTAGATCATTAAAGACTGTGTTTTGCTAGCAGACACCTCTACTGCTTTCTTGGATTGAATGCTTTGATGAAGCAAGTTACCATATTGGAGGTGTCTACATGGCATCAATAAACTGAAGCTCTCAGTCCACCAGTCCATCGGGGAGAGGGGATTTAGTCTTGATTTAAACTGGACAAACTTGCAAGTATATACGTACCCATTGCTTTCCCTAAGCCTTCAGATGAGTTCCCAGCTTTGGATGACAATTTGCAGCATTATGAGAGATTCTGAGTCAGAGGACCTAGTTAAGTCATTCTAGGATTCTTGACCCATAGAAACTGTAAGATAAGAAATGATTGTTGTTTTCAGATGCCAAATTTTGAGATTATTTGTTGGGAAGAAATAGGTAACAATACAAGCGATAATAATAAAACATGTAAAGAAATAACCACTGTACAATAAAGGAAGTCACAAGAGCTGTGAGTAATGGGATTTCCAAGGGATCTGTTTTTCCTATTATCTTCCATCCACTTTTCAATAGAAGTCTTCAGAAACTACACCTATTGCCACTGCCACTATCTTAAGTCTTATGTGTTGAAACAGAAGCCTATGAGATCAAGATCAACCTATGTAAAATAGAAAGATTGAGAAACTAATGCAGACACTGGGCTGTCAAAGCCTCTAAAAATTGGTAATCATGCTCACCTTCTTCAAAGGACCTTTGAGAATACAAACTGTCTTTGTACATTTTTTTCTAAAGCAAACATAAATACCTTTGTACTAAATCTATTTACCTTCTGATGCACCATCATTACCACAATATTTTATATATTTCACACCTCAGACTAAGCACTCCTCTTTACCTCCACATGGTTCACTTTGCCAAACTTCTTGGATGATCTCCGGAAATGCTACTTCACAATAAGTATAATCTATTTGCCAGTGACTAGGAACTTGCCCTCCCAGTATATTTTTCTATCTTTTTCTCTTAGTATCAAAATCTCTCACTTTTTAGGATATGTAACCATCTGAAAATTTGTATTTCCCCTTTTTTGTGACCAGGATGTAAGTGCACGATGTTGGATTAGACTTCCAGAAAGGTCCTTAAAGAAATATATAAACAATTGAATATGACCTATTTGTTTCTTATTCAATTATGGAATGAAAACATGATGGTTAGAACTACAGTAACCATCTGGGAACTTAAGAAGACTTTGATGATGGAAGCTGTACACTGTATTTTGGGGCCATAAAGAAAATGGGAGCTTGATACCAAGAAGCCACCATCCTAAACCTGAGCACATTTTACATGGTGAAGAAAAAAAAAAATCAGCCATGTTTAAGGTGTTGTTATATCAAGACTGTGATTAACCACAGAATATAATTTCTAAATTACACACTTTCTTATGTACTCAAACTCCTTGTTGAGCATTCCCTACCTTGTACTTTATTAAAATATGGCTCTCACCCCATTCCTATGTAATGTTTTAAAATGTGGTTCTTTATTGTAACCTACCACTTCAAAATGTGGTATTTTATGTTTTATGTGTTTCACAACATAAAGACAGAGCTTGTGTTATTCTTTCTTCTCATTATAATTCAGGAAGTTAACAGTTCTGTTACTTTCAAAAGTTCCTATTCTGTTGAGCTTCATCACATATATCTTTACTAACCTCTCAGCCTTTTCATTGCTATCCTCTAATCATTTATAATGCACATGATTTATTTATTAAAGAGTGAGTAACCAATATCACTGTCTTCTTTTATACCCACATTCTTGTAATCATTCCAGGGCATTTTGTCATCCACATGGATAACTAGTTGAATGCTACAGTTTTGATTTTGTTGAACTTTTCCTATGTTCTTCTAAAGTCATCCAATTTCCCAGTCATAGTCTGTGGAAGTTTTCACCACTCAGGAGAGCTATGACCTTTCTTTGATCATAAGTTTCTGAATCTAGATAATTTAACCAACTAATGTTAACACCTGCAATACTCAGTTCCATTGAAAACTCAATTGGCTTCTAATAATTTTGGCTCTTATTTTCTGTTTCCTCTATTAGATTGACTAGTGCATCACTTAATACAATTCTTACTGATATCATATGCTGTCTTTCCTTTGTCTATTCAATGGAACTATCAGTTCAAATTTGCAAAATTATAACTATTTGTTTTTTCATTACTATATCAAAGCAGAAAATTGTTGAAAGTCATACAAGAAGAAAGATTTTTTCCACTAAAACACAAAACAAAACAAAAACAAAACAAAACTACTTTGCAATATGAGCAGGTCAACTCATTTCCTATTCTCTTCAATTACTACTTCTGCATTTCTCCAATGGCCCTCAAAAAATGTATCCACATATCTTTTTCCTTTATTTTTGGCAAATAAATATAAATTACATTACCTTGGGAAAGTAGAAGTCATTAGGAGAAATCTCTAATCACCTGACTACCAGTATGGGATCCTACCTGCACCTGACAACATCCTTACCTCATTTGATTTCATGATATTTGAAAAGCTGTTCATTTCATTATAAGGGCAACTTCTGTTTATATATCTTCAGTACAGATTATCTATCAGTGATTTTTAATCTCTTTGTAGAGTTAGCATCTGTACCCTAGTTTTTAGCCTGGATATTTAAGCATGTTTATATCTCTATTTTTAGGCCACATTAATGGTAGCTAACGCCTATTTCTTTTATCCTTCCAGGTAACGACTTAGAAGCTACAGAAATACTTTAAAATATATATGTGAAACTTCAAATTCACAGTCCTCCACTTAAAATTGGTTCCCCTCTTATATACTGATTCTGGCTAATGGCAACAGTATTGATCCAGTTTTGTAATCTGGAAACCTCAGATCATCCTTGAAACAGTCACTTCTTATCTTCCATATTTATTTTTACATAAATATGTTCATTCCTCTCTATTTGCACTGAACCATGCTAGTGTGTATATATATATATATATATATATATATAGTTATTAAAAT
>NW_006921982.1:329229-331258 GCF_000298275.1 Orycteropus afer afer | reverse complement strand
ATAGTTATTAAAATGACTTTCAAACATGCTCCCCACATATATTCTGAACCTTCATCACTCTTTTCTCCATAATATAAACCAAAAAACCAAACCAAACTCACTGTGGTCAAGTCAATTCTGACTCATAGTGATCCCTCCTTGGGTTTCTGAGACAGTATCTTTATGGAAGTAGATTGCTGAATCTTTCTTCTGAGGAGTGGCTGGTGCGTTTGAACTGCCAGTCTTCTAGTTAGCAGTCAAATGCCTTAGGCACTGTGCCATCAGAGCTCCCTAATACAGCAGGTATTACATTTCTAATGATGTCCCCAGGTAGTGCTAACAGATAAGCACTTGGAAGTTTGCTAACCCAACGTTTGGAGGTATGAATCCACCCATGTTTCTCAGAAGAAAGATTAGGTTATCTACTTCTCAGTGGTATCCTATGGAGCACAGTTCTTCTCTGACACGTATGGGGTCACAATGAGTCAAAACTGACTGGTTGGCAACTGGTTTATCTTTTAAGTATAAACCTGTAATTGTTTTATTAACACCAATCTTTTTATTTATTGTTTTTTTTTCCACCCAATCCTTAAATCCCCACCTTTTTCCCCAGGAAAAGCAATCACTAGCTTAGGGATGAGAAAAAATGAGGGTATTCAAAAGCACATATTTATTTGTGTGTCATGCCAAGTAACACATAAAATCTATGAAGTAGGAATCTTGGGTCAGTGAAAAAGGGGAAGCCCTTCAGTGGGATGGATTGAAAGTTGCTGGGACCATGACCTTGAGGATGGCATTGATTGTCAAGATGATGAAGGTCCTGGCAGTGTTTTGTTCTGTTGTATAGATAATCCTTATGAATTGGAACCAAATTGAAGGCACCTAACAACAACAGGAATCTTTTCTAGCTGTTCATAGCTGGGTCTCCTGAACCAAATAAAGTACCCTGCATACTATAATTTCTTAACATATAGTGTTTAATAAATAGTCCTTAATAAATACAACTCCTATAATAAATATTGAATCTGTATCATGACAAAAATCCCAAGATGATTTCTTCTCACTTTAGATAAACACCAGTATTCTACTTATAGCTTTTGTTCGCCTACATGGCTGAATCCTGCCTTCTTCTCCAACCCCACTGTGCTTCAGCTGCAGGGACCCAGGTGAGGAGAGGGAACCCAGACCACACCCCACAAGCAGTGAGGCAGGAAGGAAGGAGAGGACAGAAAAGGCAAAAGGGACCAGAACAGGTTGAGGAGTCAGTCACAGGGAGACAGTTGAGGAGAGGGAATCCAGTCCACGCCCTACAAGCAGTGAGGTGGGAAGGCAGGGAGAGGACAGAAAAGGCAAAGGGGATCAGAACATATTGAGGAGTCAGCTGCAGGCATCCAGGTAAGGGTGGTTGGAGGGTTTCCAACAGCTAAGGTAGACAAACTTGTCTGTCAGTTTATCCTACTGTGGTGACATGTTGCTGTGAGTCTTGAGGCTGTGCCACTGTGTTTCAAACCCACTGGGATGCACATGGTGCACAGGTATCAGCCCAGCTTGCAGACTGAGAAAGAATAGGAAGGAGAAGGCCATACACTTCTCAAAGATTTGGCCAGGGAAAACCTTATGAATAGCGAGAAACACTGTCTGATACATAACTGCACAAACTTATGAATAGTCCAGAAACATTATCCAATACAGAGGAGGAAGATGAGGCACTGAGCTTAAAAACTCTCAAAGTAGGACTGGACAAGAGCTGCATTATCAGGGTAAAATCAGCCTTAATCATATGGATAAGGTAAAGCTATCGAGAGCTCCATTTGCTGGCAGACACCACTCAAATTGAGCATAAACAGTGGCAAACATCCATTAATAATTGGAACATGGAATGTACGAAGTATGAATCTATGAAAATGGGAAGTTGTCAAAAATGAAATGGAACACATAAAGATTGATATCCTAGGCATTAGTGAGCTGAATGGATTGGTTCTGGCCATGTTGAATTAGACAACCATATGATCTACTATGCTGGGAATGACAGTTTAAAGAGGAATGGCAT
>NW_006921982.1:321144-327409 GCF_000298275.1 Orycteropus afer afer | reverse complement strand
GAAGACAAAAATCCTTACAACTGGACCAATAAGCAACATCATGATAAATGGAGAAAAGATTGAGGTTGTCAAAGAATTCACGTTGCTTGGTTCTACAATCAAGGCCAATGGAAGCAGCAGTCAGGACATTAGACGACATGTAGAGTCAGCTGTGAAGGACCTCTTTCAAGTGCTGAGGAGCAAAGACATCTCTTTGAAGGCTATGGTGCTGCTGCCACAGGCCATGATATTTCCCGTATGCATCTTTATAAATAAAATATTGTTGCTGTTGTTGTTAGGTGCCAACGAGTCTTGTCCTACTCAGAGCAACTCTATGCACAACAAAACGAAACACCGCCAGGTCCCTCACCAGCTCTACAATTCTTGCTACACTTGAGCCCATTGTCGTAGCCACTGTGTCAATCCATCTTGTTGAGGGCCTTCACATCTTTTGTTGACCCTCCACCTTACCAAGCATGGCATCCTTCTCCAGGGAATGGTCCCTTCTGACAACATGACCAAACTAGGTGAGATGAAGTCTGGCCATTCTTGCCGCCAAGGAGCATTTCGGCTGCACTTCCTCCAGGACAGCTTTGTTGGTACTTTTAGCAGTCCACAGCCACAGTACTTTCAGAATTCCTTGCCAACACAACAATTCAAAAGCATCAACTCTTCTTCAGTCTTCCTTATTCAATGTCTAGCTATCACATGCATACGAGGTGATTGAAATTATCATGCCTTGTGTCAGGCTTACCTTAGTCCTCAAGGAGACATACTTGTTCCTCAGAACTTGAAAGAGGTCCTTTGCAGCAAATTTGCCCAATGTTATATGTCTTCTAATGTTCTGACAGGCGTGGATTGCAGAACCAAGGAATGTGAAGTCTTTGACAACTTCAATCTTTTCTCCATTTGTCATTATGTGGTTTATAGGTCCAGTTGTGAGGATTTTTGTTTTCTTTATATAGAGAAGTAATCCATACGCAGACTGCACTCTTCAATCTTCATCAGTAAATGCTTTAAGTCATCCTTACTTTTAGGAAGCAAAGTTGTGTCATTGGTGTATCACAGGTTGTTAATGATTCTGCTTCCACTCTTAATGCCACATTCTTCTTCATATAGTCCAGCTTCTTGGATTCTTTGCTCAGCATACAAATTGAATAAGTATGGGGAATGATACATTCCTCCAATACTCCCTTCTTGATTTTAAACCACGCAGTTTCCCCTTGTTCTGTTCAAACATCAGTCTCCTGGTCAATGGACAGGTTTCTTATGAGCACTATCAAGAGTTTTGGAATTCCCATTCATATCAATGTCAGTCACAATTTGTTATGATCCACACAGTCAAACGCTTTTGCATAGTCAATAAAGCACAAGTAAACAGCTTTCTGGTATTCTTTGCTTAGAGTCAAGATTCATCTGACAGCAGCTATGATATCCCTTGTTCCATGTCCTCTTTTGAATCCAGCTTGCACCTCTGGAAGTTTTCTGTCAATTTACTGCTGCAACCGTTTTTGAATTATCTTCAGTAAGATCTTGCTTGCATGTGATATTAATGATATTGTTCAACAATTTCCACATTCTCTGGGATCACCTTTCTTTGGAATGGGTACAAAAATAGATGTCTTCCAGTCACTTGGTCAGGTAGCTGTCTTCCAATTTTCTTGGCATAACCGAGTGAGTGCCTCCAGTGGGGCATCCGTTCATTGAAACATGTCACTGGGTACTCTGTCAATTCTTGGAGCCTTGTTCTTCACCAATTCCTTCAGTGCAGCTTCAACTTCCTCCTTCAGTACCATCGGTTCCTGATCATATGGAACTTCTTGAAATGGAAGAAGATCTACCATTTCTTTTTGGTACAGGGACTCTGTGTAATCCTTCCATCTTCTTTTGATGTTTTCTGTGTCATTCAGTATTTTGCTCATAGAAGCATTCAATATTGCAACTCAAGGCTTAATTTTTTCCTCAGTTCTTTCAGCTTGAGAAATGCTGAGCATGTTCTTCCCTTTTGGTTTTCCAACTTCAAGTCTTTGCACAGTTCATTATAGTAATTGGCTTTGTCTGCTCAAACTGGTCTTTAAAATTTTCTGTTCAGCTCTTTTATCTTGTCATTTCTTCCATTTACTTTAGTTACTCTCTGGTCAAGGGCAAGTTTCAGAGTCTCTTCTGTCATCCATTTTGGTCTTTTCTTCTTGTCTTTTTAGTGACTTCTTGCTTTCTTCATGGATGATTTTCTTGATGTCATCCCACGGTTCTGGTTTTCGGTTATTGGTGTTCAAGGCATCAAATCTATTCTTTGGATGCTTTCTAAATTCAGGAGGAATATATTCAAGATCATATTTCAGCTCTCCTGGACTTGTTTTAACTTCAAGTCAAACTTGCATATGAGCAGCTGATGGTCTGTTCCACAATCAGCTCCTGGCCTGGTTTTGGCTGAAGATATTGTGCTTTTCTATCACCTCTTGGCACAGATGTAGTCAATCTCATCCCTGTGTATTCCATCTGGTGAAGTCCACATGTATAGCTGCCATTTGTGCTGTTGAAAAAAGGTATTTGCAATGAACAAGTCATTGGTCTTGCAAAATTCTACCATGCATTGTCCAGCATTATTTCTGTCACCAAAGTCAATTTTTCCAACTGCTGGTGAGTCTTCTTTTTTTCCAACTTTTGCATTCCAGTCAACAGTGATAATTAACACATCCTGATTGCATGTTTGGTAAATTTCAGACTGTAGAAGCTGATAAAAATCTTCAATTTCATCATCTTTGGCTTTGGTAATTGGTGCATAAATTTGAGTAATATTCATATTAACTGGTCTTCCTTATAGGTGTGTGGATATTATCCTATCACTGACAGCCTTGTACTTCAGGACAGATCTTGAAACATCCCTTGTGATGAATGCCATGCCATTCCTCTTCCAAATGTCATTCCCGGAATAGTAGATCACATGGTGGTCTGATTCAAAATGGCCAAAACTAGTACATTTCTGCTCACTAATACCTACGATATCAATCTTTATGTGTTCCATTTCATTTTTGACAACTTCCAATTTTCCTAGATTCATACTTCAAACATTCCATGTTCTGATTATTAATGGATGTTTGTAGCTGTTTCTGCTCAATTTGAGTCATGCTACGTCAGCAAATGGAGCTCTTGGTAGCTTTACCTAATCCATACTGGTTAATCTGGTTCTACTCTGATGATGCAGCTCTTTCCCAGTTCTGTTTTGAGAATCTTCTGACCTAAGTGACTTATCTTCCTGCACTGTATTGGACAATGTTTCTGGGCTATTCATAAAGTTCCACAGTAATGTATCAGACAGTGTTTCTCTGCTATTTATAAGGTTTTCCTTGGCCAATTATTTGAGAAGTGTACTGCCTCCTCCTTCTTCCTAGTCTGTCTCAGTCTATAAGCTGTTGAAACCTGTGCACCATGTGCAACCCTGCTGGATTTGAGACACCAGTGGCACAATCTCAAGCCTCCCAGCAACATGTCACCACTGTAGGAAAAACAGACAAGTTTTTCTCCCTTAGCTGTTCAAAACCTCTCCACCTTCCCCACCCTCCCCTTACATGGATCCCTTCCTCTTTCTTGAAACTTGGGGGTGTGGCCCGTGTTCCCAGCCTTACCTGGATCCCTGCTACTGCTTCCTTCATCTGTCCTGGTCACCCCAGGCTTTTTCTCTGCTTTCCTGTGGCTTTGGAGGGGTGTGGCCTGGGTCCCCGGGCTTACATGGATCCCTGCCACAGTTTTCTAGCTCTGTCCTGGTCCCCTCCTGGCTTTTTCTTTATAAAGATAAGATTTTAAAATATGTGTGGAATTATTTTTATCTGGCTCAAATTGACAAAATATCAAAGATTGCCTAATTTATTATTGCACAAATTTGAGTATTGTGTTTAAGGTAGAGTGATGTTTATATAAATAATAATTGAAAGTAGTGATTTTGCTTAGATGATGACAGTAATAAAAGTCATGAAATTTTATAACTCTTTTTCTTAATTACTCAAATAACCCTATTCCTTCAATAGAACTTCTAGACTTAATAAGTAAATTTGTTCAAAATTAGGTAATGAAATTGAAAGGCAAATAAATTATAATGAAAACATTAAAAAATTAAGACAAAATTATATAAATTTAAATACCTTTATGCACATAAATCTTATTATGTGGTTTTAATATAAAACAAATGCAATTTTATATTCAACATCATTTTAACTGCCAAAATAAATGACTGATATCACATCTTACTCATATTTCCTTTAAGTTATAAGTTTAAGTATGATATGAGTTGTTTAATATTGTAAAATATTTTTCACACACAATTTGCAATCATTGTGAATGTAATGCTAATTCATGAGTACTCTGGAAACACACATTGGAATGTGAAAAGAAATAAGAAAATAGACTGTTAGCACTACTGAGAAATAATAATTCTTTATGTAAGATTCTATTAAATTCTTGCATTCTGAGAGGAAGAATTTGACAAGTTAATTAATTTGTCTTTTACTTACCTAAGATTCCCCACAAATCAAATCTTCACAGAACACACATCTTTCTCTGACATTGGCAGCAGAAAATCCTACAAGTTCTCACAGTATTCAGACACAGTCACCTTCTGTTTCAAGCACATAAATGAAGAAATTTTCCTCAGTCTAAACTCTGTGGGGGCTCTGGTGGTATAGTGCCTAAGGCATCTGACTGCTAATCAGAAGGCTGGTGGTTCAAACCCACCAGTCATTCTTCAGAAGGAAGTTTGGGCAATCTAGTTCTGTAGTTACACTGCCTCGGAAACCCAAGGAGGGGTCGCTATGAGTCAGATCCTACTCCGCAGCAATGTGTGAACTCTGTTGGGAGCACTGGTGACATAGTGCTTACAGCATTTGACTGCTAACCAGAAGGCTGATGGTTAAAACCCACCCCAGCCACTCCTCAGAAGGAAGACTGTTGTTGTTGTTATTTGCCATCGAGTCGGCCCTGACTCATAGCGACCCCTCCTTGGGTTTCCGAGGCAGTATCACTACGGAAGTAGGATTGCCCAACCTTCCTTCCGAGGAGTGGCTGGTGGGTTTGAACCGCCTGCCTTCTGGTTAGCAGTTAAGTGCCTTAGGCACTATGCTACCAGAGCTCAATCTATTTCTATAGTGATACTGCCTCGGAAACCCAAGGAGGGGTCGCTATGAGTCAGATCCGAATCCGTGGCAATGAGTTTGTTCTGAATTTTGGAAACTCTGTTAGTCATGAGAATGAATATTTGGGTTATGGGTTGCATGGTCATTTCAGTTCTCTGTGCACTGAATGGTAAAGGTGTCATGTATTCTTTATTAAATTCATTTTGCTTATATTTTTAATATGAGGAATATCTGTTGCCAAGTACCTAAGACGGTAATGGCTTTTCATGACACTCACTTGTCTCTCCCCAGGGAAAACAAAACAATTCTAATTCAGACTGAGAGTGACCTATAGGGTTTCCAAGGCTGTAAAACTTTAGGGAATCAGATTGCAGACATCTTTCTCTCATAGAGTGGTGGATTCCAACCACTGACATTTTGGTTAAAAATAGAGTGTTTTTACCACTGGTATTTAGCAATTCTAAAGTCCCATTAGACAGGCAGTAGTAAGACTCACTACTATTGGAGTGTGGGAAATGTAAAGAGTGGGGTTTGATTCAGTTCTTCAGAAGAAGCCCCTTCGTCCTTCCTTACCGATTTCTTTTGTGGTTGGATATGAAGCAGACATGGGAGAGTGTACTCTTCTTTGGTGCTGCTCAGCTTTCATAGCCTGTTTCCTTCTGAGAAGCATGAATGCTTTACACAGTGCTTGAAGGCTGATAAAGTCAAAGGATTTTTTTTTAATTCAGATTTGTGATTTTTTTGGCAATATGAAAATTTCCTGTGTCATTAAACAGACTAGAGTTCCTTTCTTACTGCTAGGTCACAAGTCTGATTTCTTTGCTTACTTGCCCCCAGTCATCTCTCTCTTATCCTAATGATGGCTAACTTGCTGCTATTAGGTTTGCAAATGAAGCACAAACACTTCCTGGCTTTTTGCTCTGGATCTCTTGAGTCAACTGAGAGAGTTCAGTATCTGTCACACCCTCACACTGATTTTATTCCTATTTTATTTTAATTTAACTGAGACATTTTACTGTTAATGTTATTGTTTGGATCTAAAAGTAAAAAGCTTATTACTAAAAAAAAAAAAAAAAACCCATTACTTCCTGAGTTCTCTTTCTTGAAATAATATCAGGAATAAAGATTCATTACTAATCTTATTGTTTTTATGTGTCAAC
>NW_006921982.1:313049-321044 GCF_000298275.1 Orycteropus afer afer | reverse complement strand
TTATTCTTCATGATGAGACTGTTAATCAACTCCATGGTCAAATCTACTGAGAGCAGCTGAGTATCTGCCTTGGAAATGTGGTCTGCTTCCAGTGTATAAGAAGTAGTTTTGAGAAAGGTCTCAAGCTTTTTGGCACATCTGGATCCTGCATTTGGCTGAGTCCTCATCTCAGTGGCCTGCCATATTGTCTGCTAATCTTGAAACTGTTTCTGGACTTGAATTAGTGGCCTGCCAAGTTGCTTGATAATTTTGGAACTGTGCCATTTTACTTATTGACCTTGAGTTTGTCAGCCTCAGCAGCCAGCAGCTGAATGAGTTAAGAGAAGCCTCCAGCTTCAGTGGCTCAGGAGTAACAGGCAGAGCTGAAGCCACCAAGGTCAAGGGGCTTTCACCCAGCCCCTAAAGCTGGCACGTTGAACTCAGACTTCTAGCCTCCTAAACTGTAAGAGAATAAATCCCTATGTGTTAAAGCCATACATTTGTGGTATGTCTGTTACAGCAGCACAAGAGAACCAATACACTCCCCACATCTGTTCCCAAGATTTTTTAATAATAATTCTCCCAAAGTTTTGCAATTCCTTCCTCTGTCTTCCAGTATCAGTTTCCTTCCCATTTATTGACCTGAAACAGCTGTCACACATTGATTTGTTTGTTTGTTTTTTTTAAACAATCCCATATTTCAAGACAGCAACTTCTATGCTAGTAAAGCTAGGCAGAGTCCAATATGGTTTCCACGAATATTTTTTATCAAATAATTATGTCATCTGGCACACATTGACCTCCAATGCCACTATGATGGAGAAAGTCAAGACTGGAATACCATTTAAGACCTAAGAAGATATATATCCTATCTACTTTCAGTTGATACACTATTGATTTTGTATTTATGACCTTTTTCATCCGTCAGTTTAGTAAAACACCTCTGTGGGGGTGGAACTTTGGAACAGACTAAGATAATTTGGTTGTATTTCTGAAATAAAGAAAAGAAAAAGATCTTGGCAGGATCAAGGGAAGACAGCAGATGAAGAAATTTGCCTTAGGAACTAAGCATGATGATTGATCTGAAGAGAGGTGTTGAAAGGTTAGGAACTAGCTGGGATTGGAAAGGGTGTATGTCATAATAATTTTAGATTGATGAGCATAGTAAGAAGTCTTGAACCAAATTTTGATCAACAAACTCTTACTGTTGTTAGGTGCAATTGAGTCAATTCCAACTCAACAACCCTGTGTACAACAGAATGAAACACTGCCTGGTCCTGTGCCATCCTCACAATCATCGCCATGCTTGAGCCCATTGTTATTAGTCTTGAGAATTCAGGTGTTTTGTTTGATTTGCATATTACATAATATCTACATGTATTTCATAGAGCAAAAGTTAATATATATTTTTCATTTTTTTCAATATTAACATAGGGACATGAATGTATCATGTCCTTTATATTATTTATCTTAAGTTCACAAAACTCATTGTTTTAAGTTCTCAATATTGGTCTTCTCTTTTTCATAACTTTTTAGCCTGAAATGGATGTTACAACATTATTGTTTTTAAATATACCCAACTCAAATCTGCACCACTCTTCTCTGCTCTTTGTTCTGTTGTGAGTGTCTATAAAGATTCTACTAGTAATCTTTCCAACTTCTTCAAGTGTTATATATATATATATATATATATATATATGTGTGTGTGTGTGTGTGTGTGTGTGTGTGTATTTATTTGAAGATTGTTCATTTGTTGCATTATTTGATGGAACATGTCTTTGAAACAGAATTTCAGACTCTAGAGGGGACACATTTCAGCAATGCAACATATAAAATTAATAAAAGAAAGATATTACTCGTATTTTGTATTCATCTTTTAAACAGAAGCTAAGAGTACTCAAATTCTATTTCTGTGAAACTTTGGTTAAAAGACTAGATCCTATGAAAGGTTGGTAAGTATTGTTATTATTGAAACAGATACCTCCCAATCTAGGTATTATTTTTTATGAGTTTTATATTTCTTACTGTATGATTGTCTTAATTCTTTAGAGATGCTATAACAGAGATATTACAAGTGGATGGGTTTAACAAACAGGGATTTATTCTCTTACAGTTTAGGAGGCCAGAAGTCCAAATTTAGAGTGCTGACTCTAGGGGCTGGGTGACAGTCCCTCAACTTTGGTCTTCAGCTCTGTCATTTGTTCCTGGCCCACTGGACTTGGACACATCTCTTTACTCATGTAGCTATTGGTTGCTGAGACTGAAAACCCCTAGATAAGCATATAAAATGCCACAAGCTCAAGATCAACAGGCAAGATGACAGGTAGCTGGTTCAAGAACAGAAACTGGAGATGAAGACATGGCCAAATGCAGAATCCAAAATATGCCAAAAGGCCAGAGACCTTTCTCAAAGCTTCTCCACAGATACTAGCAGCAGACCACATCCCAAAGTCAACTAATTGCCTGGTCACAGCAGATTTCACCACAGAGTTGATAACACCACATCTAGTCTCAACGTGGAGAATAACCACATCCAGCTGCCAAGCCACTGTAAACCACAGCACAGCCAAACTGATATACCACTTTAACTACCACAATGATCCATTCTTTGTTAGTCCTGTAAAACAACATTTAGTGGTGCTTGTGCACAGGAAGACCCCCCCTTTTTTTTTTAATTATAACAAATTATTATCAGAGGAAGCTGTCACCCAAAAGAATGCAAGTACAATAAATATATTAGATGAATATTTTAATCAAACACATTTATAGATTTACACAAAGTAGCAGCTAAGTGTACCAAAAACAAAACTAAGAATCAGGAACTTACAGATATTCAGAATGAGGTATTTGAGTATCTGTTACAGAAACTCAAACAAGTGAACAGGAAAGAATATAGCTGTGAAAGAAAGAATAAAGCAAGCAGATAGAAGCATGACAATCAACTGAAGTTTGTTTTCTGGATTTTGAGTCTCCTCAATACATTTGCCATCATGATGCAGTATTCTTGAATAAAGTTTAAATAAAAAGTTTAATAAAATTGACTGCTTCTGAAAATTTCTTTGTAGCTCTGGCCTGAGGCCTCTAGCTGAGATAATTCTTCATGATTTGCAACCCAAAACCAAACCAGTTGCTCTCAGTTGATTCTGACTCATAATGATCTCATGTATGTCAGAATAAGATGGTACTCCATAGGGTTTTCAATGGTAGATTTCTTGGAAATAGATAACCAGCCCTTTCTTCTGATGTAGATCTGGGTAGACTCAAACCTCTAACCTTTTGGTTAGCAACGAAGCCCTTTATTGATTGAGCAACTCAGAGACTCCTCATGGTTTGCAGATGGCTTAAGTATCTTTAATTGTGATGTGCAGATGTAAGTACCAACGCTGTAGAGTTTTATTTGTTGACATTTATTGTTAATATATTTTTCTTTAAAGGTGTAGCATACTTCATTTGTATTGTTGAATCATAACATGAAATTTCCTGCACAATTACCAAATGTATGAGAGTGAAATCATCTACTGTGGTGTAAAATAAAATAAATTTATAAAGAAATACTCAGTGATTACTCTGGGAATAAATAAGAATATAATACATGTTGTGGTGGTTATGTTTGTGTATCAATATGACTGGGCCTGGTTGAGTGGCTAGGCAGTGGTGGTAATTATTCCCCATGATGAGACTGGCAATCAACTCCATGGTGGCATCTACCACAAGCAACTGAGTAGCTGCTTTGGGTATGTGGTCTGCTTCCTGTATATAAGAAGAAACTTTGGGAATCGTCTCTAGCTTATGGCATGCTTGACCCTTGCATATAGTCATGTCATGCTCTGCCGACCTTGAGACTTACAATGGACTTGAATTAATGGCCTGCTGTATGGTTTGGTAACATCGGGACTGTACCATTTTATTTGTCAACTTTGGGCTTTGTTAGCCTCAGCAGCCACTAGCCACCTGAGTGAAGAAAAGCCTCTAGCTTCAGTGGGCCAGGAGCAAGAGGCAGAGCTGAAGCTCAAGGCTGAGGGACTTTCACATAGCCCCTAGAACTTGGTACTTTGAACTTGGGCTTAAAGCCTCCAAATTGTAAGAATAAACTCCTGTTTGTTTAAACTATCCCATTTGTGGTATATTCTTGTCAGAGTGGCACTAGGTAACCAGAATAGTGTGGACACTGGAAATTTTCAAGTATTTTTGATTTATGAAGTGACTTATGAAAGTTATAGACAAGAGAATTACAACTTAGTAATCTATAAATGGGAACTCTGATAGCATAGTGCCTAAAGCACTTGACTTCTAACCAGAAAGCTGGCGGTTCAAACCCACCAACCACTCCTCAAAAGGAAGATGGGGCAATCTACTTCTGTAGCAATACTGCCTCGAAAACCCAAGGAGGGGTCTCTATGAGTCGGGTCTGACTCGAGGGCACATAACAACAACAACAAAGAATAAATTCGTCTTTCATGATGAAAAAACTTTGTTCTTGAGATGAACACAATAATTAAAATATCATGCTATTTTTATTTATACATAATTAAGTTAGGAAGACTGAAATCCATTTTTTCAGGATTTTTATTCTAAATTTGTTAAACTAAAATGTTCTTATAGCTGCTTTGGGTTAATTAAAATTTAAAGAATGACAAAGAATCCTGATTATTTCTGTTATCTTCCTTCTATATGAAGAAGGAGCAAAAGTTTACATTACCTAGTGACTGTTCCAGGAAACGAACAAAAAAGTTCAAATTTATAAGACATTTTAACAGTTTGATTTGTTTTTACATTACAGACCTATATTGGAAAAAACAAAAACACAAACGATTTTTTTCGGAAGAGACATCTTTTAATAAAGGCATAATAGGCAAAAAAATTGCTTATAAAAAATATTTTGAAAACATGCTATGAAAAACAACGAATATTAGGAATGTAATTCTTTTCAAAAGCACAGATATTTTGTCAAAAATATTATATTATATACTTATGCCTGAAATTTCAGAGATAAGTAAATATTTTGGTAAAATTAAAAAAAAAAAAAACCTGCTATCTGAATACAAAGGATCTCTGGTAGTATAGTGCCTAAGGCATTTAATTGTTAACCCAAAGGTTGGCAATTCAAACTTACCAGCCACTCCACAGAAGGAAAACTGGGCAATCTACTTCTATAAAGCTTTACCACCTCAGAAACTTGAAGGGCTCACTATGAGTCAGAACGGGACATTCTGGCTGTATTTATTCAGACAGATTTGTTTGTTCTTCTGGAAGTCAATGATATATTCAATATTCAATGGCAGTGAGTTTAGATTTTTTTTTGTTTGTTTGTTTATTTGAACGCAGAGTGATTGTGTCATTTTAGAGAAAGAAAACACCAGTTCTAGTTTTGCTTTTTATACATCATTTATGTAAGAATTTACAATAAATAATTCATATGCCTTCTTCTTTGAGAGTAACTCCTTAAATTTTGTAAAACCTTAAGATAATTGTTTCTTTCAAATATACCATCATTTACATTTTTAACTCAGGGATCCCATGTTTATATTCCTTAGAATTTCTACACTTTCAGTGTAAGTGATCTTTGTCACTTGAAAAGTATTTATAAGTATTTTAAATTAATGAATATATAACATGCAAATGGAAGATAAGGGTTAAAATTAAATTTTGCAAATAAGGATAAAATTAAAGCTAGCTTGTCATTGTGGAATTAAATTATAATCCAATTAAGTAGCATATTAAATAAAAATATATTTATGTAACAATTCCATTAAGAGAAAGAAACTGAATAAACTACAAACCATGATTATTATCTTCAAATGCATATTTCTGCATCTCACAAACAATTTATCTACTTGTTGTATTAGTTATGTGACTTTTGTTTCACTCTCCATAAGATAAACCTAAAGAAGAAAACATAAAACTATCTAGATATTTTACTTTTTTTTGTATAGTCACATATTTATATCACTTTTACAAAGTTTAAAGTGATTACATATGAGTGTGCACACAAACTGTTATTCTATAGTTATTTTTCTAAATAAATAATTTAAATTTATATTTTTCTAAGTTAGATATTTTGTAGATATCCAAACCAAAAACAAACTTACTGCTGTTAAGTGGTTCCGGACCTATAGTGACCCCTCCTTGAGTTTCCAAGGTGGTTTCTCTATGGAAGAAGTGATTACATATGAGTGTGCACACAAACTGTTATTCTATAGTTATTTTTCTAAATAAATAATTTAAATTTATATTTTTCTAAGTTAGATATTTTGTAGATATCCAAACCAAAAACAAACTTACTGCTGTTAAGTGGTTCCGGACCTATAGCGACCCCTCCTTGAGTTTCCAAGGTGGTTTCTCTGTGGAAGAAGATTGCCCAATCTTCCTTCAAAGGAGTGGCTGGTGGGTTTGAACCTCCATCCTTCTGGCTATCAGTCAAATGCCTTATGCACTACCCCACCAGAGCTCCCATAGATATCCAAAGGAATACTTATTAATTATTTTTAATTAATATTCATCTAAGGTCTTAGAATTGATAAAATCTGGAAATTCCAATGTATGCCAACATGTCCATTTCTTATGATTTGTGCCATTATGATATAGGAGCATCTTGGAAGACATCAGTGTGATTACTTCCACTAGCATATCTGTATAATGAAATATTATTCAGCATAGAGAGAAGTGAAGTTCTGACACATGCTATGACATAGATGAAATTTGTGAATATTACACTAAATTAACTAATCACAAAAAGACCAATATTGTATAATTTCATTTCTCTGAAATATCTAGAATAGGTAAATGTATAGATGCTGAGATTTATTTGTGGTTATCAAAGGCTATAGGAAAAAGAGTTAGTGCTCAAGGCATATTGAGTTTCTGTTTAGGGTAATAATAATAATAAATAAAAACACAAAAATGGGACCACGGTGATGGTCCCAATGATGAATGTAATAAATGCAACTAAATAGCACATTGAAAAATTACTAATTGAGAAATGTTTTGTTATATACCTAAATATATTAAGACAATAAATATTTAAAGATCTAAAAAAAAAAAAAAGATACCATAGGAATATATTCTTGAAATAAGCTTTGTGTGTGTGTGTGTGTAGGGGGAGGTAGTTGTTGTTAGGTGCCCTTGAGTAGTTGGTTCTGGCTCCTAGGTACCCTAGGTACAACAGAATAAAAACACTGCCTGGTTATTATGAGTGAGAATCAACTCCAGAGCAATGAGTTTATTTTCTGGTTTGGATTCTTGCCAGGAAAAGTTTTTTGTTTTTGTTTTCCCTTACCCTTGTTATTTTGTTCTTGTTAGATTCTATCGATTACATTCTGACTCAGCATCCCCATTGTTATGAGTACAAAAGAGGGAAACACTTCCTGGTCCTGTGCCATCTTCATGACTGTTGCTAAGCTTGACCCATTGTTGCAGCCATTGTGTCCATCCATGTTTTTCTCACTGACCCTCTACTTATCACATATGGTCCTTCCCCAGGAATTGGTGCCAAAAGTACATGATATCAAGCCTCAACATCCTCACTTCTAACCAGCATTCAGGCTGTACTTATTCCAAAACAGATTTCTTTGTTCTTCTGGCAGTCTATGGTATATTTAATATTCTTCACCAACACCATAACTGAAGGCATTAATTTTTCTTCAGTTTTCCTTAGTCATTGTATAGCTTTTGCATGCATATGAGACAACTGAAAATATCATGCATTGAGTCAGGCAAATCTTAGTCCTCTAAAGTGACATCTTTGCTTTTTAACCATTTAAACAGTTTTTTGTAGCAAATTTGCCCTAGGCAATATGTTGTTTGATTTCTTTTTTCTTTCTTTCTTTCTTTCTTTTTTTATTGTGATTTGGGTGAAGATTTACAGAGCAAATTCACTTTCTATACAGCAGTTCACATATACTTTGTCTCATATCATTGACCACAGTTTACCACAATGCAACAACTCCCCTCCCACTTCCTCCCCATAGTTAACTCTTCCCAGTGTCCATCTAAAGTGTAGTAATTTACTTAGTATGG
>NW_006921982.1:301357-306814 GCF_000298275.1 Orycteropus afer afer | reverse complement strand
GGTTGTTATTTGCTATTTTTGGTTCTCTGTTCATAGTACTCCTTTTAGCATGTCTTGTAAGGTTGATCTGGTTTTAACAAATTCCCTTAGTTTCTGCTTATCTGGAAATATCGTAATTTTACCATCATATTTGAGGGACAATTTTGCCAGGTATATAATTCTTGGTTGAAAATTTTTCTATTTCAGTTTTATATATACCATACCATTGCCTTTTCGCTTTTATGGTTTCTGCTGAGAAATCAGAACATATTCTTACTTGATGTCCTTTGTAGGTAACTTTTTGTTTTTCCCATGTTGCTTTCAGAATTTTGTCTTTGTCTTTGGTTTTGATGAGTTTGATGATGATATATCTTGGTGATTTTCTTTTTGGGTCTATCCTGTTGGGAGTTCTTTGAACTTCCTGAATGGATATATTCTCATCTTTCATCATTTCAGGGAAGTTCTCTTCCAGCAAATCTTGGACAGTTTTCTCAACCAGGCACAGGGGGAAAAAAAATGCTGAAAACTAGGACCTGGTAGTGGAAAATTAAGAATAGTAATAAAAAGACAAAAGTATTAATAATATTAGTTGTTTTAAAACAGGCAAATACAAGCAAACTAATCAACAGAAAAAAAGAAAGTGAAAAAGAAATAAATAATAATAAAAATAAAAAAAGAGAAAAAGAAAAAAATCAGTGGAGGACAGGGCAGGGCACCCAGGCTCCATCTGAGCACACAGACTGTGATGGAGTTCCTATAGGTCCAGCAGGTAGGTGGGAGTTGGGATGGCCACACCTCTGTTCACCAAGCGGGTGTAGGGTATAAGAGTAACAAAAGGAATGTCGTACCTTTTCAGTCTTGAAGGTCCCGAGTGTCCTTGGGTTTGGTGGAAAGCAGAACGTGTTCTTAAGCCCCAGGAATCTGTGAGAGCACAGTCTCTTTAAATATCCAAAATAGTCAAGCCACTTTTTAAACACTTAAAATGGCAGCATCCTTCGGACCAGCAAAGTCCACAGTTCAGCCTACCTTTCTCTTCACCTTCTCCGTTTGTTACCCAGCGACTGTGCACAGTTCTCCGTGCAGTCCCTGGCTAGCAGGGTGATTTTTAGGTTAATTCTTATGTCCTACCACCACTTGGGAATCTCCAAGCTGTCTGTGCCATCAGGATCACTGCCAGACCACAGCTCTATATGCCTCCTTTTTTGGTATTTTCACACAAATTCTTCTGCTAGTTGGGGTTTAATCCACTTCTATATCCTTCCCTTCAAGGCTTAGGGGTCTAGGATTATCTTCTGTGCCTGTGTTAATTGGTTTTCCTTTTCTTTGTTGAAGAGGGTCTGTGCAGTCTTTCTGCCTAGTCCGCCATCTTGCCAGAACTCCTATTTGATGTCTTGACTGTTGCCTCTGTGAAATAATTGTGAATTCAAGTAAAATTAAATCCTTGATAACGTCAATATTTTCTCTGATTATTGAAATGTTGCTAATCTATCTAGTAGTGAGGATTCTTCTTTCTTTATGTTGAAGTGAAATCCATACTGAAGACTGTAGTCTTATATCTTGAGGTAAGTGCTTCAAGTGTTCTTCATTTTCAGCAAGCAAGATTGTGTCATGTTCATGTAGCAGATTGTGAATGATCTTCCTCCAATCCTAATGATACATTCTTCTTCATATAGTCCTGTTTCTCAGATTATTTGCTCAACATACAGATTGAATAAATATGGTGAAAGGACACAACCATAATGCATACCTTTCTTAATTTTAAACCATGCTATATCTCATTGCTTTTTTTGAAGGACTTCCTCTTGGTCTGTGTACTGGTTCCACACAAGCATGATTAAGTGTTCTGGAATTTCCATTCTTTGCAATATTACGCATAATTTGTTTGGATCCACCCAGTCAAATGCCTCTGCATACTCAGTGAAACACAGGAAAGCATCCTTTTTGTATTCTGTTTTCAGCCAATATTTATCTGACATCAATAATGGCACACCTTTTTCCATGTCCTCTTCTGAATTTAATTTGAGTTTCTGGATATTGCCTATTGATGTCTGCTGCAACACTTTTTGAATTATTTTCAACAAAACTTTATTTGTGCGTGATATTAGCAATATTATTTGATAATTTCTGCATTCTGTTTGCCAAATGGGCAAGGAAGCCTCATCTTCTGACCTCTAATCCCACAATAGGAAGATAGAATTGCCATCAATAGCCCAAGGCCTATTCCTGTGAGGCCACACATGCTGCCTAGCTCCAGCCCTTCATCAACCCTGACACCAACTGTTCCTCCTGCAGTACCCTCCATTTTCTACTGGGTTAATTCATTGCAGTGGCCACACAGAACTCATGGATTACAGGATTTATTAGGGAAGCACCAGGCTACAATTAAAGTTCAGGGACAATGCTCTGTCTCTCTCAGGCTGCTGTCTCTCAGCCAACAGTCTCTCTCAGTCTCTCTCCCAGGAGTGCATCTCTCTCGGTGTCTCTTTCTCAGCAGCATGTGTCTCTCAGGAGTGCATTTCTCTCAGCAACATGTCTTTCTCAGCCAGCAGTCAGAGAGACTCCTTCTGACTCTAGGACAGCTCCTTTTGATCTTGGCAGAGTGGCCAAACTAACCAATCATGACACCAGAATTCTAAGCACCTGAGAGAGAGCAAACTTCCCAGAACATTGCTTTGTGCCACTCTCAACAGAAATACTCCAGGTGGATAACTTTAACAATCAGGAGCTCCTCAGTTGCTCACAGCAAATTCCACCTCGGAGTTTACAAAGACTCATGGCTAGAAAAGCCATACCAGGTAATTTGCTACACTATACTTTTGGATTACCTTTCTTTGTAATGGGCATAATTATAAATCTCTTGAAGTTAATTGGCCAGGTTGCTATCTTTCAAATTTCTTGACATATATGAATGAGCACTTTCAGATTTATGTTCTTTTGTTGAAACACTTCAATTGATACTCTGTCTGTTCTGTTTACCTAGTGCCACTCTGACAAGACTATACCACGAATGGGATGGCTTGAACAAACAGGAGTTTATTCTCTTACATTTTGGGAGGCTAGAAGTCCGAGTTCAAAGTGCTAGGCTCTAAGGTCTGGGTAAAAAACACTCAACCTTGGGCTTCAGCTCTGCCTCTTGCTCCCAGCTCGCTGAAACTAGAGGTATCTCTTCACTCAGGCAGCTACTGGTTGCTGAAGCTAACAAACCCAAGGTCGACAAATAAAATGGCACAGTTCCAATGTTATACCAAACCACACAGCAGGCCATTAATTCAAGTCCATTGAAAGTCTCAAGGTCAGTAGAGCATAGCAGGCTGCTGAACAATGACATGGCTACATGGAGAGTTCAACTGTTTCATAAGCTGAAGACCATTCCCAAAGCGGTTTTTTATATACAAGAAGCAGAGAACATATCCAAAGAAGCTACTCAGCTGCTCCAATAGATTCCACCATAGAGTTAATTACTAGTCTCACCATGAGGAATAACTACATTCATCTGCCCAGCCACTCAACCAGGCCCAGCCAAGTTGACACACAAACGTAACAACCACACTGTCATTTTGAGGAGCCTTTTTTTGCTAATGCCTTCAGTGAAGCTTGGACTTCTTCCTTCAGTACCATTGTTTTTGATTACATACAACCTGCTGTAATGGTTGAAGATAGAGAAATTCCTTTTGGTGCAATGACTTTGTATATGTTTCTTCCATTTTCCCTTAATGCTTCCTGTTTCATTTGGATCTTGCCCATAGAATCTTTCAATATTGCAATTTGAGGCTTGAATTCCTTCTTTAGTTCTTTCAGCTTGAGAAATGCTGAGTGTGTTCTTCCTTTCTGGTTTTCTAACTACAAGTCTTTGCACATATCATTATAAAATGTTACTTTTTTCTTCTTGAGCTGCCAATTGAAATCTTCTGTTCTGCTTTTGTATGTCCTCATTCTTCCGTTTGTTTTAGCTACTCTACATTTAGGAGCAAATTTCATAGTTTCTTCTGGCAATATTTTTTTGTATTTTCTTTACTTCCTTTGTTTTTAATGACTCTTATTTGCTTTATTGGAGCTCTGGTGTCAGTAATGCCTAAGGCATTTGACTACTAATCAGAAGGCTGGTGGTTCAAACCCACCAGCCACTCCCTGAAAGGAAGGTTGGGCAATTTACTTCCATAGTGATACCAACTTGGAAACCCAAGAAGGGCTCGCTATGAGTCAGATCCGACTTGATTGCAGTGAGTTTCATTTAGGTATTTGCTTAATGTCATCCAACAACTCATCTAGTCTCAGCCATTAGTGTTCAATGAGTCAAATCTTTTCTTGAAATGGTCTCTAAATTCAGGTGATATACACAGCTCTTGTTGTTGTGTTGTTAGGTGCCATCCAGTAGGCTACAAATGATAGTGACCCAATGTATAACAGAATGAAACACTGACCAGTCCTGTGTCAACCTCACAATCCTTGATATACCTGAGCCCTTTGTTGCAGCCACTATGTAAATCCATCTTGTTGAGGGCCTTCCCCTTTTTCATCAAATCTATCTGAAGGGAAATCCCAAATTTCCTGGAAAATTCACATAACAGCTGGCGAGCCAGCCAGGAGGAACCAAGGGATCTACCCATAGGGTAACAGTAAGCATGAGTAGAGTAACTGGTGAAATTCCAGACTGGCCGGATGCAATTAGGTATGGACCCATTGCCAGGCTATTAGCCAGCTGGGGATTGGTGTGATCATTTAGGGACACCCAAAGAACACTACAGGGACTGTTAGAGGTATTGCAGTGTGCTGGAGTAGAAAAGTTGAAAAAAGAATATTGAACACTGGTCACAGTGGTAGCTTGGCTTCTACTACATGCAGTCTGTGCTGCCTCAGAAGCTGAACAGGTAGCAGAAATTGAGTGTCAGAAATTAAGGGATAAACTGTAGACAGTTAAAGAAGAGCTAAGGTCGGACCAGGTCTCCGGGAGCAAGGTAAGCATGGGTGGGCTTGTGCTTACTCACTGATCTGCACTGAACACTTTCCCTTCTTACCCTCCCGAGAGGGACCGGGTCTCCAGGAGCAAGGTAAGCACAGGCGGGCTTGTGCTTACTCACTGATCTGCACTGAACACTTTTCCTTGTTACCCTCCCGAGAGGTATCAGGTCTCCGGGAGCAAGGTAAGCACGGGCGGGTTTGTGCTTAGTCCCCGGGAGCGAGGTAAGCATGGGCGGCCTTGTGCTTAGTAACCAGGAGCGAGGTAAGCATGGATGGGCTTGTGCTTACTCACTGATCTGCACTGAACACTTTCCCTTGTTACCCTTCCGAGAGGGCAGGGTCTCTGGGAGCAAGGTAAGCACGGGCGTAGCACAGAGTAGCAGGCTGGAAGAGCAGGAGAAAGGGGTAAAACCCAGGGAGCCAAAGAGAAGAGCAATCAGCCGAAGGGATTAGGTGAGGAGGGGAAACTCAGGGACTCCCAAAGAAGCAGGCCAGAGGAGCAGGAGAAAGGGGATTAAA
>NW_006921982.1:284244-298287 GCF_000298275.1 Orycteropus afer afer | reverse complement strand
TATAGCAGGGATTGTGGGGCTGGTGCGGGATCGGGCAGTGTTTTGTTCTGCTGTGCATGGGGTCGCTATGAGTCGGAAACAACTGGACGGCACTTAACAACAACAACAAGGTTGGAGAGAGATGCAAGTTTGGCTCAATCAGATAAGAGAGTAGCTACCACTACCAAGCTACAACCATCTGGCCAAATTATAGAAACATTAGCATATCATGTAGCAGAATTGTCTGGGAACTGCCTAACATGCCTAGTTATAACTAGGGCTGATTGGGACCCTAAAAAATGGAACCCTCTCAATTCCTCAGAATTAGAGGAGGAAGGTGAGGCCTGGGACAATAACAGTAGTGTATCTGAACACCTGTAGGCCCTGTCGTTAATAACTACTAAAGTAAAGACTGATCAGTTCTGTACCCCAGATGGGGTTGGACTGCCCATCCCTGCTGAGGAGCAGGAACACATTTCAGTAAGCGAATACAACACCAAGGAATTCCTTGGTGTACCTGTCCAATACAGGCAGAAAAGAGGAGAATCTATACCTGTCTAAATATTAAGGCTGTGGGATACAGGGGCAGATGGTGTGGTCTTGTCAGGGCAGGAATGATGTAAAATAGCCTCAGTTACTTCCCCTTTTTCCTGAAGACAAAGACTATATATGTTTCAAAATGGAGTGGGGAATGCTCTGCTCATGAACAGGATTATCTTAGCCTGAGCAGAGTGGCCCATGGAGGGAGATATTCCCTCCAATCCTCCTAGATGGAATACACTTGAAAATCTGCAGGGACTCATTAGAGAATTAGGAGCAAAGCATGCTGTATATATGTCTAAATTTCTGGGTCCCGATAATGAAATGGGAGCTCTGGTGGTAGTGCCTAAGGCATTTGACTGCTATCCAGAAGGCTGGCAATTCAAACCCACCAGTCACTCCTCAGAAGGAAGATTGGGCAATCTACTTCTGTAGAGATACCACCTTGGAAACACAGGGTGGATCACTGTGAGACAAATCGACTTGACAGCAATGAGGGTTTTTTTTTTTTTTTTTTTTTTTTTTAGATAATGAAATATTTACAGATGACATGAGTAATGCCCTTTTACAGTCTGCCCCCAGCCTGTATTATGGTTCTCTTTTGCTTATCTTCCAATTGGTACTTAGGCACCCCATCTCATAAGTCTTTAAAGCTTCTGCTCATATGGGGGAAACTGACAGGCTGAAGCAAAAAAAGTAAGAGCTACTGAGAAGGTCCCCAAGGTAGAGAGAGAGCCAAAGAATTCCACTAAGGGAAAAGGGACTTTTTTTTTTTTTCCACTAAGGGAAAAGAGTGACTTGAAAGCAGCTGTGGATCAATCTTGTAGCTGCTGGGACTCCCAGGGAAAAGATAGATAAGGAGCCTAATGCTGTCCTGTTACTTAAATGCTTTTGGCAGCATTTATTACTGGACTAGCAGTTTCTTCCCATGGCTGAGGAACTGAGGGAAACTGCTCAACCTGCTGCTCCTCTGATATGGGAAGCACCAGTTCCCTTAGACTAGGAAATGGCCTGAAATTACCCACCAAAGGTGAGGAGGATTATGAGGGATTGGAGGCCCATGTCAAAATAGTTATCTGCTGGTCCCCAAACAGTGAATAAAGGACTCTATCTTTGGTGGATGCAGGTGCCAAGTGCATGGGGATATAAACAGATTCAAAGGCCCATTAAGTGCTATTGATGGTTACAGAGGGAGCCTGGTTTCGGTAAGTTGTGTGGCACTCACTCTCACCATAGGGTGATTCCCTCTCTCTGAATTCCAGGTGTTTATTTCTCCCTTGCATGAATGTATCCTGGGAATTGACATTCTCTCAGGATTAACCCTATTAACAAGCACTGGAGAATTCCATTTGAGAGTAAGGGCAATTAAGTCAATTTTGTAGATGTGGGGGAAGTGGAATCCCATGCACCTCCTTTTCACCACCAGAATTGTGAACATTAAACAGTATCAGCTGCCTGGGGGGCATGTGGATATAACCACTACCATTGCAGAACTAGCAGGAGTCAACATCATTGACACATTCACAGCCTATTCAACAGCCCTTTACGGCCAGTGTGGAAACTAGACAGCTGCTGGTGGATGATAGTGGACTACAGGGAGCTGAATAAAGTCACTCCTGCTCTGAACACCACCATCCCCAACATAGCCCAATTACTAAATACTGTTAGTGATCATCTCAGTACTTATTCTTTTATATTGTTGTTGTTGTTATTATATGCCTTCGAGTCGGACCAGACTCATAGCGACCCCTCCTTGGGTTTCTGAGGCAGTATCACTATGGAAGTAGATTGCCCCATCTTCCTTCTGAAGAGTGGCTGGTGGGTTTGAACTGCCAGCCTTCTGGCTAGCAGTCAAGTGCCTTAGGCACTGTGCTACCAGAGCTCCCTATCCTTTTGTATTAGACCGTGCTAATGCATTTTTCAGTATTCCTATAGCCCCTGAGTGCCAGGATCAATTCATTTTTGAGTAGAAAGGAGAATCCTAGACATTTCAAACCCTAACCCAGGTTATTGTCAGTCCCCTATGATCTGCCATGGGAGCTCTGGTAGCATAGTGGCTAAGACACTTGCCTGCTAACCAGGCGGCTGGCGGTTCAAACCCACCAGCCACTCCTCGGAAGGAAGGTTGGGCAATCCTACTTCCGTAGTGATACTGCCTTGTAAACCCAAGGAGGGGTCGCTATGAGTCGGGTTTGACTCGACAGCACATAACAACAACAACAACAACATGATCTGCCATGTCCTGGTGGCTCAAGACGTTCAAAGGTAGAAACCTCCCCAGGGAATTTTCATCTTTCATTGCATTGATGACGTTATGTTAACCTGTGATGACCTTTCTCTCCTAAAAGATGCTGCTCCCCAGTTGATAGCACATCTGGAAAATTGTGGATGGGCTGTAAACACTACCAAGGTTCAATGCTCTGGGCTATCTGTCAAATTCTTGGGTGTTATCTGGTTGAGTAGGATTGAAACCATGCCGGCAGCTGTTGTTGATAAAATACATGCTTATCCATTGCTTACTAAAGTTAAGGAATTACAAGCATTCCAAAGGATATTAGGGTATTGGAGACCCTTTTTATTTGTAGCCCAAATCCTCATTCCTTTATAAGCTAGCAAATAAAGGAGATTTTTTGGGATTGAGGAACAGAAAAAGAACAAGAATTTCAGGTAGCTAAAGTAGCAGTCCAGCAGGTAAAAGCTTTGGGTATTATCAAACCTGGTACCCTTAGCAAATTGGATGTCACTAGCTACCAACAACAACAACAGCTACCCTGAGAAATTTGGCTAAAAATCATGGCAAAGGCAACAGGGAAAGTGGATCCCATTAGGATTTTGGTTCCAATTATGGAAAGGAGCCAAACAGAGATATAGCCCATTGGAGTAACAACTATGTGCAGTTTATTTGAGTCTCCATCATGTTGAAGATATTACCAAAGAGTCTGATGTAACTGTGAAAGACCCATTGCCCCATTGCAGGATGGGTAAAAGAATTTTGCAACCTGAAGTCATGCGTGGCCCAGGCAGGAACGCTTGCAAAATGTCATGCCTACTTCCTGCAGCGGAGCACTCTATCGGCTAGCCCCCTGAGTGTGGATCTTCAGAGCCTGGGACAAGTGACCTATGTAAATGAATCTGTGATCCAAATTTCAGGATTCTCTCCCTTGCTAAAAAGCCATATCAAACAAGAAACTGAGCCCATACTTAATAATATCTGGTACACAGATGGCTTGGCTCAGGGCAACCCAGCCCCTGGGACTGCAATAACCATCCAGCCTAGTGCCAAAACAATTTTGGTAGATCAAGAGAAGGGCCAAAGAAGCCAGTGGGCAGAATTATGAGCAGCCTTGATGGTACTTATGCACAAAATAGATCCTATTATTTTACACACCAATAATTGGGCAGTATTTAAAGACCTCACTCTGTGGCTGCCAGCATGGCATAAAGACTGGTGAGTGACAGGGTGGCCTCTCTGAGGAAAGCAGCTATGGGCAGACATTTGGGCCTAGACTTTAAAAGCAGACATTACCATTTATCACAGGTCCCTACAGCATGCTCACTTCCACCAATAATGCTCAAGCTGACAAACTTGCTCAGCTGTGTACCCTAACCAATTGGTTACCTGATACTGAAGTAGTTCAATGGCTACACAGAAGAACTGGCCATAAAGGACAGAGAAATCTATGGGGCAATGTGAAAGGGATGGAAATTCCCATATCTATGGCCCAAATTAAAGAAGTCTGTCATCATTCTTCACTAGAAAGGAAAATGCCAGTGACTATGGAGATAGGCCATATTCCCAGTGGGCAAACCCCAGCACAAAGATGGCAAGCAGACTACCTAGGTCCCTTGCCTATCTCATAAAATTGCTATTTTTCTCTGACTTGTGCTGATACTATAACTGGCTTATTACAAGCATAACTATGCAAATGGGCCATGCAACGTTTTATAATCCAAGGACTCACCTGGCTCTGTGCCTGCTATGGTATGTCCACAGACATCAACAGTGACCAAGGCCTACATTTCACCAGGCATGAAGTGCAGCATGGGCAGATTCACATGATATTGCCTGGCTCTTCCACCTGCCCTGTTAATCCCATCGTAACCAGTCTCATCAAAAGAATGAATGGTCTATTGAAGCAAGCTCTAATGAGACCCACTCATTACAACAATAGACTGGGTGCCTCCCAGAAGTGCTGAGGCAGATCGATGAACACCCAGCACTTATCAAATGTTAACTCAAGAACCTCAGTGAACTATGTGGATCCAGCTAAAAGCCACTGAAGACAACACCCTTCTTCCTGCAGGTCATGAGAATAATATCCTTTTGCCTTTGCCACAGGATCTAGGCACAGGGGACCAAGTGATTCAACTCCTTTGAAGCTGGCAGGTAAGCCCTTGGTGGTTTGGGATTTCTTCCCCTTGGGCTGGTGGGTTAGATGCCCTACTGCTTATTATTCCCTGACTATACCTCCCCCCAGCATCCTTACCATTACTAATCCAGGATCACCATTGCAAAGGGGGACTTATTTCATGAGTTTATGGGTGTTCACAGTACCTCCTTTAAATTATACTGGCCTCCACTAAACCAAAGGGCTGGTAGGGGGTAAAGAATGGTATTGTAAGCCAGGGTAGAAACCTTGTCCAGGCATAATACTAACCTCTAGGAGCTCTGGGGGTGTAGTGCATAAGACATTTTACTGCTAACCAGAAGCCTGGTGATTCAAACCCACTAGCCACTCCTCAGAAGAAAGGTTGAGTAATCTACCTCCATATCGATACCACCATGGAAACCCAAAGAGGGGTCACTATGAGTCAGATCCAACTTGAGGGCAGTCCGTTGCACTGTGTTACTTCCAGCACTGCCTTTATCCTGCTAGATCATCAGGATTTACCTTTGATTGTTCCTGTAAAAACTTTATCTTATCACCCTTAAGGGTCTTGTGCAATCTATTTGCAAGTTGGGCCCTCACCACAGCTGAAAACCAATCCAACTGCTGGGTGTGTGGAGAACTTCCCAGTTCCTCCAGTGCTGGCTTGCCCTGGAAACTGCTGCCCATGAATGAAACTCTGTGGACTTGTCTCAATGACTAGAAAGACATCTACATTTCCAAGTAACTTCTCCCATCTTCTAATTTGATTTGTAATGTGTCTTTGCCCTTCTAGAGCTTTAAAGATCTTTTCACTAGTTAGGGAACAAGTTATATCTCCTGCCCTTTAGGATGTATAGTTTGTGATGGATTAGGATGGACTCATGCTATGTCTTCACAAGTAAACACTTTCTCTCCCTGGTGTGTAGAAAGGTCACCAGGTACCATGGAAAAGATATGGGGTGGCTTTCACCACAGCTCTGCAAAACATTATTAAAATTGATAATACTATATGGTTAGGGGGAAAAAATATAAATTTGAGGCATTTTATGGGGATAGCTATAGGACTGTGATAATTATGATTGGTCCTATTTGACTTATAATTGGATAGGGCTATGCACCTTGGGGCATCCTGACATCTCCAGCATAATATACACAACTCTGCCTGCACATCTCTCCAATTGGGGTACCTTTTATCACTGACACAGGCAATAGCACTGTGCCAGCTGGTGATTTTATCCTCTAGAGCTTTTCACTCCTAGAGCCACCATGATAGATGTGGAATGGCAAGTAGAAGCACTTACTAAGCATACTGCCACTACCTTAAATGAAACTTCTCAAGCAATTGCTCTATTATCTCCAGAAACTACCCAGATGAGGAAGGCAGCTATTCAGAACCACATGACATTAGACATTCTGATTGCAGTGCAAGGAGGAACCTGTGTTCTAATTTGTTCTGAGTATATCTATATACCCGATTATAATCATACCATTGAGCAGGCTCTGCAGTATAAGCAAACTCACATTTCTGTTACCCAGCAATTAGGTATAGACTCTATTTCATCCTGGGTAAATTCTTTACTGTCTATGTGGAAATATGTCTTATATGGAATATTATGTTTTATATTAATTTTACTGTTTGGATGTTCCAGTTTATATTGTATTTTTGGGATGTGGTTGTAATGCTTCAACACCCAGATCTGAGTGACATAGCAGAAAAGGGGTAGTGTAGAATGTAAGGACAGTTTTAGGGGGTTGAGGGTGAAGTGTATGGCCAGTGAATGGTCTCAGACCCCATTTCATTTAGCCACTCTTGTAAGAAACTGCAAGCCATTCTCCTTCTTCCTCACTGTCACATATCAATCCCCCCAACCCCCATAAGGTATTAACCCATCCTTAGGCTAGCCCCAAGCAATTAAGTGCCCTAAATGACTGTGTTTTTATCAGAGAAAACACAAGTGGCTCTGAAAAGCACTGTCTGGGACCCACTGCAAAATGTCCAGGCGTCACTGAATCTGAAGCCAGTCATGTAGCCTTCCAGTGCTGGTTACGTAGACCCCATGCCCAATACTGCAGAATCAGGTATAAATAATCCCCTGAGAAATGGGCGAATTTAGTGGACACCTTGAATCCATTCCAGCCCCACTGCCCGGGGCATCAAACTGCTAGGAACATGTTGTAAACCTGTGCCTACTTTCTGTTCATCTATTGTTCATAAAACCTCCCTCTCTCTCTCTCTTCTCTTTTCTCCTATTCTAAATTAAGCTCATGCCAATAATGACACCTCCAGACAGATTTTTTGGTTTCTCCAAATCTATCCAAAGAGAAATTCCAAATTCCCTGGGAAATTAACATAACAGTCCCTTCTGACAACGTGACTAAAGTAGGTGAGACAAAGTCTGGTCATTCTTGATTCCAAGGAGCATTCTGGTTGTACTTTTTCTGTGATAGATTTGGTAGTTCTTCTGGAAGTCCAAGGTACTTTCAGTATTGTTAACCAACACTACAACTTAGAAGCATCACATTTTCTTTGGTCTTCATTATTCATTATCCACTTTCACATCCATATGAAGTGATAGAAAATATCATGGCTTGGGTTAGGTGTGCATTAGTCTTCAAAGAGACATCTTTGCTCTTCAGCACTTTAAAGAGGTCTTTTGCAGCAGATTTTCTCAGTAAAATATGTCATCTGATTTCTTGACTGCTATTTCAATGGGTGTTGATTGTGGTACCAAGTAATATGATATCTTGGACAACTTCAATCTTTTCTCCATTTATCATGATGCTGTTTGTTGGTACAATTGTGAAGATTTTCGTTTTCTTTATGTTGAAGCACAATCCATACAGCAGACTGTAGTCTTTAATCTTCACCATTAAGTGCTTCAAGTTATCTTCACTTTCAACAAGTCAAGTTATGTCATCTGCATATTGCAGGTTGTTAATGCATCTTCATCCAATCCTGATGCCACACTCTTCTTTATATAGTCCAGCTTCTTGGATCATTTGCTCAACATGCAGATTGAATAAGCATGGTGAGAGGATACAACCATGGCACACTCCCTTCCTGACTTTCAAACATGCAGTTCTCCCTTGTTTTGTTTGAACAACAGCCCCCTGGTCTATGTACAGGTTCTTCATGAGCACAAGTAAGTGTTCTGGAATTCCAAATTTTTTCAATGTTTTCCATAATTTGTCATGATCCACATAATTGAATTATTTTACATAGTCAATAAAACATAAGTAAACATCTTTCTGGTATTCTTTGCTTTGAGCCAAGATCCATCTAACACAAGCAATGATATCCCTTGTTCCACATCCTATTCTGAATCTAGCTTGTATTTCTGGAAGTTCTCTGTCAATATACTGCTACAACCATTTTTAAAATTATTTTCAGCAATATTTTACTTTATGTGATATTAATGGTATTGTTCTATAATTTCCACATTCTGTGGGATCACCTTTCTTTGGAACGGGTACAAATATGGATCTCTTCCCATCAGTTGGCCAGGTACCTGTCTTCCAAATTTCTTGGCATAGACGAGTGAGTGCTTTCAGCATGACATCCGTTTGTTGAAACATCTCAGTGGGTATTCTGTCAATTCCTGAACTATTGTTCTTTGCTATTTCCTTCAGTGTAGCTTTGACTTCTTCCTTCGATACCATTCTTTCTTGATTATATCCCACATCCTAAAATGGATGAACATTGAATGATTCTTTTCATGATGAACATTGAGTGACTCTGTGTATTCCTTCTATCTTCTTTTGATGTATACTACATCATTCAACATTTTTTCCCAGAGAATATTTAAATATTTCAACTTTAGGCTTGAATTTTCTCTTCAGTTCTTTCTGCTTGAGAAATGTTGAGTGTGTTATTTCTCTTTGGCTTTCTAATTCCAGATTTTTGCATATTTTTTAATAATAACTGCCTTTGTCTTCTCAAGCTGCTCTTTGAAATTTTCTCTTCAGCTCTTTTACCTTGTCATTTCATCCATTTGCTTGAGCTACTATTTGTTCAAAAGCAAGTTTCAGAGTCTCTTCTGACATCTATTTGTGTCTTTTCTTCCTTTCTTGTCTTTTTAATGACCTTTTGCTTTCCTCATGGGTGATGTTCTTGATGTCATCATCCCACAATTCCTCTGGTTTTCAGTCATTGGTATTCAATACATCAAATCTATTCTCTAGATGGTCTCTGAGTTCAAGAAGGGTATTGTCAAGGTCATATTTTGGCTCCTGTGGACTTGTTTTAATTGTCCCCAGCTTCATATTGAACTTGCATATGAGCAGTTGATGGTCTGTTCCACAATGAGCTCCTGGCCTTGTTTTGGCTGAAGATACTGAACTTCTGCATTGTCTCCTTCCACAGACGTAGTTGATCTAATTCCTGTGTACTCCATCTGGCAAAGGTCACATGCATAGCCACCATTTATGTTGTTGAAAATATTTATTTGCCATGAAAAAGGCATTGGTCTTGCAAAATTCTACCATGCAATCTTGAGTGTCATTTCTATCACCAAAGCCATATTTTCCATCTACCAGTGATTTTTACTTGTTTCTAACTTTTGCATTCTAATTATCAGCAATAATAAACACATCTGGATTGCTTGCTTGGTCAATTTCAGACAACAGAAGTTGGTAAAAATTTTCAATTTCCTCATATTTGGCTTTGGTTGTTGGTGCATAAATTTAAATAATAATAGTATTAATTGGGAGGAGTCAGCCACAGTGATCCAGGTGATGCGAGGGAACCCAGGCCACACCCTACAAGCAGCAAGGCAGGAAAGTGGGAGAGAAGAGAATAAAAAGGTTAGGGGGACCGGGACACAGAGAGGAGTTAGCCACAGAGATCCCACTGAGAGGAGGAAACCTAGGCCATGCTCCACAAAAGCCAAGGTGGGAAATTGGGAGAAAGGAGATTAAAAAGGTTATGGGGACTGGGACAGAGCAAGGAGTCAGCCAAAGGGATACAGGTGAAGAGAAGGAAGCCAGGCTGCACCCCACAAATGGCAAGGTGGGAAAGCAGGAGAAAGGAGAGTAAAAGCCTTGGGGCACCAGGACAGAGTGAAGAGTCAGCAACCGGGATCCAGGTGAGGGAAGGGAACCCAGGCCAAGCCTCAAAAGTGGTAAGGTAGGAAAGTAGGAGAAAGGAGAGTAAAAAGACTAGGGGGACCAATACAGAGTGAGGAGTCAGCTGCAGGGACCCAGGTGAGGGGGGAGAACCCAAGGCATGCCCCAAATGTGGCAAGATGGGAAATTCGAAGAAAGGAGAGTAAAAGGTGAGGGGGACTAGGACAGAGTGAGGAGTCAGCCAAAGGGATACATGTAAGGAGATGTTGGAGAGGTGTCAAACAGCTAAGGGAGACAAACTTGTCTGTTGGTTTATCCTACTGTGGTAATGTGTTGCTGTGAATCTTGAGGCTATGCCACTGGTGTTCAAACTCAGCAGGGTGAGCATGATGCACAGGTATCAGCCTGGCTTGCAGATTGATACAGACTAGGAAGAAGGAAGAGGCCATCATTTTCTCAAAGAATTGGCCAGGGAAAATCTTATGAATAGCAGAGAAACACTGTCTGATACATTACTGTTCAACTTTATGAATAGTCAGGAAATATTGTCTAATACAGAGGAAGAGGATGAATCATTTAGGTAAGAAGGCTCTCAAAATAGGACTGGGAAAGAGCTGCATCATCAGAGTAAAACCAGCCTTACTCATAAGGATAAAGTAAAGCTTTTGAGACCTCCATTTGCTGATGTGGCACCACTCAAATCGAGGAGAAACAGCTGCAAATATCCATTAATCAATCATTGGAAAATGGAATGTATGAAGTATGAATCTGGGAAAATTGGAAGTTGTCAAAAATGAAACGGAATGCATAATGATTGATATCCTAGGCATTAATGACTTGAAATGGACTTGTTTTGACCACTTTGAATAAGACAACTATATGGTCTACTATGCCGGGAATGACAGCTTGAAGAGCTGGTGTGGCATTCATCATCACAAAGGATGTTTCAAGATCTGTCCTGAAGTACATGCTGTCAGTGATAGATAATATCCATAAGGCTACAAAGCAGACCCATTAATATGTCTATTATTCAAATTTATGTATCAACTACCAAAGTAAACAGTGAGGAAATTTAATATTTTTATTTATTTCTACAGTCTGAAATTGGTCAGACATGCAATGAGGATGTGTTAATTATCACTGGTGACTGGAATGCAAAAGTTGGAAGGAAAGAAGAATCACCAGTATTAGGAAAATTTGGCCTTGGTGACAGAAATAATGCTAGAATTTGCATGGTAGAATTTCGTAAGACCAATGACTTATTCATTGCAAACACCTTTTTTCAGCAACACAAACAGCAGCTGTACACGTGGACTTCAGAGATGGAAAAGCTCAATATCTTCAGCCAAAACCAGGCCAGGAGCTGATTGTGGAACAGACCATCAACTGCTCATATACAAGTTGGATTTGAAGTTGAAGACAATTAAAACAAGTCCATGAGAGCCAAAATATGATCTAGAATATATCCCTTCTGAATTTAGAGACCATCTAAAAAATAGATTTGATGAATTGAACACCAATGACTGAAAACCAGAGAAATTGTGGGATGACATCAAGAAATCATCCATGAAGAAAACAAGAGGTCACTAAAAAGATGAAAAAAGAAGAGAAGACCAAAATGGATAACAGAAGAGATTCTCAAACTTGCCTTTGAGTGGAGAGTAGCTAAACAAATAGAAGAAATGACAAGATCAAAGGCCTGAACCAAAGATTTCAAAGAGCAGCTCAAGAAGATGAAGCCAATCACCATAAGGAAATGTGCAAAGACCTGGAGTTAGAAAACCAAAAGGGAAGGACACACTCAACATTCCTTAAGCTGAAAGAATTGAGGAAAATATTTAAGCCTCGAGTTGCAATATTGAGAGATTCTATGGGCAAAATATTGAATGATGCAGGAAACGTCAAAAGAAGAAGGAAGGAATACACAGTCACTGTACCAAAAAGAACTAGTAGATCTTCATCCATTTCAGGAAGTGGCATATGATCTAGAACCAATGGTGTTGAACGAGGAAGTTGAAGCTGCAATGAAGTAATTGGTGAAGAACAAGGTTCCGGGAATTGACGGAATACCCACTGAGATATTTCAACTAATGGATGCTCCACTGGAGACACTCACTTGGTTATTCCAAGAGATTTGGAAGACAGCTACCTGGCCAAATGACTGGAAGAGATCCATATTTGTACTCATTCCAAAGAAAAGTGATCCCATGGAACGTGTAAATTATTGAACAATATCATTAATATTGCACACATGTAAGATCTTATTGAAGATAATTCAAACCCAGTTGCAGCATTATATTGACAGAGAACTTCCAGAGGTGCAAGCTGGATTCAGAAGAGGATGTGTAACAAGGGTTATCATAGTTGCTGTCAGATGGATCTTGGTTCAAGGCAAAAAATATCAGAAAGATGTTTACTTGTGTTTTATTGACTATGCAAAGGCATTTGATTGTATGTTTCATGATAAATTATGGATAACATTGAGAAGAATGGGAATTCCTGGACACTTTATTGTATTCATGGGGAACCTGTACATTGACCAGGAGGCTGTCATTCAAACAGAACAAGGGGACAATGCATGGTTTAAAATCAAGAAGAGAGTGTGTCAGGGTTGTATCCTTTCCCCATACTTATTCAATCTATATGCTGAGCAAATAATCTGAGAAACTGGACTATATGAAGAAAAACATGACATCAGGATTAGAGGAAGAATCATAGGTAACCCTGTTGGTGTTTGAAATACTGGTAGCATAGCTTCCAGCATTGTAGTAATACATAAGTCACTACAATGTGATAAATTAACATGAGTGGCGGTGAAACTAGTTTAAATTATATAAAAGATTAAAATTTAATTTAATTAAGCAAAGTGTTATATTTTTGTAATTTTAAACATATTGTGGAAGCGATGAGAACTTACCATGGAACTAAGAACTGAAAGAAATAATGCTGGAAATGCAAACAATGTAAATGTAAATTAAATTATTTTAATGTAAGCAATTCATGAGAAATTAAATGCAAATCTTGTACTAATGGTATCCTAATCCATTTTCCTATTGTAATCAAATCAGAAGATACAATTATTTCTAATCCCAAGTAATTATTTTGTCTAAATATTCATCTACTTGACATGAATATTATATAAACTATTTTAAAAATAAATTTGTTTATGTATACATTAAAATAATACTTTTGAAAAATGATCTAAGTGTATAGGTTTACTTTTCATCAAAGGAAAAAAAAAAAAAACTTTTACCCAAATTCACAATTGCTTATCTTTACTGATTCTAGTTTGTCTACGGAAAAAATATAGAAAGGAGGGAAAACGGTTTAGCTTTTTAAAATAAATTTAGTTACTCTTGAAATTTAATTTATTAGCAATTTCTAGAGTATAAACAAAATCTCAGACCAATTTTTTTTATGATCAAACAATAGTTAAAATTTTCCTTCAAGGCTTATGATTAAAAATACACTACTTATCAATCCACTAAATATCAACAAAATGACAGAATTGTCTTCTGTGTTAACCTTAGTGATTTTTTAGGAAGAAAAGATGGATAATGGTCTTGTTACGTTCTCTCCAACTATAGTTTTCTAAGGAATCTCTCAGTTGCACTTTGGATTCTGATTCATTTAATGTCCAGGTAATTTTTTTTTTTAAATCTCCATGATTAATATATATGTGTGTGTGTGTGTGTGTGTATTGTTGTTGTTGTTATGTGCTGTTGAGTCGGCCCCAACTCATAGCAACCTCTCCTTGGGTTTCCAAGGCAGTATCACTATGGAAGTAGATTGCCCCAGCTTCCTTCCAAGGAGTGGTTGGCCACTCCTTCTGACTAGCAGTCAAGTGCCTTAGGCACTACGCTACCAGAGCTCCCATGTATGTATGTGTGTGTGTGTGTGTGTGTGTGTGTGTATACATATATATATATATATATGTATGTATATATGTATATGTATATATGCTGAGCAAATAATCTGAGAAGCTGGACTTTAGGAAGAATAACATGGCATCAGGATTGGAGGAAGAATCATTAACAACCTGAGATACACAGACAATACAACTTTGCTTGCTGAAAGTGAGGATGACTTG
>NW_006921982.1:282031-283919 GCF_000298275.1 Orycteropus afer afer | reverse complement strand
CTGGACAATGAATAAGGAAAACTGAAGAAGAGTTGATGCTTTTGAGATGTGGTGCTGGTGAAGAATGCTAAATGTACCATGGACTGCTAAAAGAACTAACCGATCTGTCCTGGAGGAAGTGCACCCGAAATGCTCCTTGGAAGCGAGAATGGCCAGACTTTGTCTCACGTATTTTGGTCATGTTGTCAGAAGGGACCATTCCCTGGAGAAGAATGTCATGCTTGGTAGGGTGGAGGGTCGATGAAAAAGGGGAAGGCCTTCAATGAAATAGATTGACAGGGTGGCTGCGATGATGGGCTCAAGTATAGCAAGGATCACAGAGCTGACGTGGGATCGAACAGTGTTTCATTCTGCTGTTCATGGGGTCACTATGAGTTGGAAATGACTCGACGGCACCTAACAACAACATATGCATATGCATATATACATACACATGCACATATATGTGATTTTTTGTTTTAATGGCACTTTGAACATTTCAAGTAAAGTTACATGGGTTTATAATTTTTCTTTTCTTTTTTTTTTTTTGTATATTGATCTGTGTGGTGGATAAATGTGAATATTTATAGTTGAAAAGAAGATGCCAGTGGATGGAGAAATAGAAATTAAAAAGTACAAGTGAGAAAGAGAATAATGAAGTAAAATCCTTGTAGCATTGGGAAGGCCTCAGAACAAGGCAAACACTAAATTTAAACAGGAGAAAAGAAATGTTTTGAATCAGTGGGATGGTAGATGAAGCCCCCAGGATGGTAGATGAAGCCACAAAGAGATAGTAAAGTTATTTATTTATTTGTTTATTTTTTTTTAAGGATTAAGGACTGGAGGCATTTATTTCTATGATATGGATGAGGAAATTTTGATTAAATTGTAATCTTGAGAAAGTTGATGAAAACATGCTAAAGAATTATAATCAATAATGTATGACAATTAGAGATTAAAAATTACTGAGTTCTAGGAAGAATCCTAAAATGACCTAAGAGTTTTGTGCTAAAGAGAACTACAGACTTTCAAAGATGTTCATTTCCTAATCTCTAGAACCTGTGGTTACATGGCAGAAAGAGTGGTATAGATGTGATTTAGGTTGAAAATTTTGAGATATAGACATTTTCCTGGAAAATATAGGTGGGTCTATTGTTATTCCATGCACTGGTAAAAAACAAATCTCCAGAAATTGACAAAAGATTTTGAGAGGCTTCAATAAGTGGACGCAAACTGTCACCACTCACTCATCTATGCCACAAAATTTGCAAGGAAGCTATCTGGTCAACATATTGTAAGACATCCACATTTCTGCCCATTTCAAAGAAAGGCCATTCAGTAAAACATGAAAATTATTGAATGATATCATTAATATCACAAACAAGCAAAATTTTACTAATGATAAAATTAATGTCTTTCAATTATGGTTTTCATGAAAATATTAAACGTATCATGGAGTGTCAACTAGTCTGTTGGTTTGTCCTACTGTGGTGAAGTGTTGCTGTGAGGCTTGAGGCTGTGCCACCAGTGTTTCAAACCCAGTGGGGTGCACATGGTGCACAGGTTTCAGCAATGCTTGCAGACTGAGACAGACTAGGAAGAAGGAAGAGGCCATCCACTTCTCAAAAATTGCCCAGGGAAAACCTTATAAATAGCAGAGAAAAATTGTCTGATACATTACTGGGAACATTACGAATATCCCAGAAACATTATCCAATACACAGCAGGAGGATGAGCCACTTAGGTTAGAAGGCTCTCAAAATATGATTGAGAAAGAGCTGCATAATCAGAGGAAAATCAGACTTACTGATATGGATAAGGTAAATCTTTCAAGAGCTACATTTGCTGATGTGGCATGACTTAAATTGAGGAGAAACAGCTGGAAACATCCATTAATAATCGGAACATC
>NW_006921982.1:279691-281436 GCF_000298275.1 Orycteropus afer afer | reverse complement strand
ATCTGTAGCAAGAGGTGATGGAGAACCTCAATATCTTTAGCCAAAACCAGGCCAGGAGCTGATTGTGGATCAGACCATCACCTGCTCATATGCAAGTTCAACTTGAAGTTAAAGAAAATTAAAACAAGTCCACAAGAGCCAAAATATCTTGGAATATCAGGAGGAATATCTCCCTCCTGAATTTAGAGACCATCTAAAGAATAGTTTTGATGTCTTGAACCCCAATGACCGAAAACCAGAAGAATTGTGGGAGGATATCAACAAAAAAAAAAGAAAGAAAGAAAGAGGTCATTAAAAAGATCAGAAAAGAAGAAAAGACCAAAATGGATGAGAGAAGACACTCTGAAACTTGGCCTTGAGTGGAGAGTAGCTAAAGCAAATGGAAGAAATGACAAGATAAAAGAGCTGAACATAAGATTTCAAAGAGCAGCTTGAGCAGACAAAGCCAATTACTACAATGAAATGTGCAAAGACTTGGAGCTAGAAAAACAAAAGGGAATAACACATTTGGCATTTCTCAAGCTGAAAGAGCTGAGGAAAAAAGTTAAGCCTCAAGTGGCAATATTGAAACATTCAATGGGCAAAATATTGAATGATGCAGGAAACATCAAAAGAAGATGGAAGGAATACACAGTCACAGTACCAGAAAGCACTAGTAGATCTTCCTCCATTTCAGGAGGTGACATATGATCAAGAACCAATGGTATTGAAGGAGGAAGTCGAAGCTGCAATGAAAGAATAGGTGAGGAACAAGGCTTTAGGAATTGACGATATACCCATGGAGATGTTTCAAAAAATATATCCCCCACTGGAGGCACTTGGTTATGCCAAGAGATTCGGAAGACAGCTACCTGGCCAAATGTCTGGAAGAGATCCATATTTGTACCCATTCCAAAGAAAGGTGGTCCCATTGAATGTGTAAATTATCTAACAATATCATTAATATTGCACTCAAGTAAGGTCTTACTGAAGATAATTCAAAAACGATTGCAGCAGTAAATTGACAGAGAACCTCCAGAGGTGCAAGTTGGATCTAGATGAGGATGTGGAACAAGGGATATCATAGTTGCTGTCAGATGGATCTTGGCTCAAGGCAAAGAATGCCAGAAAGATGTTTACTTGTGTTTAATTAACTATGCAAAGGCACTTGATGTGTGGATCATAACAAATTGTGGATAACATTGAGAAGCGTGGGAATTCCAGAACACTTGATTGTGCTCACAAGGAACCTGTACATTGACCAAGAGGCTGTTGTTCAAACAGAACGAGGGAACAGTGCATGGTTTAAAATCAATAAGGGAGTGTATTAAGGTTGTATTCTTCCCCCATACTTATTCAATCTATAAGCTGAGCAAATAATCCTAGAAGTTAGACTATATGAAGAGGAACATGGCATCAAGATTGGAGGAAGAATCATTAACAACCTGGGATACACTGATGACACAACTTTGTTTGCTGAAAGTGAGGTTGAATTGAGGCACTTACTGATGAATATTGAAGAATACAGCCTGCAGTATGGATTACATCTCAATATAAAGAAAACAAAAATCCTCCAACTGGACTCACAAGCAGCATCATGATAAAAGGAGAATAAAAGGAGAAAAGATTGAGGTTGTCAAGAAATTTATATTGCTTGGTTCTACAATCGATGTCAATGGAAGCAGCAGTCAGGACATTAGATGACATACAACACTGGGCTCTGGTAGCGTAGTGGCTAAGGCACTTGACTGCTAACCAGAAGGCTG
>NW_006921982.1:277993-279555 GCF_000298275.1 Orycteropus afer afer | reverse complement strand
GCTGCAAAGACATCTTTCAAGTGCAGAGAAGCAAAGCTGTCTCCTTGAGGACTAAGGTTCACCTGACACAAGCCATGATATTTTCAATTGTCTCATATGCATGTGAAAGCTGGACAATGAATAAGGCAGACCAAAGAAGAATTGATGCTTTTGAGTTGTGATGCTGGCGAAGAAAGCTGAAAGTACCATGGACTGCTAGAAGAACTAACAGATCTTTCCTTGAGGAAGTGCAGCCAAAATGCTCCTTGGAAGTGAGAATGACCAGACTTTGTCTGGTGACCTACTTTTGTCATTTTGTCAGAAGGGACCGTTCCCTGGAGAAGGATGCTATTCTTGGAAATATGGAGGATCAACAAAAGAGGGGAAGGCCTTCAACGAGATGGACTGACATGGTGGCTGTGATGATGGGCTCAAGTATAGCAAGGATCATGGGGCTAGCATGATCAGGTGATATTTGTTTCTGCTGTGCATAAGGTCGCTATGAACCGGAAACAACTTGAGTCACTTAACTACAACAACAACAATCATGGAGTGCTAGAATGTGTCTTGGAAGAACAGATAGAATGTTCCTTAGAAAGACAGATGGCAAGACTTCATCTCATTTACTTTGTAAATGTTATCAGGAGAGAACAGTCCCAGGAGAAAGTTATCATGATTGGTAAAGTAGAGGGTAAGGGATAAAGGGGAAAGACCCTCAAAATCATGAATTGATACAGTGGCTGCAACAATGGGCTCAAGCACAGCAACGATTGTGAAGATGGCACCCAAATGACAATAAAACAAAAGAGAGAGATTGACACAAAAGGACTGGGCAGTGTTTCATTCTGTTGTACATTGTATGTATAGTTTATAAGATGCAGTTAACTCAATGACACCTAACAATATTAATATGTTATTTTAATATATTAGCCCATCTTTGTTTTGCTCTCTCCATCTGAAAAATTCCTATATATAAATTATCACATGCTATCTACAATAAATAAATTATTAATAATTGTTCTCACTATAAAAGGACAGTGAATGAAAATAATCTTTCTCCCTCTGTTATTGTGAAACTAGTTATGCACTGTTTTTCTGATCTTTGAGTAATTTATAATGATGCATCTATTAATAAATTATAGAAAATAGTGTATAATATTTATATAGTGCTAATAACTTTGATGATTGTCTCTGAATATTCTGTTAAGTTGAAAAACTTATCCCAATAAAAACCAGTATTTTCCAAATTTAATGTCCAAATATTTAGTAAAAGTTCCCTTATGTTTCTTAATAAAAGATATAATGAAAAGATTATACTTATGTAAAAAAATAAAGATTATATATAAAAAAGTATATTTTAAAATCTTAGGTTTTATTAACCAGTTTTTTTTAAATTTTCATTATAAGTATGTGTCTTCTCCCAAACAAATATGTCATAGCTTCTCTCTTCTTTAGTACCCAAGAAATTCTCCCTACTCCACATTCTTGGGAGCTCTGGTAGCATAGTGCCTAAGGCACTTGACTGCTAATCAGAAGGCTGGTGGTTCAAACCCACCAGCCACTCCTTGGAAGGAAGATGGGGC
>NW_006921982.1:268576-277008 GCF_000298275.1 Orycteropus afer afer | reverse complement strand
GCCCAACCTTCCTTCCGAGGAGTGGCTGGTGGGTTTGAACCGCCAGCCGTCTGGTTAGCAGGCAAGTGTCTTAGCCACTATGCTACCAGACCTCCTAGTGACCCTATTAAGGAGTTCTGGTGATATAGTGGTTAAGGCATTTGGCTGCTAACCAAAAGTTGGTATTTTGGGCCCACCAGCCTCTCAGTGGAAGAAAGCTGAGGCAGTCTGCTTGGGTAAAGATTTAAAGCCTGGGAAACCCAAGGGGGCTTGCTATCAGTCCGAATCAACTGAATAGCAGTGAGTTTAGTTTTTTGGGGGTTTAGTGATGCTATAGGGCAGAGTAGAATCATCCCATAGTGTTTCCAAGGCTGTAAAACTTTAAGAAAGCAGACTGCCTTATCTTTCTCCTGCAAAGCATCTGGGTTCTATCCACCAGACTTTTAGTTAGCAGTAGAATACTTTAACCACTGCACCACCAGAGCTCCTTGCCTGTTATTACCATAAATAAAACTTCTGGTCTCTTTCTGGAGGTTTAATGTCTACATTTGTGCACAAGACATTCCCATTCACTCACATGAGCAGATGGCTTTATTAATTCTTTCCCCTCATTTAATGCTGTCTCTTTATTGTATTTCCACAATGCTAAATAAAAACTCATTGGTTATTTCTCGGTTCTCTTATTATTTACCTATCAACAGCATTAGACAATGTGAATTATTCACTTCTTCATAAATTCCATTTATTATTCATGTCTTCTAGGCATACAACGCTCTTATTTTTCTCATAGTTCATTCCTTGCCCCACTTAAGTAAATTTCTTTTAAATTCTCCTTGTTGCCTGACTGATTAAAATTGGAATTTCTCAGGGCACCTAGATCCTACTAACTCCTCTAGTGATCTCATTCAGTCTCATGACTTTGCTAAGTATCTCTAATAACTTCTATTTTTCCTCTGTAGTATCGATTTCTCCTCTGAAATCCAGTCACATATATCCAAATGTCTACTGACATTACCACTTGTATATCTAATTAACTTTCCTCAAAATTAACTTGAGCTCTGGATCTTCCCCATAAATCTGATTACCATTACTCTTCTTTTTGTCTGTTTTAATGGCAGCATCAATATCTCTGTGGCTTAAACCAAAACCCTTGGCATTATTCTTGAAAAACCTTAGACTAGGAGAAATTATTTCCAAGTTAAATATCTGATAAGATATTTAAACCCAGACTATATAAAGAAAGTTATAAGTCAACAGTAAGATTATAAACAAAATGAAAAAAAGCAAGTGATCTGAATGGAAATTTCACAAAAGAACATATACAGATAGTGAATAAGTGAATAAAATGTTTAACATTACTAGTCATTGATAAAATGTACATTAAAATAAAAATGAAATATTACTGAAACCTATTAAAATTGCTGAAAAATGTTTTTTTTTTTTTTTTTTTTAACAATCAACAACAATTACAATACCAAATGTTGGTGAAACTATGGAGCAACAAGAACTCTCACTCATTGCTGATAGGAATGAAAATCATACAGCCATTTTGGAAGACAGTTTTGTGGTTTCTAATAAAATGAAACACACCATATGTATGATTCAGTAATCCACTCTTAGGAATTGATCCAAGTGAACTGAAAAATTATGCTAAGCACAAGTTAAATATAATTATATTTAGCAACTTTATTCATAATTACCAAAATCTGCAAACAACCAAGATACTGTTCACTAGTAAATGAATAAAGAAACTGTGTGACAATAACATAGTATTCTGCAATTAAGTGGAAGAGGTTTTAATTCATTGTTCTGGTTACCTAGTGCCACTCTGACAAGAATATACCACAAAGGGGATGGCCTTAACAAACAGGAGTTTATTCTTACAATTTGGAGGCTTTCAGTTCAAGTTCAAAGTGTCAGGTTCTAGGGGCTGGGTAAAAGCCCCTTAGCCTTGGGCTTCAGCTCTGCCTCCAGCTCCTGGCCCACCGAAGCTAGGGGCATTTCTTCACTCAGACGGCTGTTGGCTGCTGAGACTGAGAGGCCCAAAGTTGACAAGTAAAAAGGCATAGTCCCAATGTTACCAAACCACAAAACAGGCCATTAATTTAAGTCCATTGTAAGTCCCAAGGTCGGCAGAGCATGGCAGGCTTCTGAGCAACAACATGTCTACACTCAAGGTTCAAGCGTGCCATCGGCTAGAGACCAGCCTTCCTTCTGCAGACTTGCCGATGTGTTTGAACCACCAGTCTTCCAGTCAAATGCTTTAGGCAGTACACCACCAGAGCTCCAGAATGCTCCTTAGAAATGAAAATGGCCAGACTTTACCTCTTGTACTTTGGTCATATCGAAGGAATCAATCTCTGGAGAAGGATCTCATGTTTGGGAAAGTAGAGGGTGACTGAAAAAGGGGAAGACCCTCAACAAAATGGATTAACATTTTGGCTGCAATGATAGGCTCAGGCAGAGCAAAGATTGTGAGGACGGCACAGGACAGGTCTGTGTTTCATTCTATTGTACATAGAGTCATTATGAGTTGGAACCAGTTTGTTGTCATCTAACAACAACAGAAAGTAAGGAAGTGCTCAAAAGGAAAACAAACAAACAAGCATAAGCATACACACATATAAGGAACAAATTTTTGACACAGGACATAGCATTCAATCTGACAGAACTCCCAATAGCCAAAGCTGGAATAATTTGAGCAACAAAATAAATAACTTTAGTTTAAGATTATAACCCCATGACTAAAATAAATTCTCATGAGTCTGTACTAAAATGAATAAAGAATAAACTACCTAAATCAATGGGGGAAAGGAACAATTCTTGCTTACAGAAGGATATATGGAGACACTTCCTACTCTAGGAGTGGAACTTAATTACTCTCATCCCTTGATTGTGGCTTTGACTTAGTAACCAAGTTCTGATGAATAGAGTATGGAAAGGAAGACATCATAACTTTACAGTGGAGAAAATTGAAACTACATTAGTCAACTGATCAGGATTAACCTCACCAATGATACATAATGTTATCATGCATCCCTGGTATGATCTGATTAGAAGGGTATTTTTTCCTTCATTTTTATCTTCCAAAAAATTCTTAGCATGAGCTCTGGTAGCATAGTACCTAAGGCACTTGACTGCTAACCAGAAGGCTGGTGGTTCAAATCGACCAGCCACTCCTCAGAAGGAAGGTTGGGCAATGTACTTCCATAGTGATACTGCCTCAAATCCAAGGAGAGGTCTTTATGAGTTGGGTCAGACTTGACAGCACTTAATAACAACCACCATGGAAAAAAAAATCATACAAGCCCAAATTTAGGACCATGCTACAAAATACCTGACCAGCACTCTTCAAAATGCCAAGGTCCTATAAAGCAAGAGAAGACTAGGAACTGTCCCAGATCAGAGATTAATAAATAGGCATAATGACTAAATGAAATGCATGACACTGGAATGGTTCTTGGAATAGACTTGAAAAGGACAAGAAAGGAAAGAAAAAAAAAAAAACTACATAAAGATCTGTAGCCTAGTAAATACTATCACTTTTATTTATTACTCCTATAGATTGGAGATAATTGAGTAGACATAATAATGACTAAATGAAATGAGTTATAATTGGAATGGATTCTGGATAAAAAAGGAAAATAATGGAAAAATTATGAAATCCAAATAAAGTCTCTAGTCATATCAATTATTTTTTCTTTTGTTTTTTAGTTGTTAGCAATACACCATGGCAATATGAAATGCTAATATTAGTGGAAGCTAGCTGTAGGGAGCTCTGGTGGTGCAGTGCCTAAGGTATTTGACTGCTAATCAGAAGACTGGTGGTTCAAACCTACCAGCCACTCCTCGGAAGGAAGACTGGGAAATCTACTTCTGTAGAGATGCCCCCTCAGAAACCCAAGAAGGGGTCACTATGAGTCAGGATCAACTCAAGGGCAGTGAGTTTTTTTCATTTGTTTGTTTAGCTGAAGGGTATACAGCAACACTCTTTACTACTTTTGCAACTTATATATAAATTTAAAATTATTCTAAAATAAGAGTTTAAAAATAAATTATGCATCACTTAAATGTATAATCACAAACATTTCATTAGACCCAAAATTCATAGTTTTCATAATATATATATGTTTTCCTTAACACAATAATTAAATAATGATGGAGCTTTAGTTCTTTGTCTCTTATGTGTCACCTACTTACTCATTTACTATTGAAAACATTTGACACATATTTTAATAGAACATGCAGTACAGAGGTCAAAGCATTATTGAAATAAAGTATTTCATTTTGTTTAAGAAGTTTTTTCCCCCCATGACTAAACCTACTACTTTATATGTAAAAACACTCACCACATTAATTTACCACTATGTTAAATACTTTTACTTTAATGTCTCTCTTTCAGACTCTTAAATCTACTGAGATTAGCTTAGTGAATATTTAATTTTTCTTCATGATTGAAAGAACATGCAGTACCGAAATAGAAGGTACTATTAAATTTTCTATGCTGAGGCATGTGGATTATTTTTCCAAAAAAATGCTTTAGCCTAATAGCAAAGCAGAAATTGTTCATGTTGCCACAAAGTTATAAACTGTTCTCATGAAAGCAATCAATTTTCAATTTTCCCTGATTTTTCATTCTAGCTAAAACTAAACACAGTACCTTTGAAAAAAAAGTTAACAGAATGAAGGGTCTCCCATGGACCTAAATGTATCATTACTTTCATTATAACTTACAGGAATGAAGAACAAATCTCAAAACATTGCCCAGACCTGAGGAAACATTTAAAACATTGAACTGTATAGATTCCGTAGCTTTTCCTGAAATGGATCATTAAATTAAGCTGCAGCTAAGCTTCAGAATTCTATCCTTTCATGTGGCCCAGAGAGTTCAACTTGGGTTTGTGCTATTTTTTCCCTCTCCCATTTTGACCATGAGTTCCCTATTTTTGATTTTTTTTAATATTGCTAGTATATTTCAGATCTCAAAATATATTTTGACAAATCTAAATTCTCTCTTTTAGCAATTTTTATGAACCAAAGTTGTGACAATTTTCTTGAAACTTCTCACAGATCAATTCTGAGAGTTGAGTGGATTGGTCGAATAATAATCAGCTATATAAGATAGAAAAGGGTTCTGGTGGTGCAGTGCCTATGTCATTTGACTGTTAACCAGAAGGTTGGCAGTTCAAACCCACTAGCCATTCCACAGAAGGAAAATGGTGCAATTTACTTCAGTACAGATTTACCACCTTGGAACCCCAAAGGAGGTGGCTATGAGTTGGAATCGAGTCCATGGCAGTGAGTTCATTTTTACGTATGACAGAGAAAAACAAATACTGAAGGTTTAATTTTTGGGGGGTGGGGGTACAGTGCCATCATATGAACATGGATGTTATATTGCTAAATAAAATTTTATCACTCTGGTTGTTTGTTACAAGTAAGATCAAGACTACCTGGTCAATCTGTGCAAGTTGTTTACTTTGATTATCTTTTACATCTTTTTTAACTAAATATTTATCATGCATGTGCTACAAATTTAACAATCTATATATACCCTTGGTGGCTGCAAAGAGCTGATGACCTCAAAATCTGAAATTGTCAATCTGTCTCAAACATTGTTAATAGTGATCCCAAAATACATTGGTCATTTTAACTGCAAAAACAGAAAGAAAATATGCATAAAAACACAGTTAGTAAAAAATGTTAATATGTAGCTTGTTTAATATAAAAAAGATATATAGTATACATGTACATTGATAAAAAAAATCTATAAATAATCTTAGTTTATTATTCAATTGCCACTTAGGTAACTTTATTGTATGCTTTCTATTGCTATATGTTAAATGAGTATTCACAAGTTAATTATTTAATATTCATCATTGTTTAGGAGACGAGTTTCTGTTCATTTTATCATTGACTTGAACAACAATGATCTGAGGCAAATTTATCCAGTTAGTGCATGGGCAGATTGAATTCAAAGCCAAATTTAGTTTATTTTATAAAACCTATGTAATCTCATATTTTCATTTTCTCAGTTTTTTTAAAACATAAAATTTTAATATGAGAACTATTTAATTTAATTACAAGTTTTTTGCTGTTTTAAGGGTATAATCATGTAAATAAATTTTAAAGAAAACTCACTGTATACTAAATATTCTTCTAGGCATTTTGCATATATTTATTCTTGTAATTATAACAACAATTCTGTAAAATTTTTCCCCATCTTACAGGTAATAAAACTGATACTCAGAAAAATTAAATAGTTTCCTCAAAATCACAAAATGAAATAAGCAATAGCTCCAGAGTTACCCAGGCAGGGTGTCAATATTCTTAACTTGTGTGCAGCTCTAGTTATGATAAAAACAATCTACAATAAAACATAAACAAATGCTCAATTTATTTATTTTTCCTGATTTATTGGCATTCTTGATGAATATCATTATTATGGCTTCAAAGATTGGAATTTGTGAATATTTTATATATATAAAAATTTGAATTTTAAGTGAAATTTCAACAAATATTATTGTTTGTTGTTTCTTAGTTTAATGATTTACATTGCAGTGTCAAAGCTAAATAATGTATAATAATGCTATTAACTAACAACAACAGATTTTAAATATATATATACACATAGATATGAAAATTTCATGATATTTTAAAATTGCTAACTTAAATATCTTCATTATAAACAGGTGTATAATCTGAGAGTATTAGGAAACTGGATGTTCACATTACATAATGATTGAAATTAGGGATATTTTGTACTCTAAGAATAAAAATTATATTTTTAAACATAATAAAAACTAAGATGCAGAGAGTCATTTAATACAATACAATTAAAGAAATGAATAAGCTGGACCTAAAGAAATGCAGATTTTGTTTTAGAGAGATTGAAGGGAATTTGAATCTCAAAAGTGATAATAATTGACTATATGAGAAGTTGCAAAATTTTTATGGTGATTTTGGTGAACGTTCTTCCTTTGATACATTTTTACTATAGACTGTAGTTAGCTCTATTTGATTTATTTGAATCAACAGAATCAGTTTGTTCAAAAAATATGTAAGATTTGATTTTTCACTATTGTTGTTAGTGACATTATTGTTGTAGTGAAACTCAAAGTAAAAAATCCAAACTCACTGATGTCTATTTGGATCTGACTCAGTACTCCCTCTTTGGGTTTCTGAGGTGGTATCACTATGGAAGTAGATCACTCAATCTTCCTTTCGAGGAGTGGCTTGTGGGTTTGAACCTCCAGCCTTCTGGTAAGCAATCAGATGTCTTAGGATACTAGATATAACAAAAGAAACACTACCCAATTCTGCACCATCCTCAAAATCATTGCTTTGCTTAAGTCCATTGTTGTAGCCACTGTGTAAATCCATCTTGTTAAGGGTCTTCATCATTTTTGCTAACCCTCTACTTTTCCAAATGTGATATCCTTCTTTAGGGACTGGTCCGTCTTGGTAACAAGTCCAAAGTACATGAGGGAAGTCTTGTCTTAAAAACTTCTGAGGAGCATTCTGGCTGAATGTACTTCTTCCACAGATTTGATCTTTTTTCCAACAGACCATGCTATTCTCTGCCAACACCATAATCCAAAGTCATAAATTTTGTTCAGTTTTAATTATTCATTACCCAGGATTTGAAAGTATATGAATAACTGAAAATACCATGGCTTGGATCAAGTGTGCCTTAGTCCCAAAAGTGACATATTTGCTTTTTAACCCTTTAAAGAAGCCTTTTACAGCAGATATGCATTCTCAATGCAATCCTTCATTTAATTGCTTGCATGCTGCTTCTATGGGTGTTGATTATGGATACAAGTAATGTGAAACCCCTGACCATTTCAACCTTTTCTCCATTTTTCATAATGTTCCTTATTGATTTAATTGTGAAGCTTTTTGTTTTCTTTATGTTGAGGTGTAATTCATACTGAAGGCTGTAATCTTTGATTTTCATAACTAAGCATGGTTGTGAGAACTTCCAGAGGTGCAAGCTGGGTTCAGAAGAAGACATGGAACAAGGGATATCATAGCTGTTATCAGATGGATCTTGGCTCAAGGCAAAGAATACCAGAAAAATGTTTACTTGTATTTTATTGACTATGCAAAGGCATTTGATTATATGACAAATTATGGATAACATTGAGAAGAATGGGAATTTCCGAACACTTGATTGTGCTCATGAGGAACATGTACCTTGATCAGGAGGCTGTCATTTGAATGGAACAAGGGAACACTGCATGGTTTAAAATCAAGAAGGGAGTGTGTCAGGGATGTATCCTTTCCCCACACTTATTCAATCTATATGCTGAGCAAGTAATCTGAGAAGCTGGACTATGTGAAGAAAAATGTGGCATCCGGATCAGAGGAAGAATCATTAACAACCTGAGATATGCAGACGATACAAATTTGCTTGCTGAAAGTGAGGATGACTTGAGGCACTTACTGAT
>NW_006921982.1:252060-268191 GCF_000298275.1 Orycteropus afer afer | reverse complement strand
TTTTGAGTTGTGGTGCTGGTGAAGAATGCTAAAAGTATCATGGACTGCTAAAAGAACTAATAGATCTGTCCTGGAGGAAGTGCACCCAAAATGCTCCTTGGAAGCGAGAATAGCCAGACTTTGTCTCACCTATTTTGGTCATGTTGTCAGAAGGGACCATTCTCTGGAGAAGGATGTCATGCTTGGTAGGGTGGAGAGTCGACAAAAGAGGAGGAGGCCTTCAACGAGATGGATTGACACAGTGGCTGCGATGATGGACTCAAGTATAGCAGGTATCATGGAGCTGACGCAGGATCGGGCAGTGTTTCATTCTGCTATGCATGGGGTCACTATGAGTCGGAAACAACTTGACAGCACCTAACAACAACAACAAAAATATTCATCACAACACAGTTCAGTAACAAAGACATGCAAACAATCCAGATGCCCATCAACAGATTAATGGATAACCAAACTATGTTACATTCACACAATGGAATACTATGCTACATTAAAGATTAATGAAGAATACATGAATCACCTCACAATGTGGATGAATCTGGAGAACATTATGCTGAGTGAAATAAGTCAGTTGCAGAAGGACAAATATTGTATGAGCCCAATACTAAAAAATGTCAAGGAAGGATTTGCTTAAGAAAGGGAACTGACTTTATAGGTTAGAGGGGATGGGAGGAAAGGGGAGGGAAAATTTCAGACTAGTTGGGGACCATACACTGAGTTGAGTAAGAGGAGGGATGGCATAGAAAGAGTCTGTGACCAGCATGATAACACTGGGGAAGGATAGGACACTGAAATGTGCACATAAGATAGAGACAACAGAAACTAATACTAGTCTATGCACAATACTGCATTTTACCAGGTTTTCTGAAGGGCTGAAACTGGTAGGGGAAGGCCAGAATGTGGCAGCATGTGGAGGGATGGAACTGGTAGGGAAAGGCCAGGAAGAGGTGGCAGATGGCTCTTGGAGGGCCAGAACTGGTAGGGAGACCAGGAAGTGGTAGCGAATGCCTTTTGGAGGATTGGAACAGGTCAAGGAGGCTGGGAAGAGGGAGTGGAGCATTTTAGAACAGCTAAAGGGATGAACTCTGTCAGTTTGTCATCCTGTGGTGGCTGATGTGTTTCTGTGAGGCTGGAGGCTTTGACACCAGTGTTTCAAGTGCCAGTAGGGTTACCCATGGTAGATAGATTTTAGCAGAGCTTCCAGACAAAGACAAATTGGGAAGAAGAAAGAGGTCATCCACCTCTCAAAGAATTGGCCAGTGAAACCCTTATGAATAACAGTGAAACTCTGTCTGATATACTACTGAAAAATAGCCCTGCTCATATGCAAGTTCAACTTGAAGCTGAAGACAATTGGAACAATTCAAGTGAGCCAAAATATGATTATATCCTTGATTATATTCCTCTTGAATTTAGAGACAACCTAAAGAATAGATTTGATGCATTGAATACCAATGACTGAAAACCAGAAAAACTGTGGGAAGACATCAAGAACATCACCCATGAAGAAAGCAAAAGGTCATTAAAAAGACAGGAAAGAAAGAAAAGACCAAAGTGGATGTCAGAGGAGACTCTGAAACTTGCCCTTTAAATGGAGAGTAGCTAAAGCAAATGAGAGAATCCACAGGATAAAAGAACTGAACAGAAGATTTCAAAGAGCACTGGAGAAGACAAAGCCAATTATTATAATGAAGTGTGCCAAGAAGTGGAGTTAGAAAATCAAAAGGGAAGAACATGTTTGGCATTTCTCAAGATGAAAGAGCTGAGGAAAAAATATAAGCCTTGAATTGCAATATTGAAAGATTCCATGGGCATTACATTGAATGATGCAGGAAATATCAAAATAAGATGGATGAAATACACAGAATCACGATACCAAAAAGAATTGGTGGATGATCATCCATTTCAGGAGGTGGCATATGATCAAGAACCAATGGAATTGAAGGAAGAAGTCAAAGCTGCACTAAAGGAATTGGCGAAAAACAAGGGTCTGGGAATTGATGGAATACCCATTAAGATTTTTCAACAAATGGATGCTGCACTGGAGGCACTCACTTGTTTATGCCAACAGATTTGGAAGACAGCTACCTGGTCAACTGAATGGAAGAGGTCTGTATTTGTACCCATTCCAAAGAAAGGTGATCCCACAGAATGTGGAAATAATTGAACAATATTTTGATTACCTAGTGCTGCTCTGACTGGAATATATCATAAATGGAATGGCTTTAGGAGCTCTGGTGGTGTAGTGCCTAAGGCATTTCACTGCTAACCTGAAGGCTGCCAGTTCAAACCCACCAGTCGCTCCTCAGAATGAAGGTTGGGTAATATACTGCTGTAGTGATACTGCCTCAGAAACTCAAGGAGGGGTCAGTGAGTCAGATCTGACTCAACGACAGTGAGTTTGAGGGATGTCATTAACAAACAGAAGTTTATTCTTAGAATTTGGACATTTTAAGTCTGAGTTCAAAGTGCCAGGCTCTAGGGGCTGAGTGAAAACCCCTCAACCTTGATCTTCAGCTCTGCCTCTTGCTCCCAGCCCACTCAAGCTGGAAACTTTTCTTCACTCAGGTACTGGCTGCTGAGACTGACAAGCCCAAGGTTGACAAGTAAAAGGCAAAGTGCCCATATTACCAAACTGTACAGGAAGCAGCTTGTGGTAGATTCCACCAGGGAGTTGATTGCCAGTCTCATCATAGGGAATAACTACCATCAGATGCCCAGCCACTCAACTGCTCATCCGAGTTGACACAGAACCTTAACTACCAAAAACAATATCATTGATATCACGTGCAAGTAAAATATTAATGAAGATAATTCGAAAACAGTTGTATCAGTATATTGCCCAAAAACTTCCAGAAATGCAAGCTGGATTCAGAAGGGAAAGTGAAGCAAGGGACATCATAGTTGATGTCAGATGTATCTGGGCTCAAAGCAAAGAAACCAGAAAGATGTTTACTTGTATTTTATTGACTATGCAAAAGCATCTGATTGTGTAGATCTTAAAGAATTATGGATAAAATCAAGAAGAATGGAAATTCCAGAACACTTAATTGTACTCATGAGGAACCCGTACATAGACCAGGAGGCTGTTGTTCAAACAGAAGAAGGTGATATTGCATGGTTTAAAATCAGGAAGGGAGTGTGTCAGGGTTGTATCCTTTCACCATACTAATTCAATCTGTATACTAACAAATAATCTGAGAAGCTGGACTATATGAAGAAAAACGTGACATCAAGTTTGGAGGAAGAATCATTAACAACCCGAGATATGCAGAAGACATAACTTTGCTTGCTGAAAGTGAGGATGACTTAGAGCACTTATTAATGAAGATTAAAGACTACACTGTACACTATGGATTACATATCAATCTAAAGAAAACAAAAATCTTCACAACTGAACCCATAAACAACATCACAATAGATGGAGCAAAGAATGAAGTTGTCAAAGACTTCCTATTAACTGGTTCTACAATCATTGTCATTAGAAGCAGCAGTCAAGACATCAAAAGACTTTTTTTTTTTTTTTTTGCATTGGGCAAATCTGTTGCAAAAGACCTCTTTCAAACTCTGAATTGCAAAGATATCTCCTTTCTTTCTAGATAAGCCTAACCCAAACCATTGTATTTTCAATTGCCTCATATGCATGTGAGAGCTGAACTATGAATAAGGAAGAGCAAAGAAGAGTTGGTGCTTTTGAGTTGTGGTGTTGACTAAGAATACTGAAAGTACCATGGACTGCTAAAAGAACTAACAAATCTGTCATGGAAGAAGTGTAGCCAGAATGTTCCTTGGAAGCGAGGATGGCCAGACTTCATCTCACCTATTTTGGTCATGTTGTCAGAATGGACCAATCTCTGGAGAAAGATGTTATGCTTGGTAAAAAGGGGAGGGTCAATGAAAGCCCTCAACAAAATGGATTGACATAGTGCCTGCAGCAATTGGCTCAGGTATTGTAGGGACCATGGGGCTGGCACAGGACTAGAAAGTGTTTCGTTCTGTTGTGCATGAGGTCACTATGAGTTGGAGATGACTTGACGGCACATACCAACAACAGCATTACCACTAACACCAAATACCACGCTATAGATAAACAAATAGAAAATTAAGATCAGATGGGGGTCAGTGAACAGGATTGTACTCTAGACCAATGATAGATTTAGCTGAAGATAATCTTGTATAGATATTAGTGATACAAAATAACCACAATCATTACAGAAGCAACAGAAGACAGAATTGGAGTAATCCTTCAGAGACAGCCAAACACCTTGGGAGAGAGAACTCCCTGGTGTGCCAACTCAGGACCATAGTACTGGGGGACACCAGGCTCAATTGACAGAACATAATACATAAAAATCTTGTTCTTGTTCCACATCCTATTTTGGTGAGTAGTGACTGGGGTCTTAAAAGCCTTTGAGTGGACAACTAAGATGCAGCTAATGGTCTCCTATTGTCTGAAGCGAAGAAGAGTGAAGAAAATCAAGGATATTTGGAACAATTAGTCCAAGGATATGATGGACCTCAAGACCAGAAGAACTAGATAGTGCCTGGCTACCAATGCCAACCACTCGGGAAGGGATCAAAACTGGAGATCCTGGATAGAGTGGGAGGAAAAATGTGGAACACAATTCAAAAACACAATAATGACCAGAATTACTGGTTTGATGGAGTATGGGCCTGGGATACACTTCAGGCCTGGAATAGGACTCATTCCCAGGGACTGGCTCTCAGCCTAACAGTAAAAAGATTTATATGCAGAACACCCAACCCAGGGTGATATATGCAACTACTCTACAGAGATATACCCCTTGCAACAATTGGCCATGGGGCATCAGAGCATCAGCATTCACATTGGGGGAAAGCTGGAGAGACAGAAGTGTAAAATGAAGAAGGGCACGGGGGGGAGGGGTGTCAGAGGGAAAGGAGAGGAGGAGAGTGGGTTAGAGTTAGGGATAGTACTTGGGATGTGAAATCAAATGTACATGGATTGTTGAATGTAAAAAAAAAAAAAAGTCTACTCTGTAAATTTGCACCCAAAACACAATAATAAAAATCAAATCAAATAAAGCAGATGGAAGAAATGACAAGATAAAAGAGCTAAACAAAAGATTTCAAAGAGCAGTTTGAGAAGTCAAAGTCAATTATTATAATGACATGTGCAAAAACATGGAGTTGGAAATCCAAAAGGAAGGAATATGCTCAGCATTCCTCAAGCTGAAAGAATTGAAGAAAAAAATCTAAGCTTCAAGTTGCAATATTGAAAGATTCTATGGACAATATAGAAACTCTGGTAGCATAGTGCCTAAGGCACTTGACTGCTAACCAGAAGGCTGGCGTTCAAACCCACCAGCCACTCCTTGGAAGGAAGATGGGGCAATCTACTTCCGTAGTGATACTGCCTCAGAAACCCAAAGAGGGTTTGCTATGAGTTGGGTCTGACTAGACAGCACATAACAACAACAACATGGACAATATATTGAATGATGCAGGAAACATTAAAAGAAGGAATACACAAAGTGACTGTACCAAAAAGAATTGACTGATGTTCATCTGTTTCAGAAGGTGACATATGATCAAGAACCAATGGTACTGAAGGAAGAAATTGAAGCTGAACTAAAGTAATTGGTGAAATACAAGGTTCCAGGAATTGATGGAATACCCATTGAGCTTTTTCAACAAACAGAGGCCATGCTGGAGGCACTCACTCCTCTATGCCAAGAGATTTAGAAGACAGCTACCTGGCCAACTGACTGGAAGAGATTCATATTTGTACCCATCCCAAAGAAAGGTGATCCCACAGAATGTGGAAATTATCTATCAATATCATCTATATCGCACACAAAACCTTACCGAAGATCATTCAAAAATGGTTTCAGCAGTATATTGACAGAAAATTTGTAGAAATGCAAGCTGGATTCAAAGAGGATGTGGAATGAAGGATATCATTGCTGATGTCAGAGGGATTTGGGCTGTAAGCAAAGAATAATACTAGAAAGATATTTACTTATGTTTTTTTGATTATGCAAAAGCATTTGATTATGTAGATCATAACAAATTATGGATAACATTGAGAATGGGAATTGCAAAACACGTAATTGTACTCATGAGGAACCTGTACATAGACCAGGAAGCTGTAGTTCAAACAGAACAAGGGGACACATCATGGTTTAAAATCAGGGAGTGTATCAGGGTTATATCCTTTCACCATACTTATTCAATCTGTGTGCTGAGCAAATAATCTGAGAGGGTGAACTATATGAAGAAGACCATGTCATCAGGTTTGGAGGAAGACTCATTAACAACATGTGATTCACTGGCAACACGACTTTACTTGCTGAAAGTGAGGATGACTTGAAACATTTGCTGGTGAAGACTGAAGACTACAGTCCAAAGTATGGATTACAACTCAATAAAAAGGAAACAAAAATCTTCACAACTGGACCAATAAGCAGTGTAATGATAAATGGAGAAAAGATTTTAGTTGTCAGAGACTTCATATTACTTGCTTCCACAATCAACACCAATGGACACAGAGGTCAAGACATCAGAAGACATATTGCATTGGGAAAATCTGCCGCAAAAGACCTCTTTCAAGCACTGAAGAGCAAAGATGTCTCCTTGAAGACAAAGGTACACCTGACACAAGCCATGGTATTTTCAATTATCTCATATGCATGTGAGAGCTGGACAACGAATAAGGAAGACCAAAGAAGAGTTGATGCGTTTGACTGGTGTGGTGTTGGTGAAGAATGCTAAAAGTACCATGGACTGCTAAAAGAACTAACAAATCTTCCCTGGAAGAAATGCACCCAGAATGCTCCCTGGAAGCGAAAATGGCCAGACTTTGTCTCACCTACTTTGGTCATGTTGTAAGAAGGGACCATTCCCTGGGGAAGGATATCCTGCCTTGTAAAGTGGAGGGTTAACGAAAAAGCAGAAGACTCTCAACAAGATGGTTTGACACAGTGGCTGCAAAGATGGGCTCAGATATAGCAAGGATTGTGGGTCTGGCACAGAACCAGGCAATGTTTCTTTCTGCTGTACTTAGGGCCACTATGAGTTGGAGAAGACTCGACGGCACCTAATAACAAGATAAAGAGCCCCTCATTCTATGTTCTTTTCTGAATTTGCCTTGAATTTCTGTCAGTTTCCAGTTAATGTAGTGCTGCAACATTTTTGTGTTATCCTCAACAAAATTTCACTCGGGTGTGATATCAATAATATTTCTCAGGAATTTCTGCCTTCTATTGGATCACCTTTCTTTGGAATGGGCACAAATATTTCTTCCACATGACCAGCCAAGCAGCTGTCTTCCTGTTTCTTTTTGCCATAGATAAGTGAGCACTTCAGCATTACATTTGTTAAAACATCTTGCAGCCTTCTATTTTGGCAGTGCCTTCAATGCAACTTGTACCTTTTCCTTCAGTATCATCTTATCATGTGCCTGAAAATGGTTGATGTTGACCAGTTTTTTTTTTGTTGTTGTTGTTGTTTTGTTTTGTTTTGTTTTGTTTTTCCCCATCACAGTGATTCTGTGTATCCTTTCCCTCTTCTTTTAACGCTTCTGGTGTCATTCAAAATTCTGTCCACAGAATATTTCAATATTTTAACTTGAGGCTTTAGTTATTTTCTTCAGCTCGTTCAGCTTGAGAAATGCCAAGCATATTCTTCTTACCCTTTGGTTTTCTAAATCCAGGTGTTTGCACATTTCATTAAAATACTTTATCTTCTTGAGCCACTCTCAATTTTCTGTTTAACTCTTTTACCCTATCTTTCCTTCCATTTGCTTTAGTCACTGTCTTTGGTCATTAGTGTTCAATGGTTAAATCTATTCTTGGGATGGTCTCTAAATTCAGGTAGGACATACATAAAGTTACCTTTTGGCTTCTTATGGACTTGTTTTAATTTTTTCCATCTTCAACTTGAAATTGCATAAGAGCAATTCATAGCTTTTTAAGTGGTAGTTTGTTACACAGAAACTTCTATCACCCACAGTGCTGGGTCAAAAATTTCTACTAAACTAAATGATTACCTTTGGCTTTTAATGTCTCTAAAGGAGAGATTAAAAATGAGCATGATAGAAAATTGGCACTCCTATTGGCATTCATGATTCTAATAATGACACTAACTCATGGTGAATCCATGGATCAGAGGGGAACTATGCTCAATAGGGTTTCCTATGTTTATTTTTCAGAAGTAGCTAACCATAAGTTTCTTATGAGGCACTTCTGGTGAACTCAAGCCTTCATACTTTCAATTTTAGCAGCCAAGTGTTATAACTATTTGAACCATACAGGGACTCCTTCTAATAACAGTGCCCAGCATTTATTTCATGTTTGATATGTGCCATTGTAGTGGTTCTCTAGTGCCACTCTAACAGAAAATACCAAAAGTGGGATGGCTTTATCAAACAGGGATTTATTCTCTGACAGTATAGGAGGCTAGAAACCCAAGTTCAAAGTGCCAGCTCTAGGGCCTGGGTGAAAGCCACTTCACCTTGGGCTTTAGCTCCTTCTCTTGCTCCTGGCCCTCTGGAACTAGAGCCATCTCTTAAATCAGACAGCTGCTGGCTACTGAGGCTGACAAATCCAAAGATCACAAGTAAAATGGCATAGCCCAAAGTATCAAGGAACATGACAGGCCACTAGTTCAAGTCTAAAAACCGTCTTAAGATCAGCAGAAAACATGGCAGGCCACTGAGATGAAAATGTGGCCAAATACAGGATCCAGATGTGCCAAAAAGCTCAAAACCATTCTCAAAGCTGTATTCTTCTGTTTTGGAAGCAGACTACCACCCTAAGGCAGTTACTCAGCTGCTCTCAGTAGATTCCACCATGGAGTTGATTACCAGTCTCATCATGGGGGATAACTACATCCAGTTGCCCAGGCAATCAAAACTAGGCCCAGTCATGTTGATACTTAACCAGAACTATCACACCTATCCATTAGGTAAGCATTTTATGAGTTTTTCAATTTGCTATATATTTGTTACATAAAAAGGTGTGTTGGTGATCTGTGTTTGCCATTTAATTCTCAGCTAAATTGCAAAAGCTATAGAGACTTTAATAATTGTTAATGTAGTACTTAGTGAATAAAAACGTGTAATAATTTTGCATTTGTTGAAAAAATATATCATGCAGTGGGCATTTTTTGCTAACATATGATGTTTTTGAGACAAATTCATATTACATCTGAAATCCACCTCACAACAAGCATCCTTGAAACTCAAATCTGTCAAATATATAAAGAATGTTAATTGTGTCTAAGAAACATTTTTTTAAAAATATCTGTGCATAAATTGCTAGTAGTGGGAGAATCTATCAGTCTTCTCATCAGAACTGATCTAGATAGCTTACCTCCTGTGGGAGATGCTACAAATGCATTTGATAAAAATAAGGTTTGATCTAGTTACAGAAAGCTTGCAAGTGACACATCTAAGTAGGTTACAGTAGATATTTTATTTTCTGATGTGCTCTTTTATCATTCAAATTCAACATTTTTGATGTTAACGCCTAACACTGATTTTGTTCTATTTGGAAGAAGCTGCATTTTTTGACAATAATACTTTATTTGTGAATTCCATAATTATAGATGAAATAAGTGATGGTACTTTGACAGAAATTTATTTTACTTTGTAACTTTATTTCATTTTATTTGTTTTTATATAAAATCTCATCCTTCTCGTCTCTGCAATTTTATGTTTCTTACAACTTAATAAAATTTATCTGTTAAAAAAATCACTTGAGCCAGTTTTGCATTTAAAAACACAGTCCATTATCTTTACAAAAACAAAAAGTGAAATACTGGCATATTCCATATAAGTTGCATAAACTTGAAAGGGATTTTTTATTGCCCTTGAGTCTTCTTTGCAGTAGTAACAACAACCAAAGAAGTTCATAAAAGCAAACTTTACCCAGAGGCTTGCTTGAAAAACTAAATACAGTCCTTTCCTTGGTGCATAAGATGCTGTCCTCAGTTAATCACTCTAGCTATTTTCCCCTGGAAACAGGTAAGAGGATGTCAAATTGCATATGAATGTATTGTTTCTAAGAAATAGGTTACTTATGATACAAATGACCTTTGATTGGTAAATTACATCTGGATGAGGAGAAATTATAAATACTGGATAGAAAGCCTTAGCTGCTGTGGGTTTCTCTGAAGACTACAATTCTTGTTCCTGGCTTGTCCTTTGATTTTCTTTCAGGGCAATAGCATTGGCACTGAAACAGGCCTATGATGGTTAAAAGAGATCATTGACCTTTGTGTGGTTAGGAACTTCTGAGCCACTATGCACTTATATTTATGATGTGAAATTTCTGCTGTGGATAAAATAACTCCTGGAGGTCTGTATAAAATGTCATAAAGGCTCTCGTTGAGAGGAAACTTTGTTCTCCCATGCTGGCAGGCTGACAAGCTATGATTCTATATTTTTCTGAATAAACAGTGCTAAGTATAGTCTGTGATGGGCTTGCAAGTCTTGATGTTTAGTTCCTACTCAACTCTAGTAGCCACTAATGAATTTTGACCTCTATACACTTGCCAAGGCATAAATATCATAAGTGAAATCATACAATATCTAAAATTGTATAACTTACTTATTTCACTTAGCAAAATATTTTGAACATGAATCTATGTCATAGCACCTATCAGGACTTCATTTCTCTCTATGGCTAACAAATAATTATTGTACATTATCTATTTTACTTATCCATTCAACTGTTGATGAACATAAAGGTCGTTTCTACCTTGGCTCTTGTGAATAATACTACAATGAAATTTTGCTAGAAATATCTATTTAAGGGAGCCCTTGTGAGCCCTTGTGGCACAGCATTTGGCTGCTAACTGAGAGGTCAGTAGTTCAAACCCACCAGCTTATCTACAGGAGAAAGATGTGTCTATCTGTCTCATAAAATGTATAGCCACGGAAACCGTATGAGACAGTTTTACTCTGTCCTGGGGGATTGTTAGGAGCTCTGGTAGCATAGTGCCTAAGGCACTTGATTGCTAACCAGAAGGCTGGTTGTTCAAACTCACCAGCTACTCCTTGGAAGGAAGGTTGGGTAATCTATTACCACAGTGATACCACCTCAGAACCCAAGGAGGGGTCGCTATGAGTCGGGGCCGACTGCACAGCACATAACAACAACAACAGGGGATTGTTATGAATCAGAATCAACAGCAACAGGAACAGGGATCTATTAACATTCTTGCTTTCGATTCTTTAAATATATACTTTGGAGTGGAATTAAAGGATCATATAGTAATTCTATGTTTAACATAACTTACAAATGGATTTTCACAGTGGTTGTACCATTTTACAACCCTACCAGCAAATTTTCACTAAAATTTTTCAAAGTCAATAGCAAGCAAAAATATTAACTTTTTTTCTTTAGGGAGTGATTTTCTGTTTTTCATTTTAGATGAATAACATTATTGTGCTTGTTTCAACTGAATGAACTACGTAGAGTAGAATCACTTAAAAAGAATGATATTTTGGTTCTCGTTTCAAGCTCTATTTAGTAGTTGATCTAGTAGCTGATCATTACTGAGATTGGCTATTGGGTCCAACTCAGCCTGATTTAACTGGAATTGACTACAGATACACCAGCCTGTAATTGACCTTTATACAGATTGGCTCGAGAGAGCCTGCCTGGTGACTAATAAACACCCTAGAACATGGAGACTCAGGTGGGGTTTCCTGTGAGACAAACACCAGGAGAGGAGCATGTCTTTGAACACTGGCACTGTGCTCTATGACCATTCCAGACTGAGGAAACCTGTGATGGTGATGAAGAAAGAAGTGTCAAGTATAAGTAGACCCTAATGGTGGCTTAAAAGTGTAAAGAATAAACCTTAGTCTAGAGCTGAGAGGAGTGACTGATAGCTGAACCAAACTACATCACTGAGTTACCTATTTGAAAACTTCCTGATGGGTTAGAATGAACATTAGTTTGGGGGGAGGGTAAGTGGGTCCTCCTTGAGAATCTCTTGAGAGACTGAAATCTAAAACTAGGACTCCTACATAACCTCATCCTTTGCATATCTTTATTTATCTTTATATTCTTTGTTTATATCCTTCTTGTTATTAAAGTTGTTCTTTTTTTTAAAAGTTGGCTGTTATCATGAGTTTTCTGTGACTGTTTCAATAAATTTTCTAATCCAATAAAGAATGTCTTGGGGAGAACATTGGGTGTCAGAAATGGTGAAGAAGTTGGAGATTGAGTATACATTTAACCTCCTCATAGGAACCCATCTGTGCTGTCTTATTGTCAGGGTTACAATTACATTAAATATCATAGATTAAAGTGTATAATTATATACTTTTTTTTGGATTGTAGCTATATGTTATAAAAGCAAAAGTAAATACAAAAGGAACAGCAAGGGAAAGAGGTAGAGTGTAGAGGATGTAGGGGAAAACGAAGAAAAAGAGAAGGTCACAGAGAACACTTCCTCTTTTAACAATGACTAATGTATATAGTAAAATGTCAGAATTTCCACCAATTAAATAATGTTTAAATGAAAATCAGAGGAATAGAGCATCCTCAAAACTCTGTCAAGAAGAAACATTTTGGTAAATTAACTTAATATAAAATAGCTACATTAGTGATTAGAAATTTTTGAAAGTTAGATTACAACTATAGAGTATTTCCACAAGACTGTTTAGAAAGAGAAAAAGTAAAAATAGGTCTAAATTTTATTCCCTTTTTCAGATTTACAATGTATTTAAAAACTTGTCTTTTTATATGTATCTCAAAATCATTTCTGAAGGACTTCCAGCCAGATGGCAGAGTAGGCAGACAAGCTACTCAGATCCTCTGCAACAATGTAATGAGAAACCAATTGAAACCAATACAGAAGATGATCCTGGAACCCTAAGTTTTGAAGAGAAGGATAAAGAAGTCAATTAAATGCCAACTAATAGAAGAACCTGAATGAAATAGTGAATAAAGAAACAAATGGAGCTACGGACTGCCTGCTGTCCTGAGGGCACAGCCATTTTAAATATTTCCCAATAGCAACGTAAGAATCAGTTCTGCTCACCAATGTTGCATGGACAAGGACTCCATTTGTTCCTGACAAACAGAAGGGAGAACAGTGAAGAAGGAGACAGGCAGACCTGTGGACTTCTGGAGACTGTCTTGAGGGCAGCCATGTTGAATGTTTGCAAGCAGTGGGTGGAGCTATCTTGAGTGTGTGTGGTGGAATTCTTGCTTGGACTGCAACCTGAGAGTGGGGTCTGCCTGCCAAGGACAGCACAGGCAACCCCACTGGAGACTGACAACTGAAGAGGTGCTATACTCCTTGTGTTACTCTGTGCCTGGGGTCTTCTTGGTAAACAGGGGTGTAGCCATCCTTTTGCCCCCATAACCTCCCCACCCACCTTCTTGAGCTGCCAGGGCTACATCCTGGTCCATGCCCAGAAAGAGCCTGGGTGATGAGCCCCACCCCCTACTGTTTTGTTTTTAAATTATTTTTTTCACCACCACCACCACCACCACTCCCACTTTCCTATTGTGGTGGTTAGGTTTGTGTGTCAACTTGGCTAGGCCAGTTGAGTGGCTGTGCAGCTGGATGTAGTATTCCCCATGATAATACCAGTAATCAACTCCATGGTGGAATCTACTGTGAGCAGCTGAGTAGCTGCATTTGAATATGTAGTCTGTTTCCTGTATATAAGAAATAACTTTGGGAATGGTCTCTAGCTTAAGGCATGCTTGAACCCTGCATGTAGCCATGTCATTGTTCAGCAGCCTGCCATGCTCTGCCAACTTCAGCACTTTCAATGGACTTAAATTCATGGCCTGCCATACGGTTTGGTAACATCAGGACTGTGCCATTTTATTTATCAACCTTGGGCTTTTTAGCTTCAGCAGCCAGTAGCTGCCTGAGTGAAAAGATGCCTCTAGCTTCAGTGGGCCAGGAACAAGAGGCAGAGCTGAAGCCAAAGGTCAAGGGGCTTTCACCCAGTCTCTAAAGCCTGGCACTTTGAACTAGGACTTAAAGCCTCCAAACCGTAAGAATACACTCCTGTTTGTTAAGGTCATCCCATTTGTGGTATATTCTCATCAGACTGGCACTTGGTAACCAGAATACCTGTCCATGTTTTTTATTTATGTACTTCTCTTTTTCTCTTCCCTTTTACTGGTTCCCTTCTTTCAGCAATTTCTTTGCTGGTGTAGAGGAATCCAACTAACTTTTGTATGTTGATCTTGTGTCCTGCCATTATGGTAAATTTCTAGCTTAGTTCCACTAGTTTTTTTTTTTTTTTTTTTTTAGTGAGTCTCTTGGGTTTTCTAGGTTTAAGATCATATCATCAGCAAATAGGGATAGTTTTACTTCTTCCTTACCAATTTGGATGCCTATGATTTCCTTTTCTTGTCTTATTGTCCTGGCTAGGACTTCCAATACAATGTTGCATAGACGTGGTGATAGAGGGCATCCTTGTCTGGTTCCTTTTCACAAGGGGAATGGTTTCAGTCTCTCTCCACTGAGAATAATTTTGGCTGTTGGTTTTGCATAGATACCCTTTATTATGTTGAGGAATATTTTTTTTATACCTATTTTGCTGAGAGTTTTTGTCAGGTATATGTGTTGGATTTTATCAAACTGCTTTTTCTTCATCGATTGATATGAGCATGTTTTTTATTTTTCTTTGTTTCCTTTATGTGATGGATGACATTGATTGTTTTTCTAGTGTTGAACCATCCTTGCATTTTTTTATATGAATTTCACTTGGTCATAATGAATTATTTTTTGATATGTTGCTGGAGTGCATTGGCTAGGATTTTGTTGATGATTTTTGCATCTATAATCATGAGAGATATTGGTGTATAATATTCCTTTTTACTGATGTCTTTGCCTAGTTTTGTTATCAAGACTATGTTTTCTTCATAAAATGAATTAGGGAGGATTTCATCTTTTTCTCTCCTCCCACTTTCTTGACCTGTCAGGAACCCAGACAGAGGAGCAGTCAGCCTCAGGGATCCAGGTGAGGAGAGAGAACCCAGGCATGCCCAAAGCAGCAGGATGGGACAACAGGAGAAAGAGGATTAAAAGCCAGGAACCAGTAGAGAAGGGCAGTCAGCCACAGGGACCAAGGTGAGGAGAGAGAACCTAGGCACACCCAAAGCAGCAGGATGAGAGAGCAGGAGAAAGGGGATTAAAAACCAGGAACCTGGACAGAAGAGCAGTCAGCTATAGGGATCCAGGTGAGAAGAGGAAACTCAGGCACACTCAAAGCAGCGGGGTGGAAGAGCGGAAGAAAGGGGATTAAAAGCCAGGAACCAGGACATAAGAGCAGTCAGCTGAAGGGGTCCAGGTGAGGAGAGAGAACCCAGGCACATCCAAAGCAGCAGGGGGGGAGAACAAGAGAAAGGGGATTAAAAGCCAGGAACATGTACAGAGGAGCAGTCAGCTGCAGGGATCCAGGTGAGAAGAGGGAACCCAGGCACATGCAAAGCAGCAGGGTGGGAGAATGGGAGAAAGGGGATTAAAAGGCCCAAGAACCTGGACAGAGGAGCAGTCAGCCACGGGGACCCAGGTAAGTGTGGTACAAGAGGTTTCCAAAAGAGACACAAACTTATCTATTGGTTTGTCCTACCATGATGAAGTGTTGATGTGAGTTTTGAGGCTGAGCCACTGGTGTTTCAAACTCAGTGGCATGCACATCGTGCACAGGTATCAGCCCAGCTTACAGACTGAGACAGACTAGGAAGAAGGAAGAGGCCATCCACTTCTCCAGGAATTGGCCAGGGAAAACCTTATGAATAGCAAAGAAACACTGTTTTATACATTACTGCGCAACATTATGAATAGTCTGGTTAGGTTAGAAGGCTCTCAAAATAGGACTGGAAAAGAGGTGCATCATCTGAGTAAACCCAGCCTTATTCATATGGATAAGGTAAAGCTTTTGAGACCTCCATTTGCTGATGTGGCACCACTCAAACTGAAGAGAAACAGCTGCTGACAGCCATTAATCATCAAAACATGGAATGTAAGAAGTATGAATCTAGGAAAATTGGAAGTTGTCAAAAATTAAATGGAAGGCATAAAGATTGATATTCTTAGCATTAGTGAGCTGAAATGGACTGGTTTTGGCCATTTTGAATCAGACAACCATATGATCTACTATGC
>NW_006921982.1:250054-251079 GCF_000298275.1 Orycteropus afer afer | reverse complement strand
CTTGGCATTTCTCAAGCTGAAAGAATTGAAGAAAAAAAAATAAGCCTCGAGTTGCAATATTGAGAGATTCTATGGACAAAATACTGAATGATGCAGAAAACATCAAAAGAAGATGGCAGGAATACACAGAGTCACTGTACCAAAAAGAACTGGTCGATCTTCATCCATTTCAGGAAGTGGCATATGATCTAGAACCAATGGTAATGAAGGAAGAAGTCAAAGCTGCAATGAAAGAATTGGCGAAGAACAAGACTCCAGGAATTGATGGAATACCCACTGAGATATTTCAATAAACAGATACCCCATTGGAGGCACTCACTTGGTTATGCCAAGAAAATTGGAAGACAGCTACCTGGCCAACTGACTGGAAGAGATCCATATTTGTGCCCATTCCAAAGAAAGGTGATCACACAGATTGTGGAAATTATAGAACAACATAATTAATATCGCACACATGTAAGATCTTACTGAAGATAATTCAAAAATGGTTGCAGCAGTATATTGACAGAAAACTTCCAGAGGGGCAAGCTGGATTCAGAAAGGGACGTGGAACGAGGGATATCATAGCTGTGGTCAAATGGATTTTGGCTCAAGACAAAAAATACCAGAAAGATGTTTACTTGTGTTTTATTGACTATGCAAAGGCATTTGATTGTGTGGATCATGACAAATTATGGATAACATTGAGAAGAATGGGAATTCCCAAACACTTGATTGTCCTCATGGGGAACCTGTACCTTGACCAAGAGGCTGCCATTTGAATGGAACAAGGGGATGCTGCATGGTTTAAAATCAGGAAGGGAGTGCGTCAGGGTTGTATCCTTTACCCACACTTATTCAATATATATGCTGAGCAAATAATCCGAGAAGATGGACTACATGAAGAAAAACGTGGCATCAGGATTGGAGGAAGAATCATTAACAATCTGAGATACGCAGACAATACAACTTTGCTTGCTGAGAGTGAAGATGACTTGAGGCACTTACTGATGCAGGTTGAAGAATATAGTCTGCAGTATGGATTA
>NW_006921982.1:242252-249595 GCF_000298275.1 Orycteropus afer afer | reverse complement strand
AGCTGGACATGAATAAGGAAGACTGAAGAAGAGTTGATGATTTTGAGTTGTGGTGCTGGTGAAGAATGCTGAAAATACTATTGTGTTTCCATTCTTGTTTGATTCAAGGAATTTTTGAATATCTTTTTTTATTTCTTCTCTTACCCAATCTTTCTTAAGGACGATGTTGTTCAGTTTCCATGTGTTTGCTATTTTTCCATTGATTTTCCTATTTTTGATTTCTAATTTGATAGCATTGTGATCTGTGAAGCTGCTTTGCAGTATTTCAATGTTTTTAAATTTATTAAGGCTTGCTTTATTGCCCAATATATGGTGTATTATGGAGAATGTTCCATGCATGCTGGAATAGCATGTATATTGGGCTGTTGTTGGATGAAGTGCTCTATAGATGTCTATAATTCAAGTTGGTGGATTGTATTGTTTAGCTCTTCAGCATCTTTGTTCAGTCTCTTTCTAGTTGTTCTATCTTTCATTGAAAGTTGTGTATTAAAGTCTCCTACTATGACTGTAGAGTCATCTATTTGTGTTTTCAACTCTTTTAAACTTAAAACTTTTCTGATTTATGTATTTTGGGGCTCTTTCATTGGGTTCATAGACATTTATTATGGTTATATCTTCTTTTTCAATTGATTCTTCAATCATTATATAATGTCCTTCCTTGTCTGTTATGGTAGTTTTTGTCTTAAGGTCAATTTTATCAGGAATTAATATTGTCACTTGTGTTCTTTTGTGGTTGACATTTGCCAAATACATCTTTTTCCAACCTTTTCTTTTAATTCTATTTTTTTTGTCTTTGTTTCTAAGGTGTGTCTCTTTTAGACAGCATATTGAAGGGTCATGTCTTCTTATCCAGTCTGCAACTCTCAATGCTTGAGTGGTACATTTAATCCATTGACATTCAGTGTGATTATTGATGAGTATTAATTTGTTGCTGTCATTTTGTTATGTGTTTTTTATGGTGTTCCTGGTTTCTTTGTTCCCTATAATTTTCTGTGATGAACTCACATTGTTTATGACTCATTTTATCATTTCCTTCATTGATGTTGTCTTAGTGCTTGCTAAATAATTGTGCTTGTACTTAATTTCTTATTTGAGAGTACCCTGTGATTTATAATTTTCTGCCTGAGTTTAGAACACTCCATTCTATCTTGCAACTCTCTTGACTTTCTCACCATTTAGAAGTTCTGTAACTACAATATTTTTCCCTCTTTTTGGTTTAGTTGTCTTTATTTGCCCATTGATGTCTCTGTTTCACTGTATATAATCTTGTAAGCTTATGTTACTTTGGATACTTCCACAGCTTTTTTGATTTCTGAGTTATATCATCTTGTGTATCAATGGTTGATTGTAGTTTGCTATTTTGGTTCTCTGTTTGAAGGACTCCATTTAGTATCTCTTGTAAGGTTGGTCTGGGTTTAACAAATTCCCTTAATTTCTGCTTATCTGGAAATCTACTAATTTCACCATTGTATTTGAGAGACAGTTTTGCTGAGTATATAATTCTTGGTTGGAAATTTTTCTATTTCAGAGTTTTATATATACCATCCAATTGTCTTCTTGCCTGAATGGTATCTGTCGACAAATCAGAGCTTAGTCATATTGGTTTTCCTTTGTAGGTAGCTTTTCCTTTTCCCATGCTGCTTTCAGGATTCTTTTTTTGCCTTTGGTTTTGGTGAGTTTGATGATGATATGTCATGGTGATTTTCTTTTGGGGTTTATCCTTTTTGGGTTTGTTGGACTTCTTAAATGGATATAGTCTCATTTTTCATGTCAGTGATGTTTTCTTCCAACAAATCTTGGACAATCATCTCAATCGTTTTCTTTTTCTCTTCCTGTTCTTTTAGTTAGTCCTTTTCATGGTATCCTACATGAACTTTAGCCTTTCTTCATTTTGTTTTGATGTTTTTTTCTGATTGATATCTTTCCAAAGATGTATTCAAGTATTTGTCTTTGTGGTGTAGTAAATTACCTGGTATGGTTTTTCTAGCCATAAGTCTTTGTAAACTCCATGGTGGAATTTGCTGTGAGCAATTGAAGAACTCCTGATTGTTAAAGTTATCTACCTGGGGTATTTTTGTTGAGAGTGGCACAAAGCAATGTTCTAGGAAGTTTGCTCCCTCAGGTGCTTAGAATTCTGATGTTATGATTGGTTAGTTTGGTCACTCTGCCAGGCTCAAAAGGAGGCCTCATAGAGGCAGAAGTCTCTCTGACTGCTGGCTGAGAAAGAGGTGCTGCTGAGAAAAACATGTTCTTGTGGGCCATGTGCTGCTGAGAAAGAGACACCAAGAGACACTCACTGCTGAGAGGGAGATTGAGAAAAACCTCTGGCTGAGAGACATCAGGCTGAGAGAGACTGAGTGTGTTCCTAAACTTCAATTGTAGCCTGTTGCTTCCCTAATAGACCCATAATCTGTGAGTTCTGTGTGGCCACTGCAGCAAATTATTGAACCAGTGGAAAAGTGGTGGGTGCTGTGGGAGGAAAGGTTGGTATCAGGGCTGGTGAAAGGCCTGGAGGGAGGCAGCATGTCTGGCCTTGCAGGAATAGGCCTTGCATTGCTGATGGTGATTCTGTCTTCCTCTTGTGTATGAGGAAGGTCAAAAGATGCCACTTCCCTGTCCCTTTGGCAGTTGGTGTTAGAAGCAGTGGGATTCATTGCAGTGGCTCCAGACTCATAGAAGCAAGGGGCTTTGTAAAAGAAAGAAGGAAGAGGCCTGGGCAGTGAAATTTTGGGTTCTTAGATGGTTATTTTGGTGGGTGTTAGCTATTAAAGGAGATAATTGATTCAGAGGCTAGGGCTTTTGGTTACACCTAGCCAAAGGCCCAAGGCCGTATACATAGAATGGAACAGTAATCAAGGTGAAAAGATGAAACTGTAATGTCTTTAAAAGGATTATGTGTTTTGGCTTATGTGTTTGTCTGAATGCACTACGGGTATTGAATGTTCTCTTACCTGCTTCTACATTAGAAAGATTATGGTGTGTGGATAACAGAGAGCGTGTAAGTCTGTCTTCAGCTGATACTTGAGTGGATGTGTTTGAAAGGGGAAATAGAATTTGTCCAGCAGAAACACAGGTTTTGTTTTAAACTCTGTTTTTAGAGAGTACTAGGAGCTTAGGTAGAAAACCTGAGCCTCACCCAGTACTACTGAGAGAACAGAAGACTTGCATTTGAAGAAAGGACCTGAAGAGAAAAAAAAAAAAAAAAAAAATACTGTTTGGCTTTTTGAATTTTGAGCAAGCATTTAGGCTTTGTGTGCATCAAGGCAGGAAAGTCATGGTTCATGAGAGAAATCCCTTCCAGGACTGAAAGTTAAAGGAAGCCAGTGACAGTAAGCTTATATGCTGCTCACTTGTGACCACCTGGGTCACTTGTTTGGAAATGGGGGAAGTACAGCCAAGAAGAAATGGGCTGAGTTTGGTACTCTTTGACCTAGGCCACAGAGGCTAGGGATGAGAGACAGGGTTGGCTGGTTTGAAGTGCAAGGAGTTGTGAGCCCATGGACATTGAAATAGTCACTGAGAACTGAAGATGTGAGAGAAGGTGCTGGCTGGTCCGAAGTGAAGGGAAGAATGTGACTCCCAAACTTGGCAGCTGGTACCCATGACCTAGCTGGGATGTCTAGGGCTGAACTGACAAGAACCCGACCAAATGAAGAGGATGGTGTTTGACACAGAGGTGGTGTTAAGTTGCTGCAATTTGATGGCTTCTGCTGGGCTGGACTCTGCTAGTTTATAGGTGCAGATGCCCAAAGTTTTCAAGCAGAAGGTTCTTCAGAGAAAAGAACGTGCTTGTCTGTTCAGGAGTACTGGTTTGATAGGGATGGGCAAATTAGAAATTGGCTATCTAAAATGGGGGAAGATAAAGGCAAGAAGTGGCTGGCTTGCATGCTTTCATGGATATGGTTATTCTTAAATGGATTGTGAAGGGGATGTGAATTTTTGAAGTATAAAAGTATAATGGCTAGAAAAGCCAGGGGGTGGCCTGCAGTGTAGTAAATTACCTGGTATGGCTTTTCTAACCATAAGTCTTTGTAAACTCCATGGCAGGATTTGCTGTGAGGAATTGAGGAGCTACTGATTGTTAAAGTTATCCACCTGGGATATTTTTGTTGAGAGTGGCACAAAGCAATATTCTGGGAAGTTCACTCCCTCATGTGCTTAGAATTCTGATGTTATGATTGGTTAGTTTGGCCACTCTGCCAGGCTCAAAAGGATGCCTTCTAGAGGCAGAAGTCTCTCTGACTGCTGGCTGAGAAAGACGTATTTTTGAGAAAAACACACTCCTAAGAAACACATTCTGCTGAGAAAGAGACACACACTGCTGGGAGGGAGGCACCAAGAGACATGTACTGCTGAGAAAAAGAGACTGAGAAAGACCTTTGTTTGAGAGACAGTGGGCTAAGAGAGACTGAATGTGTTCCTTAACTTCAATTGTAGCCTGTTGCTTCCCTAATAAACCCCACAGTCTGTGTGTGTTGTGTGGCCATTGCAGCAAATTATCAAACCTAACAGTGAGGTGGTGGGTGCTATGGGAAGAAATTTTGGTGTCAGGGTTGGTGAAAGGCCTGGAGGGAGGCAGCATGTCTGACCTCGCAGGAATAGGACTTGGGCTGCTGATGGAGATTCTGTCTTCCTCTTGTGTAGTTATAGGAGATCAAAAGATGCCACCTCCCTGCCCATTTGGCAGTCTTCAAGCTCATTAATTCTGTCTTTCACTGATTTGATTCTACTCCTTTGCCCTTTCAAAGTGTTATCTATTTCTGAAAATTTAGTATTAATCTTCTGGATTTCTAGCTTTAGATTTTGTATTATTTCTAATATTTCATTTATTTTGTCATTTTGTTCTTGTATTTTCTTCTGATATTGTTCTAGTTTTTTGTTTGTATTTTCTTTACTTTTGACAGTGTTTTCCTTGATCTAGCATAATTTTTTTTTAATTCCTTTTTAGGATCTTCCAATGCTGCTTTTTCCTGAGGGATTTGTTTTGGGTCTGTATCCTGCTCACTTGTTTCTACCACTTTATCTTGCTTCTTTATGTGGATTGTGATGGTGTTGTCTCCAAGACATTGTGAATTTGTTGTATTTATATTTCATTGGTGATTGTATGTTGGAGTGATCAGCCCAAGAGTTTTGTTTTCTTTGTTGGATGTATCTGAGTAAGCAGGGTACTGTGCTTCTCTATTTGCTAGTTGGCAGCACTTATGCACTCACCACCTGTCTCTTGGTGGGTGAGATAGAGAATGAGAGTGGATGTACATATCTCAGTTAGCAATTTGTGAAGAGCAGTTGAGTGTGAGTCAGGCTATTACTGGTGGCTGTGTATCATTGGCCAGCTTGGGCAGAAGGAAGTGGTGGCTCTCACTCATTAAGTGGAACTGCAGGAGGTGTGGGGATTGGTGCATTGTACGTGCACGGTTGCTGTTTCCCACTCAGTTAGACAACAACAACAATCAATAATCCCTAAAACACAAAGGAACAATCACCCAAAAGAGAGAGAGGGGGAAAAAAAGGCAATAAATGAGAGAAGATATTCAAAGAAATACTTCACAAAACCAAACGAAATATGCATAAAAAAAGGAAAAAAGAAGGAAAAAAAAACAACACTGTCTGAGGAGGGGGTAATAAGAGAAAAGAGGTAGAGTAGGAGACTAATAAAGAAAAATTAAGAGAAATGCAAAAAGAAAAACAAGGAATGGGGAAAATCACAAGAAAGAAAAAAAATGGGAACCAAGGAAAGAGAAGTGAGAAAAAGCAGAAAACTAGAATCTGGGAAGGGAAGAAGAAAGAATAATATTAAAAAGGATGAATAATAATAATATTAATAATTTTAAACAGACAAAAGCAAACAACCCCCCGGCCTAAAAAAAAAGATGGAAAAAAAAAAAAAATATCTGGGCAGGGTGGGGCAGGGCACCCAATGTCCATCAGAGCACACAGAATGGGATGGGATTCCTGCCGGCCTAGAAAGTGGGTGGGAGTGAGGGATGGCCACACCTCCATTCACCAAGAGGGTGTGGGGTATAAAACAAATGAGGGCAATGTGGCACCCTTCCAGTCCTTTGTATCCAGTATGTCCTTGCAGTCCCCAGCAAATGGAGTCTATTCTTAGGTCCCTGGAATCTGAGGGAATGCTGTCACTTTAAATATTCAAAATGGTCAAACTACCTGTAAACATTCAAAATGGCTGTGCTTTCCAGACAGCCAAAGCTCCACAGCTCAGCCCATCTACCTCTTTGCTGCTTTTCTTTTTATTTACCAGCCATCAGTGCAGTCCTCCATGCAGCCCCTGGCTAGCAGTGCTGATTTTTAAATTATTCTTAGGTCCTTAGATCACTCAGTAATATCCAAGCCATCTGTGCAGTCAGGGTCACTGACAAACTACAGCTCCCTATGTCTCCTTTTTTAGTGTTTTCTGTAGGTTCTTCTACTAATTGGAATTTAGTCCACTTCTGTATCCTCCATTTCAAAGCTCAGGGCTCCAGGATTATCTTCTGTATCTGTGTTAATTGGTTCCCCTTTTCTTTGTTGAAGAGGGTCTGTGTAGTTTTCCTGCCTATTCCACCATCTTACTGGAACCCCCTTCACTATTCTTTTACTCTTGCTCTTTTCTCTCATTCCTCTTTCCCCAGATATATTGGTTATTTTTTTCCCCTCCTTTTCTAATTATCCTGCTTTTGTCCTATTATAATATATTGTGAAAATTTTTCTTAATATTTATTTCTTTTTTTGTTTTGTTTTGTTTTTCACAATTGTTCCTGTTTGCTTATGTGGTCGGAGTTTCCTGTTGTTTTGTTTTTATTATTTTGGTAGTTTATTATTATTATTATTCCAAACTGAGTGGAAAACAGCAACTATTCCTACACAACCCAACCACACCTGTACCTCTTTCACCCTCACCCACTGAATGAGGGCCACCATTTGCTTTTTTACCAACTGACAGCTGCCAATACCAGCTCAACTTGTCCTCAAGTGGTGTTCAAGAATAACTAACAGAGATCTGTACACACATTCATTCCCTATCACACCCACCAGGAGAGAGGGGTTGAGTACCTAAGTGCTAACAACTAACAAATAGAGGAAAACAGTACACTTCTCAGACAAATATGTTGTTTTTAGGTGCTGTTGAGTCATCTCGGACTCATATTGACACCATGCACAGCAGAACGAAAACTGCCCGATCCTGCGCCAGCTCCATGATCCCTGCTATACTTGAGCTCATAATCGCAACCACCATGTCAATCCATCTTTTTTTTTTTTAGGATTTGGGTGAAGATTTACAGAGTAAATTCACTTTTCATACAGCAGTTCACATATACTTTGTCTCATGTCATTGACCAAAATTT
>NW_006921982.1:201892-230177 GCF_000298275.1 Orycteropus afer afer | reverse complement strand
AACCAGACTGTTCATAAAGTTGTGTGATAATGTATCAAACAGTGTTTCTTTGCTATTTATAAGGTTTTCCCTGGACAATTTTTTGAGAAGTGATGGCCTCTTCCTTCTTCTTAGTCTGTCTCAGTCTGTAAGCTGGGCTGATACCTGTGCACCATGTGCATCCCGCTGGGTTTGAAACACCAGTTGCTCAGGCTCAAAACTCACATCAACACATCACCATGGTAGGACAAACCAATAGACAAGTTTGTCTCCCTGTTGGAAACCTCTCATACTACCCTGACTTGGGTCTGTGTGGCTGACTCCTCCTCTGTCCATATTCCTGGGCATTTTAATCCCCTTTCTCCCATTCTCTTGCCCTGCTGCTTTAGGCATTCCTGAGTTCCCTCTCCTCACCTGGATCCTTGTGGCTGACTGCTCCTCTGTCCATGTTCCTGGCTTTTAATCTCCTTTCTCCAGCCCTGCTGCTTTGGCTGCTCCTGAGTTCCTTCTACTCACCTGGACCCTTGTGGCTGAAAAATATACCAAAACAAAATAAATAAATAATCCTGTGGAAATCATACCAACATACAACCATAAATTAAACATACTAAATACAACCACACCACAATATCTCAGAAATAACAGACCATCACAGTTCATGGGGAAGAAAAATATAAAGTAGTAGAAACAAAGCACTAGGATACAAATCCAGAACACCATTGAGGAAGAGGCAGCATTAGAATTCCATGATAAGAAATTGAAAAGAATTATATTTTGTTACCTTCAATGGATTGAGAGACAGATGAAGGAAAACACTGACAGAATTAAGGAAAACACATACAAAATTCTACAATAATTTAGGAAAACAATACAAGAACAAATTAACAAAATAAAAAAAGTTTAGAAATTATACAAAAACAACAAAGAGAAATCCAGAAGATTTTTACAAAGATTTCAGAAATAGATAATACATTGAATGGAGAAATTGTAGAATAGCATCAATGAAGACAAAATTAATGAGATTAAAGACTAATACCTCAATACTACTTTGTTAAGGGATCAATCAGACAAAAGATCAAAATATAATGAAGAAACCCCAAGAGTTATGTGGCATACCATCAAGAGGAATAACTTACATGTAATTAGAGTTCCAGAACAGGAAGAGGCAGATAAAACCAGAGAAAATTGTGAAGAGTTTGTTGGAAGAGAATTTCCCTAAAATAATGAAAGGAGAGAACATATCTATTCAAGAATTTCAATGAATCCCAAACAGTATACTCTACCAAACTCACTGCCATTGAGTCCTTGGATTTCTGAGGCAGTATCTCTATGGAAATAGATTGCCCAAACTTCCTTCCAAGGAGTAGCTGAGGATTTGAACCATCAACCTGCTGGTTAGCAGTCAAATACTTAGGCACTATACCTCTAGAGCTCCCAATCAGGATAGAGCCCCCCCCAAAAAAACCCACCAAGACATATCATCATCAAACTGACCAAAACCAAAGACAAAGAAAGAATCTGGAAAGCAACATAAGAAAAATGAGGAGTTACCTAACAAAGGCAACCAATAAGACTAAGCTCAGATATCTTGGGAGAAACCATCTAGATGAGAAGACAATGGGATGATGTATATAGAAACCTTAAAGAAAAGAATTACCAACCAAGAATATATACCCAGCAAAACTGTCTATCAAATATGAGGGTGAAATTAGGAGATTCCAGATAAGAAGTATTTAAGGGATTTTGTTAAAAGCAGACCAACTTTACAAAAGATCCTAAAGGGAGTACTGTGGACAGAGAATCAACAACAGCAAACAACAACTGATGATTACTATACATGAAAACATAAACCAGAAACAAACCCGGTTAAAGAACTATCCTAATTAAAATAAGCTTACAAGACTGTAAACAGAGAACCAGAGACACTAACTGGTAAATGAGGACAACTATAAACCAAAAAGAGGTAACAAATAATGTAATTACAGAAATCCTAAATGGTAAGGAAGTCAAAATAATCTCAAGACAGAACAGAATGTTTTAAGCTTGAGAAGAAAATTATAAATTAAAGGACAATTTCACAGAAAAATAATGAACCTCTGCATCAAAATAAAAAAAAGATGACAAGCACTGATACTTACCAAATACTAAAATAATAGCAATGAAGGAGATTGTAACACAACTCATACAAAATGAGATCAGCATAGAAAGTTATATGAAACGAAGAAATCAGCAACACCACAAAAATACACATAAAAAATGACATTAATCAATTCATACTTGTTGATAATTACATTGAATGCAAATGGATTAAATGCAACAGTCATGAGACGGAGAGATGCATACTGGATAAGAAAACATTACCATCAATATGCTGTCTACAGGAGACTCATCTTTGACAAAAAGACAAAAATAGACTAAAAATCAAAGGGTGGGAAAAGATACACCAAGAAAATACCAATGAAAAAAGAGCAGTATTAATTTCCAATAAAATAGACTTTAACACTAAAATGACCATAAGAGACAAGGAAGGACATTATATAATAATTAAAGAATCAGTTGAACAAGAGGACATAAGCATAATAGTTATCTACATACCCAATGAAAGAGCCCTAAAATGTATAAAGCAGATGTTAGCAGAATAGGAATGACACATAGAGGACTCCACAATAATAGTACCAAAACCAAAGCCAAACTAACTGTCATTGAGTCAACTCCAATTCATAGTGACTCCCTTTAGGTTTCTGAGGTGGTAAATCTTTACAGAAGTACATTGCCCAGTCTTCTTTCCATAGAGTGACTGGTGGGTATGAGCCACCAACCTTCTGGTTAGCAGTTAGATGCCTTAGGCATTATGCCACCAGAGCTCCCAACAGTAATAGTAGGAGACTTTAATACACTGCTTTCAATAAAATATAGAACAACTGCAAAGAAATTCAACAAAGATGCAGAAGAACTAAACAATTTGATGAACCAACTTGAAATTATAGCCATCTACAGAACACTTCACCCAACAACAGCAAAATATACATTCTTTTCCAGCACACACGGAACACTGCCCAGGATAGACCATATGTTAGGCTATAAAACAAGCATCAATTAACTTAAGAACATTGAGAAACTACAAAGTATCGTCTCAGATCACAATGCTATAAAATTAGAAATCAGCACTAGGAATACCAACATAAAAAGAGCAAATGCATGGAAACTGAATAACACCCTTCTACAAAAACAAACAAACAAACAAATAAATAAATAATGAACTAATGAACTGAAAAAAATTCCTTGAATCAAATGAGAATGAAAACACAATACATTAAAATCCTTGGGACACAGAAAACCAGTGATCAGAGGGCACTTTTTAGCAATAAATGAACACATCAAAAAAAAGAAGAAAGAGCCAAAATCAACACCTTAACCCAACATCTCCAATAATTATGACAAGAACAACAAAAAAAGCCTACTGTTACAAAGAGAAAAGAAGTTTTGAGCAGAAACAAATTAACGAGAAAATAGAAAGACAATAGTAAAAATCAACAAGACTAGAAGTTCATTCTTTGAAAATAAATAAATAAAAACACTTGCAAACTTAATAAAAGAAAAGAAGATGCAAATAAGAATAAGAAATGAAAGGGGTGACATCACAGCAAAACCAACAGATGTTGTGGTGAATTGCTAGATGTGGCCATTCTAGCTGTTGTGCTCCATTCTGTGATGTATTGTAAATCCTATTATCCATGCCTGTTTGGGGAGATGTGGTAGTTAAGGTTGGGTGTCAACTTGGCTGGGTAGCTGGTAGTAGTTGTTCCCTACAATGACTGGCAGTCTCCCCTGTGGTGGGACTTGCTTTGAGCAGCTGATTGTAGCATAGTTCCTAAGGCATTTGACTGCTAACCAGAAGGCTGGCTGTTCAAACCCACCAGCCACTCCTGGAAGATTGGGCAATCTACTTCCATAGTGATACTGCCTCAGAAATCCAAGGATGGGTTGCTATGAGTCAGTTCTGACTCTATGGCAAACAACAACAACAACAACAGCTGATTGTTAAAGCCATCCATTTGGATTATTTCTGTTGAAGCAACACAGGTGGAATGTATCTTGAGTCCTGCCTTGCTGGAGGGTATAATTCAAATCACCACCCTTAGCTTTCTTGGGGGTATACCTATGAACCTCCCAGGAAGGTGTGTTAGGCTGGGTTCTCTAGAGAAACAAAAACCAGTAAAGCTTATATATATATATATATTTGTGTGTGTGTGTGTCTGTGTCTGTGTCTGTCTGTCTGTCTGTCTGTGTGTGTATGTATGTATATATATAAAGAAATTTATCTTAGGAAAATGGCTCACACACTTATAGAAGCTGGCAAGTCCAAAGTTCCTGGATCAAACATCAAGCTAGAGGCTTTTCCATGTCAAGCTGGAGGCTTTTCTCAACTCTTGCAACTGCAGGGGCTGAGGAGCTCAAGGCTGGCAGGCAATACACTGGCTGTTGACTCTAACAAATGACAAATCCAAGATCTCCAGGCCGAATGGTGGACTGTTCTCTCATGGACAGTTGTAGGCAGCACAACAGAATCCCAATCCACAGAAGAATGCTTCTCTTCCCAGGATGTCCTTGGATATATTGGAAGCAGACCACACCCCAGGGAAACTCCCTTTCAACAGATTGCCTGCTCAAAACATAATCATGTGATCCCATCATGGGAATAACCACATCACAGTAGCTTAAACCACACAGAATTGTGGTCCAGCCAAGTTGACACACAGCTCCAACTATCACATAAGGTTCGCCCTCTTCTTGCTCCAGTTCTGTGTTTTGGCTCATCTTCACCTCACCGTTGGCTTTGGGACAGCAGCCATCATCTGATCTGCTGATCGAGGTTCATGAAATGCTGAGAATTGGGAGGACTCTCCAGAACCACTCACGGACCTGGGACTTGCCAGCCTGCCAGCCTCCACTATTAATATGTGAGATGATTCCTCGGGTGTCTGTGGGTTCTGTGAGGTGTTACAGCGAAATACAGAACCCTAAGATGGGGGGAATTACTGGGAGGAAGAGGAGGAGTTAATGTCTGAAATAATGGAATGGCACGGTAGTTTGGACATTTAGGACATCTTTAAACTCTGCCTCATGGAGAACAGCCTTGTGCTGATCTTTTTGAGAGAAATTGTTCAAGCAGATGTAAAAAGAATAATATGAGGATACTATGGAGAACTCTATTCCAACAAATTTGAATATCTAGAAGAAAGGCACGGGAGCTCCGGTAGCATCGTGGCTAAAGCACTTGATTGCTAACCAGAAGGCTGGTGGTTCAAACCCACCAGCCACTCCTCAGAAGGAACGTTGGGCAATCCTACTTCCGTAGTGATACTGCCTCGGAAACCCAAGGAGGGGTCGCTATGAGTCGGGGCCGACTCAACGGCACATAACAACAACAACAACAGAAGAAAGGCATAGATTTCTAGAAACATACTATTTACCTAAACACAGACTGACGTAGAAACTTGGACAGACCCATAACAAAAGAAGAAATTGAACAGGTCATAAAAAAATTACAAACAAAAAAGTCCTGGACCAGATGGTTTAATTGGAGAATTCTACCAAACATTCAGAGAAGAGCTGACACTGATCCTACTCAAACTGTTCCAAAACATAGAAAAGGATGGAATCCTCCCAAATTCATTTTATGAAGCAAGCGTAACCCTCATACCAAAACCAGGCAAAGACAACACTAGAAAGGGAAACTACAGACCAATATCCCTCATGAATACAGATGCAAAAACTTCAACAAAATCCTAGCCAATGGACTCCAACAACATATAAAAAAAAGTAATACATCATGACCATGTGGGATTAATAGCTGGTATGCGAGTTGGTTCAACATTAGCAAAACAATAAAAATAATTCATCCCATAAGTAAAAGAAAGGAAAAAAAAATCACATATTCATATCAATTGATGTAGAAATGGTATTTGACAAAATCCAACATCCGTTCTTTATAAAAAGAAAAAAAAAAAAAACTATCAGAAAAAGAGGAATAGAAGGGAAATTCCCAACATAATAAAGGACATATACACAAAACCAATAGCCAATATTATTCTTAATGGAGTGAGACTGAAACCATTCCCCTTGTGAACAGGAACCAGACAACGATGCACTCTATCTCCACTTCTATTCAAAATTGTATTGGGAGTCCTAGCCAGGGCAATAAGGCAAGAAAGGGAAATCAAAGGCATCCAATTTAGTAAGGAACAAGATATACTATCCCTATGTGCAGATAATATGATCCTATTCAGAGAAAACCCAAGAGACTCAGCAAGAAAACTATTGGAACTTATTGAAAGATTTAGCATAGTGGCAGAATTCAAGATCACAAAATTCAAGGAGCTCTGGTAGCATAGTGCCTAAGGCACTTGACTACTAACCAGAAGGCTGGTGGTTCAAATCCACCAGCCACTCCTCGGAAGGACGGTTGGGCAATCCTACTTCCGTAGTGATACTGCCTCGGAAACTCAAGGAGGGGTCATTATGATTTGGGGCTGACTTGATGGCGTATAACAACAACAATACAAAATTCAGTTGGATTCCTCTACACCAGGAAAGAGGTTTCTGAAAAGGAAATAAGGAAATCAATATCATTTACAATAGCTACCAAAAATGTAAAATACTTGGGAAAAGATACCAGGAACACAAAAGACCTGTACAAAGAAAACTATAAAACAATACTTCAAGAAACTGTAAGAGAGCTACATGAATGGAAGAACATAACATGCTCATGGATAGGAAGGACAAAATACAATATTGTGTAAATGTCAATACTACCCATGTATAGACACAATCTATACATTCAATGTAATACAGATCCAGAGTCCATCAATACTCTTTAAAGACATGGAAAAAGGAATAATTAATTTTATATGGAAAAGAAAGAGATCCCAACAATCAAAACACTGCTGAAGAAGAAGAACAAAGTAGGAGGTCTCACACTCTCTGATCTCAAAACCTACTACACAGCCACAGTTGTCAAAACAGCCTGGTATTGATACAATAGACACATAGATTAGTGGAGCAGAATTGAGAACCCAGAAATTGATCCATGAACATATGGCCAGCTGATTTTTGATAAGGGCCAACATTTATTAAATAGGGAAGGGATAGTCTGTTTCAGAAATAGTGCTGGTGAAATTGGATATTCATTTGCAGAAAAATGAAACAAGATCCATACATCACACCATGCATAAAAACTAACTTCTGATGGATCGACTTAAATGTGAAACCCAAAGGTATAAAATTAATTGAAAAAAAATTGGGGCAAATTAGGGGCCCTAATTTATAACATAAATAGACTTTTAAGCATAGCTCAAGATGTACAAACAGCAGAAGATAAACTAGATGATTGGGACTTTCTTAAAATTAAATTATTATATGCATAAAAGAATTCTCCAAAAGAGTTAAAGGAGAACCTACAGAATAGGAAAAAATATTTGACAGTGACATATCAAAGGACTTATCTCTAAAATTTATAGAAAACTTCAGCACCTTAACATCAAAAGGACAAATGAGACAATTTAAAAATGGGCAGAAAACATGAGTAGACACTTCACCAAAGAATATAATAAGGCAGCCAACAAACACATGAAAAAATGTTCACCATCATTAACCATTAGAGAGATACAAATCAAAACAACCATGAGATACCATCTCACCTCTGCATTAATAGAGAAGTTCAACAAGACAGAAAATAACAAACGCTGGCAAAGATGTGGAGAGATTGGGACCCTCATCCACTGCTGCTGAGACTGTAAAATTATACAACCACTGTGCAAATAGGAATGGCGATTCCTGTAAAAGTTGGAAATAGAAATACAGTTTGATCCAGCAATCCTATTTCTAGGTATTTTTCCTAAAGAATTGAGAGTCAGGACCCAAATAGATATATGCACACCCATGTTTATCACAGCACTATTCACAATAACAAAGAGATGGAAACAACTTAAGTGCCCATCAACCAAGGAATCAATAAAGAAACTGTGGTACATACACACAGCAGAATAGTATGCAACCCTAAAGAATAACGTAGAATCTGCAAAACACTGCATAATGTAGATGAACTTGGAGGACATTAGCCTGGGTGAAATAAGTCACTCACAGAAGGATTGCGGTATTAGTCCATTGTCGTAAAAAGTCAAGGGAAGTTTTATACATGGAAAGAAATTTTCTTTCTTGGTTACAAGGGATAGGAGGTGAGGGGAGGCTAATTTCCTGGATAGGCTGAAAAACTATATATACATATGGAAAGTAAAGACTATTATTGGTTACTAGGAGCCCTGGTAGCATAGTGCCTGAGGCACTTGACTGCTAACCAGAAGGCTAGCAGTTCAAACCCACCAGCCACTCCTCGGAAGGAAGGTTGGGTAATCTACTTCCGTAGTGATACCACTTCAGAAACCCAAGGAGGGATTGCTATGAGTCAGGGTCAACTTATAACAACAACAACAACAGGGGTAGGAGGGAGTGGGGAAAGGGGAAGCTTTTGTTTGCAGGGCACCGAGTTTATACTAACGGTAGTGGAATATTTTGGAAAAGCATAACAGTAATGATGGCACAACATGAAAATGTCATCAATGTCCCTGAGCTGTACATGGGGAAGTTGTTATGTTTGCTAATGCCTTGCTGTGTATGTTTTCACTATAACAAGAAAAAATTTCTGAATTAAGTCTGTCATCTTTAACCATGATCACAATAATGAAACATAAATTCTTCCTCAGATATACTCATCTCAACCACTTACATCATCTTTGACTTCTAATTACATTAAAACACAAACTTTATCATTTTTTTCTGTCGTTTTTATCAATCTCTGAATTCTCATACATCTTTGATAGTTTTTGAGACAAAAGCAGCATAGAGGAAAAGAGTCATGTAAATAAATAAATACATTGCTTTCAATACTGTTCTCTGGTTACCTAGTGCTGCTCTGAAAGAAGTATACCACCAACGGGATGGCCTTAACAAACAGGAGTTTATTCTCTTACAGTTTGGAGGCTTTAAGTCCAAGTTCAAAATGCCAAGCTCTAGGGGCTAGGTGAAAGCCCTTCAACCTTGGAGTTGAGCTCTGCCTCCTGCTCCCCCCAGCCCACTGGACCTAAAGGTGTTTCTTCACTCAGACAGCTGCTGGCTGCTGAGGCTGACAAGCTCAAGGTTGACAAGTAAAAAGGCACAATCCTGATGTTATCAAACCACATGGCAGGCCATTAATTTAAGTCCATTGTATGTTCCAAGGTCAGCAGAGCATGGCAGGCTGCTGAACAACGACACTGCTACATGCAGAGTCTAAGCATGCCATAAGCTAGGGACTATCCCCAAGGCTTTTCCTTTTATACAGGAAGCAGACCACATACCAAAGGCAGCTACTCAGCTGCTTGTGGTAGATCTCACTATGGAGTTGATTGCCAGTCTCATCATGGGGAATAACTACCATCAACTGCCCAGCCACTCAACTAGACCCAGCGAAGTTGATATACAAATTTAACTACCACAGTTCCACCTCTTGTCAATTTGGCATCTGTACAGATCTCTTCATTAAGTGGCTCCAGTCCTCTAGTTCCTGAGTGGTGACCTCACCCCCTTGGCCTGGCATGCCCTGTTCCTCTCCTTCTTGGTCATGGCAGCCCTGTCTCCTCACTCTTGAGCAGCAGCTATGACTCTATGCCACTGCCCCACATGAACGAGCAGCCCCACACTCCAGAAACAAGTTGATGATGGTCTAACTCTTTGAAACCTAGGGGGTTATGGTGGTTCCACCCCCAAAGGCCACAGTCCTACTCTTTGAGGCTGAGGCAGCTCTGCTTCCCATTTCTTTGCTCTCTCTGCTTCTGCTGATTAATGCCCAAGAGCAGCCCACTCCACCAGAAATCTTTCTGCCTAAAGGACACTCAGCTTTCTTGCTCCATGGGCTGGTCAACGTGCTACTCCATTTCATGCTGGTCTCTTCACCAATTAATGTCCGAAGGCAACCCACTCTACCAGGAAGCCTCCTACCCAATGGCACCTGGCTTTCTCCTCTGTGGGCCGGTAAACCTGTTGCTGTTTAATGTCGGTCTCTGGGCTCTGCTTCTGCTGTCTCTCATGCCATATGCCAGGATCTCTCTGCCACAGTCTCGTGTCAAGGACTCACTCCACTCCTGTTTCCACAATCAATGCCTGTGTTAGGCTGGGTTCTCTAGAGAAGCAAAAGCAGTAAAGCTTATAGAGAGAGAGAAAGAGAAAGAGAAATTTATCTTAGGAAAATGACTCACATGCTCACAGAATTGGGTAGTCCCAAGGTCTTGGATCAGATGTCAACCTTGAGGCCACCACACTCTTGGTACCAAATTCTGTTCTGGTTACCTATTGCCTCTCTGACAGAAGTATACCACAAATGGGATGGCCTTAACAAGCAGGAGTTTATTCTCTTACAGTTTGGAGGCTTTAAGTCCAAGTTCAAAGTGCCAGGCTCTAGGGGTTGGGTGAAAGCTCCTCAACTTTGAGGTCCAGCTTGCCTCCTGCTCCTGGGCCACTGGAGCAAGAGGTATTTGTTTACTCAGATAGCTGCTGGCTACTGAGGCTGACAAGCTCAAGGTTGACAAGTAAAAAGGCACAGTCCTGATGTTACTAAACCACATGGCAGGCCATTAATTTAAGTCCATTGTAAGTCCCAAGGTCAGCAGAGTATGGCAGGCTGCTGAACAATGATATGGCTACATGCAGGGTCCAAGCATGCCATAAGCTAGAGACTATCCCCAAGGCTTCTTCTTATATACAGGAAGCAGACCACATACCAAAGGCAGCTACTCAGCTGCTTGTGGTAGATCCCACCATGGAGTTGATTGCCAGTCTCATCCTGCGGAATAGCTACCACCAGCTGCCCAGCCACTCAACTAGACCCAGCCAAGTTGGCATACAAATTTAACCACCACAACTGTATTCTTGTGTTTGGCATTGATTTCTGAGTTTTTTCCTCATAATTTGAGTTGTGTGTTTCCCTAGTGAATGTTTCTTCACACCTTTAATATGTACTGAATTTTATCACAGAAAAAGCTGTTTTTAAATGAAGTACAATCTCTTCTGTGAAAATCCTCAAAATGTTTGTCCTTGTGTAAACAAAGGGCTGAAGCCATGTAGAACAAATAGGAAGCTATAATTCCTGAACTTTGTTGCTCCACAAAGAAATACACAAATGTTTTATAACAAAAATAGTAACATAATAAATAAGACAGGGTTCACAGAAAGTTCAAATTGGAAAATTAGATTTTTTTTTTTAATATGAGAAAGGATGCTTGAATAATTCAAATTTCTGCTTAAACATAGTATTTAGTGTATTTTATATGTGGAAAAGTAAAAGTACATATTGCTTGTATAAAGATGCCATTTTTTTATGTGGACAAAAATCTGGAAATTAAAAAAAAAAGGAAAATATGCAAAAATAAGTTCCTTTTATGAATATACTATAATGGTATATTGGGAGCTCTGGTGGTACAGTGCCTAAGGCTTTTGACTGCTAACCAGAAGACTGGCAGTTTAAATCCACCAGCCACTCCTCAGCAGGAAGGTTGGACAATCAATTTCTGTAGTGATACCATCTTGGAAACCCATGGAGGGGTTGCTATGAGTCAGATCCGACTTGACAGCAGTGAGGGGATAATGATACGTTAACCATAACCAGAAAAATTTTGGAAATCCAAAGCTAAAAAAAATAATTTTCCTAAAAGTTTTACATTGTTCAAGGGTGAAAGATAAAAGATGGTTTATTGGCTAGAATACATAGGATATTTAAAAATAAACACTAGTTTATACTATTTTACTTGAGGATGGTATTTATTTTTCACAAATAAATGTTTCATACAGTTATGGGAAGATAAAACAGAACCAAAAACCCAAACAACATTATATCCAATTTGTAGCATTAAAAAAAGAAAAGAAACAACAGAAAACACTTGCTGTTGGAGAGAAGACTAGAAATACAGAAACACTTATTTTAAATAGCATGCTGATTAAGGATTTGCTCTGGTTTTTGCATTTAGCTATTTAAATAATTTCATTTATAATGATGATGTAAAGTCCATGATAATTAAATATTTATTTCCACTGTAACATTCAATTTAATGTCAGTACTGTGTCAACAGAACTGAGTCAAAGCACTTTACAAACAGGACTTTCTGCAGCACAATTTCAGTGGTTTCAACATGTAAAAATAATGGAATATAGCAAGATATAGAAGAACATTGTATGGCCTCAGAAAAATACGTTATTTACTTTTAGGATGAAGATGAATGCTCCAAGATACTACTCTGGTAACAGCTCAAATTTTAAGATTTGACATTAAAGGTAGACATTAATGAAGAGTAAAAATTAATTTGTTTATAGCTGATGTGAAATTAATCATTGGTTCCACCCTATCTTTTCAGTGCTCTTATCAGTCAATGATGAATAAGTAAATTAAAAAAAAAAAAATCTGGCACAGGGCTAAAACTTCGTATATATTATCTCATTGAATTCTTCTCATTCAGTTAATGCTATTGCTGTTAGTTGTATTGGAGTTGGCTCTGACTCATGGTAAGCCCATGTACAACAAAATGAAATGTTGTCCAATCCTGAGCTATTTTCACAATCCTTGGTATGCTCAGTTCCATTGATATGGTCATTGGGTATTTGTTTTGTTTTACCCATAACTTTTATTTTTGGACCTCTGGCAGCTGAGAACTAGAATTATCTCCCCGTAGAACTGCCACTTTAACAAAGCACTTAGAAGTGGTGTGAAAGATCATTAAACCATTGACTCCAATTCATGGTAACCCTTTGTGTGTCAGAGTAAAAGTGTGCTCCATAAGGTTTATAATGACTGACTTTTTAGAAGTAGATCACCAACCCTTTCTTCCAAGCTACCTAAGGTGGACTTGAAACTCCAACCCTGCTACTAATAGACAAGTGTGTTAACTGCTTACACCACTTAGGGCTATATAAGTTTGTGTCCCTATACAATAAACAGATTATATCTTTAATGGGGTAATAGAGAATTTCATGAAGAGACCATTTCAAAGATGTAGTTGAGTTGAAGGAAACCTAGGGAATCACTGTCACCCCTAGGGCTATAGCTATAGAATTGGGACTGCTAATGGAATGTGGCTATTGGGAGAGGAAGACAGCCACTGTCCCAGTATTTGCTGCCAAGTGGAAAAGTAAATATCCTGATGCCTCTCTCCTTCCAGCTTCTGATCTGCTAAATACAACTGGCAGCAAAGGGCAAGAAATCCTGCGTAATGTAATCCTCAGGGATCAATCTCCACAGGAAAAACAGAATGAGAAAGAAAAGAAAAAAAAAAGTACCTAACACAATTAGATGGTGTGACTGTGATCCTTCCTTCTAGGAATAATGTGAAAAATTTCAGCTCCCACTTATGAAATAAAAATCTTGTCAAAAGTCAAATAACTGCAATGGAAATAATTGCATCCAATAGAAATATCCCTGCATAATTCTGAGTTTGCTGATTTCTCAAAGGGATAACTTAATATTTGAATTATGATATTGGCAATGAACACTGAATATACCATGGACTACTAGAGGAGCAAACAAATCTGTCTTGGAAGAAGTATAGCTAGAATGCTCCTTAGAAGTTGCATGGTGAGGCATTATCTCACATGCTTTGGACATGTTATCAAGAGGACCCAGTCCTGGAGAGGGATATCATTTTTGGCAAAGTAGAAGGTCAGAGAAAAAGAGGACGACCCTCAATAAGATGGATTGACATAGTGGTTGCAACAATGGCTCAACCATAGCAGTGATTGTGAGCATGGTACAGGACCAACCAGTGTTGTCTCTGATGTACCTTGGGTTGCTATGAGTCAGAATCAACTCAGTGGCTCCTAACAATATAATAGTGACACTTAACATAATATTCATATAAGAACTTAATAAATAATAGTTGGGGTAGAATTATAGGAACCTGGATAAAAGTTGAGACCAGAGGTAAGGAAAAAAAACAGGGTCAGCTATTTTTGCCATCAGGCGATTAAAATTCACAAAGAAGAGTTTGTGCCATTCAAAGATACACATTTATTTATTTATTTTTTCTTCACAACATTATTTATTATAATATAATGCTAATTCTAGGGAAAATAAAAAAGAAAAAAAAATCTGGTACAGAGCTAAAAACTTTGTATATATTAGCTCACTGAATTCTCATTTAATTAATTCTATTGCTGTTAGTTTCTTGGAGTTGGCTCTGACTCAATGGTAATCACATGTACAATAGAATGAAATATTGTCCAATCCTGAGTTCTTTTCACAATCCTTGGTATGCTCAATTCCATCGATATGACCACTGGGTGTTTCAAGTGCCATCCAATCTAGGATGCTCATCTTCCAACATATTATTGAACAATATTCTGCTATGATCCATAAAATTTTTATTGGTTAATTTTAAGAAGTATATCAAAGGTTTTTTTCCTAGTCTTTCTTAGTCAGGAAGCTCCACTGAAACTTGTCAACCATGAGTTTCTTGCTGGCATGTGAACTATCAGTTGCATAGCTTCCATTATCATAGAAGCATACAAGACACCAAAGTAGGACACTCTGACAGGCGGGTGGTAGAATTTAATTAATACCCTGTAATATGTATTCTATTTTTGTCATTTTTACAAAAGCAGAAAGGGAAGTTCAGAAAGATTTTGCAATTCATTCAAGATTACATAGCAAATAAAATATTGCATTTCAATCTAGTCTTCATGAATCCAAAATCCATGTTCCTTATCATTTTACAATATTAGCTTCCTATCAGAGTGAAAAAAGTAAGAAATCAGTTTAAATCTTTCTGTCTTTGACACACACACACATACACACAACTTCCTTTATTTTACATATGAACTTAGTCTTTAAAATAAGCTTTTAGAATTATCAAGATATACCCATCAGTGCCTTTTTTGTCATGCACAATTGGAAACTTTAGTTCAATCAAAATTATTCTGTGTTCTGAAATCCTCTCTATTTGACCCTTCTTTAGTCACATCATTTCTTTCTGAGTATGATAATAAACATTTTGCTCATATTGACCTTATTCTTCATAGCTGTGGCCCTTAGACAACCAGAATGCCAGAAAGCTATTCAGAAATAATGGTTAGGCTTGAAATCACTGGCTTTGGAAATGTCATTAGGAAAGAGCCATCACTAGAGAATTGTATCATGTTTGCTATAATAGAGAGTCAAGGAAAACAAGAGAAATCCTTAGTGAAGTAGACTGACACAATAGCCCCAACCATGGACTCAAACAATGATCATGACAATGGCATAAATTCAACATAAAGTCAACATGAGTCATTGTCAACTGGACAGCAACTAACAAAACATGGCCCTTCTGCTTAGTGTTAAAGTGTACTTTAACACTATGAAGATTAAATCTTCCTCTGTGTAGTTATAACATTTGTTTTCTTAATAATACAAATCTATTTTATTCCCCCTTTATATTCTTGCTTTCTAAAAACAAAGATAAATTCTTATTTCTTTCCCACTTTATCACTGCCCTATTTCTGATTATCTCATTGAGGGAATTCACCTTTTCCCTGTCTGTTTTTATTACTACCATCTCTTTATTTATTCTCGTTAAACCTCACATTATTTTCTATTGCCATATGACATTTTCTTGAGTTGTTAATAAACAATATTTCTTGGATATATTTAAAAGAACATGGAAGGAATGACTAACCTTAACTTTCCACTATCTAATCATTCAAAAAATATGTATTGTGCACTGAGTATATACCAGTCACTCTTGTTGAAATATGAGTAGTGCACAATCACAGTATCTGTCTTCATTGAGTGTAAATTTTAGTGGGAGAAATAGAAAAACAAGGAATTATACATATATAAATGAACTATGTTATATTTTAAATAGTGTTAGGTACTATGAAGAAAATAGGTAAAGAAGAGGTTCAGAGAGTGTTGTTGCTTTTTTTATGTGCTGTCGAGTTGTCTCCAACTCATAGCGACCCTATGCACATCAGAATGAAACACTGCCCAGTTCTGTGCCAGTTCCACAATTCCTGCTATACTTGACCCCATAATCGCAGTCACTGTATCAATCCATCACATTGAGGGCATTCCCCTCCTTCATTGACCCTCCACCTTACCAAGTATGACATCCTTCTCCAGGGAATGCTCCCTTCTGACAACATGACCAAAGTAGGTGAGATGAAATCTGGCCATTCTAGCTTCCAAAGATCATTCAGGCTGCACTTCCTCCAGGGCAGATTTGTTAGTTTTTTTAGCAGGTCCATGGTAATTTCAGCATTCTTCGCCAGTACCACAACTCAAAAGCATCAATTCTTCTGTTTTCTTTATTCATTGTCCAGCTCTCACACGCATATGAGGTGATTGAAAATATAATGGCTTTTGTCAGGCTCAACTTAGTCCTCAAGGAGACATCTTTGCTCCTCAGCACTTGAAAGAGGTCCCTTCAGTCGAGTTGTCCAGTGTAATATGCCATCTGATGTCCTGACTGCTGCTTGAATTGGCGTCGATTGTAGAACCAAGTAATGTGGAGTCTTTTTTGACAACCTCAAACTTTTCTCCATTTATCGCAATGCTGCTTATTCATCCAGCTTTGAGGATTTTTGTTTTCTTTATATTGAGAGGTATTCCATACTGCAGACTGTATACTTCAATCTTCATCAGTAAGCGCTTCAAGTCATCCTCACTTTCAGCAAGCAAAATTGTGTCATCAGCATATCGCAGGTTGTTAATGAGACCTCCTCTAATCCTGAGGCCACATTCTTCTTCATATAGTCCAGCTTCTCGGATTATTTGCACAGCATATAGATTGAATAAATATGGTGAAAGGATACAACCCTCAAACATTCCCTTCTTGATTTTAAACCATGCAGAGTCCTCTTGTTCTGTTCGAATGACAGCCTCCTTGTCTATGTCCAGGTTCCTTATGAGTACAATTAAGTGTTCAGAGATTCCCATTCTTCTCAATGTTATCCATAATTTGTTATGATTCACACAATCAAATGCCTTTGCATACTCAATAAAACACAAGTATACATCTTTCTGGTATTCCTTGCTTTGAGCCAAGATCCATCTGATATCCACAATGATATCCCTTGTTCCACGTCCTCTTCTGAATCCAGTATGCACCTCTGGAAGTTCTCTGTCAATATACTGCTGCAACCGTTTTTGAATTATCTTCAGTAAGATTTTAGTTGTGTGTGATATTAATGATATTGTTCAACATTTTCACATTCTATAGTATCACCTTTCTTTGGAATGAGTGGAAATATGTCTCTCTTCCATTCATTTGGTCAGGTAGCTGTCTTTCAAATCTCTTGGCATAACTGAGTGAATGCCTCCAGTATGGTGTCCATTTGTTGAAACATCTCAATGGGTATTCCGTCAATTCCTGGAGCTTTGTTCTTTGCCAATTCCTTCAGTGCAGCTTCAGGGACTGTTAGGGTAGTGATATGAGGCACTGGTGATTCAGTGGTTGAATTGTCAGTTTTCAAGCAGCAGAACAGTATATGATTTCTGATCAATGCACTTCATGTACACGCACTACCCCTCTGTCAGTGGTGGGCTGCATGTTGCTTCAATACTGAACAGGTTTCAGCAAAGGTTCCAGACTAAGCAGACCAGGAAGAAAGGCCAAGTGATCGACTTCTGCAAATCATCCAATGAAAACCCTCTGTCCTGTGTTACAATATTCAAACCACAACTGATCATGGGGACAGCATTTAATTCCACTGTGCCTGGGTCATCATGAATCCAGGGCTAACCAGAGTGCAACTAACAACATCAAACTGATGCAGTATTTTTTAAAAGGGAGGTCTCTCTCTGAGAAGATAACAATTGAATGATGGTCTGATAATGAATGGGCTAAGGGAGAATGGATGAAAAAGGTGTTACTTGTGGGAATGCTGTTCTTAGAAGATAGAATAAATGCAAATATCCTATTTCAAAACACCATGCTGAGTGTTTACAAAGAGCACCAAAGAAGTTTCTGTGGAAAGTGAATAGGGGGAACTTGAGAAATCTAACCAGTGAGATGGGGACTTGTTGGTTATTGTAAAAATACTGGCTACTACTCAGAAGGTATGATGGTTAATTTTATATGACAAATTGGCTAGGCCAGGATTCCCATTGATTTGTCTACACAATGAACTGGTTACTATTCTGTAAAATAACATAACATAACATAAGGAAATATAATGTAACCTAATGTTCTGTAGATAACCCCATCACCTTTCATGATGTGATCTGTTTTGATCACTCGAGAGTTTTCTTGGGGGCATAGTCTGAATATAGATCATAAAAAGGATATTCTGGCAGAGCTCTTTCTCTGTTTTGATCTTGCACTCTTCTTGTCTCCTGACCTATGGCCCTTAGGGAATAAACCTTCAGAAGTCTCTGGCCAGCTGACTGATCTATGAATTTTGGATCTGCCATCCTCATAATGATGTGAGCCAATCCCTTGAAGTAAATATATCTCTATCTCTCTTATCTATTTATCTATCTAATCACTGGATTGGCTCCTCAAAAGAACCCAAAATAAGACAGAAGACTTTGGAGGAGTTAGGAAAGAAGAGCAACATTATTTTACTTCATATGAATAGTCTTTAGAATTATGCTTAGTGTTCTAGTTACCTAGTGCCACTCTGACTAGAATATACCACAAATGAGATGGTCTTAACAAACAGGAGTTTATTCTTACAATTTGGAGGCTTTAAGTCCAAGTTCAAAGTGCCAAGCTCTAGAGGCTGGGTGAAAGCCCATCAACCTTGGGGTCCAGCTCTGCCGCCTGCTCCTGGCCCACTGGAGCTAGAGGCATTTCTTTACTCAGACAGCTGCTGTCTGCTGAGGCTGAGAATCCCCAACGTTGACAAGTCAAAAGGCACAGTCCCAATGTTACCAAACCACATGGCAAGCCATTAACTTAAGTCCATTGTAAGTCCCAAGGTTGGCAGAGCATAGCAAGCTGCTGAACAAAGACATGGCTATATGCAGGGTCCAAGTGTGCCATAGGCTAGAGACCATTCCCAAAGGCTTCTTCTTATATACAAGAAGCAGACTACATACCCAGAAGCAGCTACCCAACTGCTTGTGGTAGATCCCACCATGGAGTTGATTGCCAGTCTCCTCATGAGGATTAACTACCACCAGCTGCCCAGCCACTCAACCAGGCCTAGCCAAGTTGACGACACACAAACCGAACTACCACACTTTGGATATACATTCATTAGATAGAAGTTTTGCTTTTAAGTGACTAACAGAATCTTAAAGTCAAGTGTTTAGTATTGTAGAAAACTGACATGTTAAATACTAAATCCTAATCAAAACCAAACTCACTACCATTGAGTCAGCTCCGATTTATAGAGACCCCTCCTTGGGTTTCCAAGGGGATATCACTACAGAAATAGATTGCCCAATCTTCCTTCCCAGGAGTGGCTGGTGGGTATGAACCTCCAGCCTTCTGGTTAGCAGGCAAATGTCTTAGGTACTAGGTCACCAAAAAACTAAAACTCACTGCTGTCAAGTCAGATCTGACTCATAGCAATGCCTCCTTGGGTTTCCAAGGGGGTATCACTATGGAAGTAGATGGCCCAATGTTCCTTCTGAGAAGTGGTTGATGGTTTTGAACTGGCAGTCTTCTGGTTAGCAGTCAAATGCCTTAGGTACTATGCCACCAGAGCACCTTAAATATTAAATATTGTAAATATTTTTGTTAACTTTGTTGTAGCCTGTGCTGATCTTGATGTGTTTACCCAATATCCAGTTCTTATCTCTGAGGTATTGTTATGTTTAAACTATTTAAAAGAATGATGATTAAATATTGTATCCTGATGTTGTATTGTTTTATGTGGTATGCTTCTCATAAGTATAAAGATTTATACATTCTGTTCATAACTTTATTGCCAGAAGCCACTGCACATTACTATAATGCTCATACAACCAACTCAATGGGAATTTTACTAAGACTAATGGCAGTCTGGTAATTCATTAAAAGGAAGTAGCTCAAATGAAAAAAAGAAAGAAAAATGCCCAGAGGTACAGTGGCAAACACAGAGTGAGATGTAGTATGTATCTTCTGAAATGAAAAACATTTTAGAAAATGAAGATCCACATTTTCTCTAGTGTTCTCTTAAGTAAAGAATTTTTCTATAACCATATTACTTCCAGAAGTGCAGTTTTCTCATTTTACATTTTTGTGTATGTATTTTTTCTGTTTTAAATACTCAAGTTTAGTAATAATGCATTTTACTAACCATTATTGCAACATAGTTGAACAAAAATTGCTCTAGAAAATGTGTAAAGATTAATCAAAGATAATTACACACATTAGTTTACAAATCCCTCCTTTGAGTAACTAAATGAAATTAATAGAGACATCTATTTATTCATTTCACAAAAGTCATAATTTTGTAATTACTTGTTAGCCTTATTAAGAATATTTTATCTCAGATTGAAAAACAATAGTTCTTGCCAGTAAGCCTAAAATAAATATTTTACTCTATAACCCTGGATTTTGGTGTAATACTTTTAAATATATAAATTAATTAATTCCCCAGACTCTAAAAATTTAGTACTAAGGATTCATAACTTTCATGGCTCATCATAGTGGGAACAAAACACAAAAAGCAATTTTTACTTTGACCTTGACCCTCATCCTAAGGGGCTGTCAAGATGACAGCAATTCATGAATAGCTGTCAGGTTCCATTTGATTCATGAATTAAATAGAAGACTTCACTATATGGAGGGGAACTGGATGTGGCAGGTCAAGTTATTCCAATAATGCCTAAGCAATGCATATAACACAACTAAAGAGGAAATGCTTAATATCATTTTCTTTAAAAAGGAAAATAGACTTATTTATCTGAGTACAGAGAACAAAGGATGATGAAAGACCAATTTCCTTTACCTTTCATCTCACATCCTTGGTGCCGCTTTTGTGTCATCTTGTACTTCCCAAATCTATCTGAGAATGTAACTGATAAATGATGGATGTGATATTAATGATTCCATTTGTCTCATGATTTTTGGTTTATTTTTAATTAATTGGAAAGTAAGGGAGTGAAGTTAGGTCTAACAAAGTGTCCAAACAAATAATATACTCATCCCTTCAGTTCATCCCATGAGTGAGAGCACTTAACAGTAATGTTTATTCTTTCATTGAAAGAGATTCATCTTCCTCAAGAATGTTACATGGGAAACAAGTACTTAATTACTTTAATGGACTTATTTAGTTCTGAGAATCAATCATCTGAAGCACTGGTCTAATTTTTTGGACACAAACAAATTATGTTTCTTGGTGAACCACACTAGACATCTAAACATTTTTATAGTTCATAGGTGCTGAATTGAAAACACATTCATTTGCTTTTTATAATATTGCTATTAGTCATTGTTCTGGTTACCTAGTGCTGCTCTGACAAGAATATACCACAAACGTGACGGCTTGCACAAACAGGAATTTATTCTCTTACAGTTTAGAGGCTTTAAGTTCAAGTTCAAAGTTCCAGGCTGTAGGGGCTGGGTGACAAGCCCCTCGACCTTGGGCTTCAGCTCTGCCTCTTGCTCCTGGCCCACTGAAGCTAGAGGCATTATCTCTTCACTGGCTGCTAAGGCTAACAAGCTCAAGGCCAACAAATAAAATGGCACAATCCCGATGTTACCAAACCACATGGCAGGCCATTAATTCAAGTCCATTGTAAGTCCCTAGGTCAGCAGATCATGATAGGCTGCTGAACAATGACATGGCTATATGCAGGGCCCAAGCGTGCCACAAACTGGAGGCCATTCCCAAAGCTGTTTCTTATATACAGGAAGCAGACCACATCCCTAAAGCAGCTACTCAGCTGCTTGTGGTAGGAACCACCATGGAAATGATTGCAAGTCTCATCATGAGGAATAACTGCCACCAGCTGCCCAGCCACTCAACCAGGCCCAGCCAAGTTGACATACAAACTTAACCACCATTAAAAAATGTAATCTTCGTCCTTTTCTTCATACAAAAGTCTAAATAGTCATAAATATAACCTTAATAAGCTTATTTCCAGGTCATAAGAAATACAAATGGTTGAATGTATATTTTACACCAAAATTGTGATTTAAAAAGATAATAATAAAACCCAGCCATTATTTTTGCTCCCAATGAATTTAAAACAGAATCCTTCAGTGCATACATGACTTCCCTGGCATTCTTCTGAATATTCACTCCTAACAATGTGTGTGTCTGTGTGTGTGCACCACAATGTATTTCCATTTTAGAATCTATTCTACATTATAATAGTGGTTACTAGCTATTCTCCCTTTGCAAAATATCAATTCTGAAAGGGCATGTATTCTACATTATGACAGTTTGTTCTTACAATAATCCGGATTTAAGAGGCCAAAGAAGTTATTTTCAAAGTCACCCTGGGGTATTATCTGAAAAAAGATCAGGAATGTGAAAGTATAAAGTGTGTTAAAAGAAGACAAGATAACTAGTGCAGAACAAAGATAAAAAGAGGACACACACACACACACACACATATATATATATATATATAGTTGTTGTTGTTGTTATGTGCTGTCGAGTCGGAACGGACCTATAGCAACCCCTCCTTGGGTTTCCGAGGCAGTATTACTACAGAAGTAGATTGCCCCATATTCTGTCTGAGGAATAGCTGGTGGGTTTGAACCTCCAGCCTTCTTCTGGTTAGCAGTCAACTGCTTTAGGCACTGAATTTAAACACTGAATTTAGTATAGTAAAAATACTAGTATTTAACAAAGTTGATCTTTTAAGTCAATGAGGAAAGATTGCATGAAAGAATAAATAGATTACATAATAACTATCTTCTATTTTGATTAAGAAAGTTATATTCTACATTTAAATTTTAGCAAAATAAAATCTATGTAGCTTACTGATTTCTATGGAAAAAGGTAAGTATAAAATATGTAGATTTAAATACAAAGGAACATTTAATTTTGCAGTGATATACCTTTTTTCATACATAATGCATTTAGTAAATATTATTGCACATACCCCCTATAGCAGCAACCATGCAAAATCCTGACATCTGATCATGAATAATACAAACATTGTTTCTACCTTTTCAAGGCTAACATTCAACAAGCTGAGCTGAAAAAGAAGGAAAACGAAAGAAAGAAGAAAATTAATCACTATTTGTTAAAATGAATGCTATAAAGAAAAGAAAAAGAAGACTTAAAGATAGATGATTATGGTGCTCTACTTTAGAAATGATGAACAGAGTACCCTGATAAGAAGAGATGCCTTCTGAGCAGAAGGATAATATATGAGGAAGTTCTAACCATCCAAGTTTAAGAGGAAAAAGCAGTCTAAGCAGTGGGAACAGGATGTGAAAGTATAAAGTGTGTTAAAAGAAGACAAGATAACTAGTGCAGAACAAAGATAAAAAGAGGACACAGAAGGCTAAAAATGATTTTTTTAACAAAAGGTTGTAAATGTTTCTGTCCAGAAAAATAAAACTCAATTCAAAGGAAAAGAAAAATCTATAAAAATAATTTACAAATATTTATGATAGATTAATATCCTCAACTTATATTTTAAAAAATTAGCCAAGGTGGGAGTTGGACTTTTACCACCAGAGAAAAATCAGTTAGGACATGAACTGCCAATCCATGATTTAGAAATTCTTAACAGCAACAACGTTAAAACAATAAACATGTTTAAACTCACTTTTAGATGGGTGTGGCATACATTATTATTTTCCAATTATAAAATCAAATATTTTCTTGCCTTTCCTTAAAAGTAGCTATTTCCTCAAACTGTTCTTAAAGGTAAAACTTTACAATAAATTGATAGTACATATCAAACACCTCCAAATGGAGCATATTATATCTCACCGTTTCATATCTTGAAGTTTATACTTATTTTTATTTTATTTTAAGAGTTTGTTTTACATTTAACATTACGTGTACATTTAATTTCACTCCCCATTTACCATGCCTAACCCTAACCCAGTCCCCTTCCCTCCCTGCCCAGTAAACTTTCCCCTGTGCCCTTCATAGTTATGCACTCCTGTGTGTCCTGCATTACCTTCGTGTGAATGTTGCCCCTCTGGTGCCCCGTGGTCTATTGCTCTAAGGGATGTATTTTTGTAGAATATGTGGGTGTGTCCCCCCTGGGTTGAGTTGTCTGCATGTACATCTTATTAACTATTGGGCTGAGAGTCAACCCCTGGGAGTGAGTTTTATCTCCAGATTTGATCCTTTCCTGAGTGGCTGGCATTGGTAGTTTCGCACCATCTAGTTCTTCTGGTCTTGAGGACCATTATGTTCTAGGGATGATTGTTTCCAAATGCCCTTTTTATTTTTTAGCTCTTCTTCATTTCTGATGCTAGGAGACCATTAGGTGCATCCTAGATGGACACTTGAAAGCTTTTAGGAACCCAGTCGCTACTCACCAATGCAGGATGAGGAACAAGGCTTTTATGTATTTTGTTGTGCCAATTGAGTCTGGTGTCCCCCAGTACCATGGTCCCAAAACGGTAGATCCATTGGATCTCTCTCCCACAGTGTCTGGGAGTCTGTGAGGGATTATTCTGTGTCTGTCTTCTATTGTTTCTGTAAGGATTGTAAGTACATTGTATCACTGGTATCTGTGCAAGATTAGCCTGAGCTGAATCTATCCTTAGTCTAGAGTATACTACTGTTCACTGACCCTCATCTGGTCCTCTCTGGTATGTATGTGTTTATCTGTAGCCTGGTGTTTGGTGTTAATGGTAATACTGTATTGTGGGCACTCAATTAGCATCTGTCTTCTATCTCCTATGTGCATAATTCAGTGTCCTCTCTTTTCCTAATGTTATTATGGTGGGCTCAGACTCCTTCCATATATCCTTCCCCTTACCCACATCAGTGTGTGGGCCCCAACTAGCCTGAAATTAGTCCTTCCCCTTTCCTCCCCACATTGGTAACCTAGAATGTGAGTCCCCTTTCTCAAGCAAACCCTTCTTGTCTTTTTACAATACTGGGCTCATACAGTACTTGTCCTTCCACAATTGATTTATTTCACTCAGCTCCAGGCTCATTCACTTTGTGAGGTGACTCACATATCTCTCATTGTTCTTTAATGTAGCATAGTATCCCATTGTGTGAATGTGTCATAATTTGGCTATCCACTTCTCCATTGATGGACATTTAGGTTTTCTCCATCTCTTTGCTATAGTGAATTGTGCTGCAATGAACATAGGTGTACATATGTCTATTCATGTGCTGTCTCTTACCTCTTTAAGATATATTGCTAGTAATGGAATTGTTGGGTCAAATGGTATTTCTATTTTCAGTTTTTTAAGGAAAAGCCATACCATATGCCACAATGATTGTACCATTTTACCACCACCCCCAGCAGTGGACAACAGTTTCAATCTCTCTGCAACCTTGCCAGCATTTGTTATTTTCTGACCTGTTGAACTTTGCTATTATTGCTGAGGTGAGATGATGTCTCATCATTGTTTTGATTTACATCTCTCTAATGACTAATGATTATGAACATTTTCTCATGTGTTTGTTGACCACCAGTACATCATCTTTGGTGATCAAGTCTTTTGCCCATTTGGGAATCGGGTTATTTGTCTTTTTGGTGTTAAGGTGTTGAAATTTTATATAGATTTTGGAGATAAGTCCTCTATCATATATGTCATAGGCAAATGTTTTAGCTAGCACATAAATACTATAATTTCATCCTTCAGAAGAGTGGAAAGTGAAAACAATCAAAATATCCAAAATAATGTTATCAAACAACAATAGATCTGCAAAACATCTCATAACATAGATGAACCTAAAGGACATTATGCTAAGTGAAATTAATCAATCACAAAAGGACAAATAGTGTATGAGATCTCTATTGGCAATATGCAATAAGGGGAAGGTGGCACAAATGATCAAGGCAAAGGAATATTTTGGGAGGAGTGAAAAAGTTGAAGACAACAGAGGTAAATACTAATACATAGAAAGTCCTGCAATAACAATAATTTATAAGTGGATATGGGGTGACAGGCCCCACCTCACAGGCAAGACAGGGAGGGGACCATCAGGGACAAAAAAGCCACAGTATCCAGGTAAGGGGAGGGAGACAGGACCCTCCCCAGGGGTAGGAAAGGGAGGGAACACTGAGAACGACAAAGCAACAGGATCCAGGCAGCATTCAGGTAAGGGGAGGGTGGAGAGGTTTTGAAAAGCTAAGGGAGACAAACTTGTCGGTCAGTTTGTCATATTGTAGTGGCTTGTGCATTGCTGTGAAGCTTGAGGCTGTGCCACTGGTGTTTCAAGGGCCAGCAGGGTTGCACATGGTGCACAGGTTTCAAAGCATCTTACAGATTGAGACAGACTCAGAAGATGGAAGAGTCCATGTACTTCTCAAATAATAGGCCAGGGAAAACCTTGATGAATAGCAGAGAAACACTGTCTGATACACTATTGCACAACTTTATGAATACCCTGGAAACATCATTCGATACAGTGCAGCTCCTTAGGTAGGAAGGCACTCAAAATTCAACTGGGAAAGAGCTGCTTCATCAGAGTAAAACTAACCTTAAGGGTATAGATAAAGTAAAGCTTTCAAGACCTACATTTGCAGATGTGGCACTACTAAAATTGAGGAGAAACAGCTGAAAACATTCATTAATAATTGGAACATGGAATGTACAATGTATGAATCTAGGAAAATTGGAAGTTGTCAAAAATGAAATGCAAGACATAAAGATTGATCTCCTAGGCATTAGTGAGCTAAAATGGGCCAGTATTGGCCATTTTGAATCACACAACCATATAATCTACTATACCAGGAATGACAATTTGAACAGGGATGGCAAGACATTCATCATCGCAAAGGAAGTTTCAAGATCTGTCCTGAAGTACAATTCTGTCAGTGATAGGATAATATCCATACTTACAAGGAAGACCATTTAATATGACTATTATTCAAATTTGCACACCAACAACCAAAGCCAAAGATGAGGAAACTGAAGACTTTTATCAACTTCTGCAGTCTGAAATTGACCAAACATGCAACCAAGATGTGTTACTTATCACTGATGACTAGAATGCAAAAGTTGGAAACAAAGAAGAATCACCTAGGAAAATTTGGCCTTGGTGACAGAAATAAAGCTGGAAATTGCATGATAGAATTTTGCAAGACCAACAATTTATTCATTGCAAATACCTTTTTTCAACAACACAAATGGCAGCTATATATGTGGACTTCACCAGATAGAACACAGGAATCAGATTGACTACATCTGTGGAAAGAGGTGATGGAAAAGCTCAATATCTTCAGCCAAAACAAGGCCAGGAGCTAACTGTGGAACACACCATCAACAGCTCATATGCAAATTCAACTTAAGTTGAAGACAAGTAAAACAAGTCCACAAAAGCCAAAATATGACTTTGAATATATCCCTTCAGAATTTAGAGACCGTCTAAAGAACAGATTTGATACACTGAACACCAATGACTGAAAACCAGAAGAATTGTGGGATGACATCAAGAACATCATCCATGAATAAAGCAAGATTAAAAAAATGAGAAAGGTAGAAAAGTCCAAAATTGTTGTCAGAAGGGACTCTGAAACTTGTCCTTGAGCAGAGAGTAGCTAAAGCAAATGGAAGAAATAACAAGATAAAAGAGCTAAACAGAAGATTTCAAAGAGCAGCTCATGCAGACAAAGCCTATTACTATAATGAAATATGCAAAGATCTGGAGTTAGAAAATGAAAAAGGAAGAACATGCTCTACATTTCTCAAGAAGAAAGAACTGAGGAAAACATTTAAGCCTCAAGTTGCAATATTGAAACATTCTATGGGAAAAATACTGAATGATGCAAGAAGCATCAAAAGAAGTAGGAAAGGATACACAGAGTCACTGTACCAAAAAGACCTGGTCAATGTTCCTCCATTTCAGGAGGTGGCATATGATCAAGAACCAGTGGTATTGAAGAAAGAAGTCAAAGCTACACTGAAGAACTTGGTGAAAAGCAAGGCTCCAGGAATTGACAGAATACCTATTGAGATGTTTCAACAAATGGATGTCCCACTGGAGGCATTCACTTGCTTTGCAAAGAGATTTGGAAGACAGCTACCTAACCAACTGACTGGAAGAGATCCATATTTGTACCCATTCCAAAGAAAGACAATCCCACAGAATGTGGAAATTATTGAGCAATATCATTAATATCACATGAAAGTAAAATCTTATTGAAGATAATTCAAAAATAGTTGCAGCAACCTATACAACTATGAGACCAGAAGAACTAGATGGTGCC
>NW_006921982.1:199965-201290 GCF_000298275.1 Orycteropus afer afer | reverse complement strand
AGTTGCAGCAGTATATTGACAGAGAACTTCCAGAAGTGCAACTGGATTCAGAAGAGAAAGTGAAATGAGAGTTACCATTGCTGATATCAGATGGATCTATATATATAGACTGTGTTCTGAGTGGCCAATCTGCCCAAGGGAAGTTTCCTTAGGGGTGTGGCCTGCTTCCAGGATATCCAGAGACATCCTGGGAAGAGAGACATTCTTTGAGGGATTGGAACCCTGGTGTGCTGACTACAAACTTCCGTGAGTGAGCAGCCCACCACTCGGCCTGGAGATCTTGGATTCATCTTTCGTTGGAGTCAACCACCAGTGTACTGCCTGCCAGCCTTGAATTTCTTGGCCCCCTGCATTTGTGGAAGCTAAGGCTGCTGCCAGCCCGAAGTTTCCTCCAGGGACTTTGGACTTGCTGGCGGCTTCTATACATTTGTGAGCCATTTTCCTAAGATAAATTTCTCTCTCTCTCTCTCTCTCTCTCTCTCTATATATATATATAGATCCATCTGATAATGTGTAACAAAACTCAAAATCAAAATAAAGACCAGACTAACGAATTAGATAGAGACTAGTGAATTCCCAAGACTACTGCATTTACTCATTCTTCAGATCTAGAACTCCCATCGCTCAATTATCATAAAAACAATAGACAGATCTACACTGACCAGTAACACTAGGAAGGTATGCACTCCTTAAAATAATCAACCATTTGTTATCCAAAGGGCAGCACTGATTCAAAGACAAAGTTCAGAAGGCAGGAAAGGTTTGGAGAAAAGTGGGAATGTGAACAACAAATGCAGGCAGGAAGTAAGAGAAATGATAATACATTGAGGGAATTTCAACAATGATATGAAGCAAAAAGTACATAAACGGTTGAATGGAAAAATGATTTAGTATGTAAATTTTCACCCAAATCACAATAAAAAGTTTTAAAATATGCAAAATTGCTGATTTTAAAATAATTTATTGTGTGCTAATTAAGTTTAGAATATAATGCAAAATATTATCATATCAGAATATTCAGAATATATTTTTGGATTAAAAACATATTCTAACAGGACATGCACATTAATTTTTAAACTATATGTGATATGTATAATACATATAGTTAATATTTGAAGTTTTCAGGTATTTGTCTTCAGTCTCATTAATTCTGTCTTCCATCACATCAATTCTTCTCCTTTTCCCTTCCGATATGTTATCTATTTCTGACAATTTAGTAATAATCTTCTGGATTTCTATCTTTAGATTTAGAATCATTTCTAATTTTTCATTTATTTTCTCATTTTGCTCTTGTATTTTCTTCCAAAATTCTTCTAAGGTTTTTT
>NW_006921982.1:193697-199257 GCF_000298275.1 Orycteropus afer afer | reverse complement strand
CTACTAATAATATTAGTTGTTTTAAAACAGACAAATACAAGCAAACTAATCACCAGAAAAAAGAAAGTGAAAAAGAAAAAAATAAAAATAAAAAAAGAGAGAGAGAGAAAAAAAATCAGTGGAGGACAGGTCAGGCCACCTAGGCTCCGTCTGAGCACACAGACTGTGGTGGAGTTCCTGTGGGCCCAGCAGGTAGGTGGGAGTAGGGGGTGACCACACCTCCGTTCAACAAGCGGGTGTGGGTTATAAGAGTAACAAGAGGAATGTCGTACCTTTTCAGTCTTGCAGATCCCGAGTGTCCTTGGGGTTGCTGGAAAGCAGAGCATGTTCTTAAGCCCCAGGAATCGTGAGAGTGCTGTCTCTTTAAATATCCAAAATAGTCAAGTCACTTTTTAAACCTTCAAAATGGTGGCATCTCCAGACCGGCAAAAGTCCACAGTTCAGCCCACCTTTCTTTTCACCTTCTCCATTTGTTCCCCAGCCACTGTGCACAGTCATCTGTGCAGTCCCTGGCTAGCAGGGTGACTTTTATGTTAATTCTTAGGTCCTACAACCACTCAGGACTCTCCAAGCTGTCTGTTCCATCAGGATCACTCAGGATCACTGCCAGACTGCAGGTCTGTATGTCTCTTTTTTGGTATTTTCACACAAATTCTTCTGCTAGTTGAGGATTAGTCCACTTCTATATCCTTCCCTTCAAGGCTCAGGGGTCGAAGATTATCTTCTGTGTCTGTGTTAATTGGTTTTCCTTTTCTTTGTTGAAGAGGGTCTGTGCAGTCTTTCTGCCTAGTCTGCTATCTTGCTGGAACCCATATACTTAATATTTGAATAGGAAAATTTTTCAAGTGATTTACTTAAAATATTATCAATGAGTACCTTGCACTAGGGGGATTTTGAGTGCTTTTATGTTTTTCTTTGATTATCTGTACTGCTTATATTTTGTTGACATTATTGATCATGTAATTTGAAATATGAAGTACAAAATTTAAAACAGCAGACAGCTTTAAATGATAATTTTCTCACAACTTATACAGAAATGCCTTCATTTTGTCCTTTTTCTTATCTCAAAGTATTCTGATATATAAGGAAGAACATAGTTTTCAAAACTAAGTTTTTTTTTTTTCTTTAATTCTTGCAACAGCTGGCTTGTAAGGTTCCTTCATTATTATACACTAAATTGCACTCAACTGGAAAATAAAGTTAAAAGTACTTTTTATCTCTTTTGCCTTAATGAAAAAGAAAAATTACTTAGTGTTCTATTAAGTGAACTTCTTGCTTTTCTTCAGGTCATATGCAATCACATTTTAAATAGAAAAATAGAATGAGATTTTTATATATTAAAATCTTTTATATTTCTCTAAATTTCAAAATTTTAACCCCTCTTTTTATTATGTATGTAGTGTATCGAGCATTAATTTGCAGGAAAAAAAATACCATTAAGCTTCTCATTTTGGAGAATAAGACATTAGTTGTCATGGTGTTGCCCTTGACTCGTTTAAATATATAAGTCTCAACAATATTCTTTAACTTAAAAAAAATACCAACTTGCTACTTGGCAAATAAGCAAAGGAACATACATGACCTGAAAATGAAAACACTATAGAAATATGAATACAGTCACTGTTGGTTTTAAAATATCATTAAATTCTTATAGTAATTCATGGAATATCTTCAAATTATGAGTGTTCTCATCCATACTAACTTTAATAGCCACACAATAATCATAGAGTCCTCTAATATTTCACATGGTTTCATTAATTTCATTGAGAATTAGGCTGAGTCTTTATGTTTTTTTAATGAAAGGTACATTCTTGAGTTCATTTTACCTGACACAACATAAGACAGTTTGCCTTTTCCTCTTCCTAAAGGCTTTTCTTTACTTAATGGAGCAGATTGCAAATAATCTTTACAAATTCTTAGAAGCTCTTTGGAAAAGAAGTAGATTCATTTTCTAATCTTTTTTATATTGACTCAAGACTGCAAACTTGATTTTTCTCAAAAAGGTTTACCATTTTTATTTGCAAAATCATGAGTCTTCACATTGCTGGCTCCAGTTTGAATGTTCCACCTCTGGCACACAAAATAATAATTATTATTTTCTAGCCAAGCCTAAGGTCTTAAAGCTACAATTTACACCTTTCAAGCAGAAAGGTAGGATGATGGATGCAGCCCAATGAAAGCAGACAATAGATTCTAAATATTCTCTCACTTTTTGAAGGATAAACACTTATCAGTTTGTTTTCTAATTTTAATCAATTTCCACTCTTCAGAAAAGGTGTTTTTAACAAATGCTATCCCCTGAGTTAGAAACTTCTCCATGCTGCTTGTACAATAAATGCTTCTTATGATTTTATTGTGAATAATTAAAAAATTATATATATGAATCTAACACTCATAGAAGGGTTTGTTGTACTGTGGTTGCTTGCTTAGCTGTTGTTGTGAGGTTGTAGGCCATGCCACTGGTATTTCAGGTGCTGTCAGGGTCACCCATGGTAGACAGGTTTCAGCAAGTCTTCCAGACTAAGACAGACAAGGAAGAAGGAAGGAGCCACCCACTTCTCAAAGAATTGACTAGAAGAAATCTTATGAATAGCACTGAAACATTGTCTGATACAGTTGCGGAAGATGAGCACCTCCAGTCAGAAGGCACTCAAAATATGACTGAGGAAGAGCTGACGAAGAGCTGCCTCATCAGAGTAGAGCTAACTTTAATGACATGGATGGAGTAAAGCTTTGGGGATGTCAAATTGCTAATAGGGCATAAAGCAAAATGAGAAGAAACAGCTGCAAACATCCATTAATAATTGGAACATGGAATTTATGAAGTATGAATCTAGAAAAATTGGAAGTTGTCAAAAATGAAATGGAACACATAAAAATTGATATCCTAGGCATTAGTGAGCTGAAATGGATTGGTTCTGGCCATTTTGAATCAGACAACCATATGGCCTACTATGCTGGAAATGACAAATTGAAGATGAATGGCATGGCATTCACAGTCACAAGCAATGTTTCAAAATCTATCCTGAAGTGCAATGCTGTCAGTGAGAGGATAATATCCATATGCTTACAAGGAAGACCAGTTAATACTACTATTATTCAAATTTATGCACCAACTACCAAAGCCAAAGATGAGGAAATTGAAGATTTTTACCAATTTCTGCAGATTGAAATTGACCAAACATGCAATGAAGATGTGCTGATTATCACTAGTGATTGGAATGCAAAAGTAGGAAACAAAGAAGTATAATCAGTAGTTGGAAAATCTGCCATTGGTGATAGAAATAACACTGGAGATTGCATGATAGCATTCTGCATGACCAATGACTTATTCATTGCAAACAGCTTTTCTCAACAACATAAATGGCAGTTTTACCTGTGGCAGTACACAGGAATCGGATCAACATCTGTGAAAAGAGGTGATGGAGAAGGTCAGCATTATCAACCAAAACAAGGCCAGGAGCTGACTGTGGAACAGACCATCAACTGCTCATGTGCAAGTTCAAGTTGAAGCTGAAGACAATTTACAAAAGTCCACAAGAGCCAAACTATGTCCTTGATTATATACCTTCTGAATTTAGAGACCATCTAAAGGATAGATTTTATGCATTGCACACCAATGACCAAAAACCAGAGGAACTGTTGGATGACATGAAAAACATCATCCATGATGAAAGCAAAGCATCATTAAGAAGACAGAAAAGGAAGAAAAGACCAAAATGGATGTCAGAAGAGACTTTGAAACTTGTCCTTGAACAAAGAGTAGCTAAAACAAATGAAAAAAATGAAAAGATGAAAGATCTGAACAGAAGATTTCAAAGACCATCTCGAGAAGACAAAGTCAATTATTATGATGAAATGTGCAAAGACTTGTAGATAGAAAACCAAAAGTGAAGAACATGCTCAGCATTTTTCAAGCTGAAAGAACTAAAGAAAAAATTCAAGCCCTGAGTTGCAATATTGAAAGATTCTATGGATAAAATATTGAATGAAGCAGGAAATATCAAAAGAAGATGTACCCAAAAGAATTAGTTGATGTTCATCCATTTCAGTAGGTAGCACATGGTCAAGAATCAGTGGTATTGAAAGAAGAAGTTGAAGCATCACTGAAGGCATTGGCAAAGAACAATTCTCCAGGAATTGATGGACTACCCATTGAAATGTTTCAATAATGGATGCAGCACTGCAGGCACTCACTCATCTATGCCAAGAAATTTGGAAGACAGCTAGCTGGCCAACTGACTGGAAGAGATCCATATTTGTACACATTCCAAAGAAAGATTATACCACAGAACATGGAAATTATTGAATAATATCATTAATATAACATGCAAGTAAAATCTTGCTGACAATAATTCAAAAATGGTTGCAGTAGTATATTGACAGAGAACATCCAGAAATGCAAGCTGGAAACAGAGGAGGGCATGGAACAAGGTATATCATTGCTGATGTCAGGTGGACCTACGATGAAAGTAAAAAATACCAGAAAGATGTTTACTTGTGTTTTATTGACTATGCAAAAATATATGATTATATAGATCATAAGAAATAATAAATAACTTTGAGGAGAATAGGAATTCCTGAACACTCAGTTTTGCTCATGAGGAACCTATACACAGACCAGGAGGCAATCATTCTAAAGGGGATACTGCATTGTTCAAAATAAGGAAGGGATTTTGTCAGGGTTGTATCCTTTCACCATACTTATTCAATCTGTATGCTGGACAAATAATCTGAGAAAATGGACAATATGAAGAGGACCATGGCATCAGAATTGGAGGAAGACTCATTAACAACCAGTGATATGTGAATGACACAACTCTGCTTGCTAAAAGTGAGGTTGACTTGAAACATTTACTTATGAAGATTAAAGACTACAGTCTGCAGTATCAACATAAAGAAAATGAAAATCCTCACAATTGGATTGATAAGCAGCATCACAATAAATGGAGAAAAGATTGAAATTATGGAATATTTCATATTACTTCCACAATTGGAAGCAGCAGTCAAGATATCAGACAACATATTGCACTGGGCAAATCTGCTACTTTGCTGTTAAGTGCGGTCGAGTCATTTCCGACTCATAGCGACCCCTTGCACAGCAGAATGAAACACTGCCCGATCCCGCGCCAGCCCCACAATCCCTGCTATACTTGATCCCATCATCACAGCCACCGTATCAATCCATCTCGTTGAAGGCCTCCCCCTCTTCCATCGACCCTCCACCCTACCAAGCATGGCATCCTTCTCCAGGGAATGGTCCCTTCTTACAACATGACCAAAATAGGTGAGATGAAGGCTGGCCATTCTTGCTTCCAGGAGCATTCTGGCTGCACTTCCTCCAGGGAAGATCTGTTAGGTCTTTTAGCAGTCTATTGTACTTTCAGCATTCTTCACCAGCACCACAACTCAAAAGCATCAACTCTTCTTTGGTCTTCCTTATTCAGTGTCCAACTCTCACATGCATACGAGATAATTGAAAATATCATGGCTTGTGTCAGACGCACCTTAGTCCTCAAGGAGATATCCTTGCTCCTCAGCACCTTGAAACAGTTCCTTC
>NW_006921982.1:183403-191557 GCF_000298275.1 Orycteropus afer afer | reverse complement strand
GTCATTCCCAGCATAGTAGATCATATGGTTGTCTGATTCAAAATGGCCAAAACCAGTCCATTTCAGCTCACTAATGCCGAGGATATCAATCTTTATGCCTTCCATTTCAATGTGCTAATAAATGCCTCTTTAACATGCTGAAGAGCAAAGATATCTCTTTGAAGACTAAGGTGCAACTAACCCAAGCCATGGTATTTTCAGTCACCTCATATGCGTGTGAAAGCTGGACAATGTATAAGGAAAACTGAAGAAGAATTGATTCTTTTGAGTTGTGGTCTTGGCAAAGAATACTGAAAGTACCATGGACTGCCAGAAGAACTAATAAATCTGTCCTGGAAGTAGTGCATCCAGAATGCTCCTTGGAACCAAGAATAGCCAGATTCTGTCTTACCTACTTTGGTGATATAGTCAGAAGGGACCATTACCTGGAGAAGGTTATCATGCTCTGTAAGTAAAGGGTCACTAAAAAAGGGAAAGGCCCTCACCAAGATGGATTGACACGGTACCTGCAGCAATGGGCCCAGGTATAGCAAGGATTGTGAGGCAGGCACAGGACGCAGCAGTGTTTCATTCTGTTAGGCATAAAGTCTCTCTGAGTCGCTGACTCGACAGTACTTAACAACAACATATAAGAATAATTTTTAAGCTCCATGCCAAAAACTTTAATATGGTAAATACATATATGGATGATATCCAGTATGTGTCAGGTATGCAGATATCTAGGATAAAAGAACCAACAAACCAAACAAAAAAAGTAGCATGCTGCTGTGTTATGAGTGAACTTGAGTAAGAAAATTAAGGGTAGAGATTTTAAAAGCGAATTCTTTTTTCCTATTGATTTGTATTGAGCATATGTCTATGTGAAACACATCTTCAATCATATAAAACCATTTGTGGAAATTAATGTTTTATCACTTGATGGCTGTATATATTTCTATCTGAAAAATATGTTAATCCCACAGATTGCAAGATTTCTGGTGAATTGCACTCTTCTTAGTTGACTGCACCCCTGGCTCTTCCCTGGAACAGCAGAATATGAGTTAGAAAAACAGAAGATTAAAAATTGCTGACCTCTTGTCTGAGCTAAGTAAGAGTTTCCAGAAGTGAGTGAATCTTTAGAATTCATACTTCTTCAACCATTGTTTTCTTCCATATACCCTTCCATCTCTTAATAAAAAACTCTTGACTGAATCCCAGCTCTCCTCCTACCCATTTTTCACAGCTCTTAATCTTATTTCTGTTTCTCATCCATGAACAGTCATTGAACAGCACCAATAATGTTCAGGAAATCTGGCCAAATGACTGAAGCAACTGCCACAACTGATGTTATCCCTTGAAACTGAGCTGATTGTTTGAGACATTCATCCATAGAAGAGTACTATGAAATCATCTTTTTAGGTTATCTTAACTAAGTTATGAATTGGTATTTGATTAATTATGCTTTTATGATTTAAGAAAATGGATAAATTTAGTAAACAAAAAGTATACTTTCCTTATCAACAAGGTTGCTACAGCATACTTCTCTATGGAGTGGAAAATGATGACCTTTCAATATTTTCATCTCCCATTGATACATCCTACCGTGTAAATGGTACCATGTAAGTGAGTTACTAACTCATTTAGAAGACCAAGTTTTTTTTTTTTTTGTTTATTTTGATTTGTTTTTCTCATAAGGAGAAGAAAAAGGTTTAATTTCCACAAATGATAAAATCCCTACCTCCCTGTCTTCTGCTTTTCAACAGCTCCCACAATAGTCTTGCCTTCTAAAATTCCTCTAATTGAATAAAGTTCATGCTTCTAAAATTTCTTTAATTGAGTAAAACTCTCTTACTCTTGACACATTAATGATTTCCCCTTAAGTTCTAGACAGCTATACACTTTGGTGTGGTGTAATATAGTAACAGAGGATAAGATCCTATAGTTAGTCTACAGTTTGATGTGTAATCCTGTAATATCATTTATCAATATACTACTTCATAATAGGAAGAAGTAATTCTTCTCAAAGTACTAGAAGTTCTAGACTAAACCTAAAACTGAAATATAGACATAATGCAAAAAAGTAGAAATATTAAACCCATGCTTTCTCTTTTATTTAAGAGTAGGAAAAATTGTGTCACAAAGGAAGAACTAAAAATGAATATGATGAATGGTATATTATGAGTTTAAGCTATTTGATTAATCATGTAAACCACGTATTCACTATTTTCCCTTTTAGGAAAACCATCTTTCCCCTTTGTCTAAATAGGAAAATAATAGTGATTCATAGCAAAGAATAAATTTCAGTCCCAAAGAAATAATGTCTAGTAATTACAATGCACATATAGATTTTTTGGTCAAAGCCAGAAGTGTTGAGAATAGGAAATTATGTCATTTATCACTTTTTGATATGGGAGACTTTTTTTCTCCTTTCACCTGTTGTTTGTTTACAGTTATTATGAGCAGGTGGTAAAAAAGAAGCAACTCATTGCCTGCTTTGCTTCAAATTGATTTATACAATTCTCAGCAAAGCAGACAATATATATGATGAATGTACTGTTTAATTAGACTGCTGTAAAAACTGTAATTATATCTACTAAGTGCACTTTTATACCTGTGTACATAAGCAGTTTCAAAGAGTCTCATTTATACTCCACAAGGCATTATATGGGCTACTGGAATTGGTTTTTGAATATGTGAGTGTGTGTGAGGTGTATGTTCTGGGTTTGTACTCTGTAATCAATAATGACTTCTAAGTAGGATCATTTATTCAGGAATACTCTTTAAGAAAACCTGAAGTTTGGAAAAATATAAACAAAGATATATATTTAATATGAAGTATGATTTTTTGAACACAACATTATGAGTTCCACAATTTAAGCTAATTAAAAACATTCATTTGTAACATTAAAAAAAAATCTGATACTCCAATCTGTTGAACACCTTATAAAAGCTTTAGCAGTGAAATCTATAGAACTAATGGTGTTCACTATATTCAGTTTAGACTAATATCTGTGTCATGTTCTTACCCTCTTTGTGATCCACGAGTAAAATGGTTTTGCCTCATTGCATGGAATAAAAGTGATTTATTTTAAGGTTGCTATTAGTCTTTGGATTCATGCTGCATATTGTGCTGTTAGAGAGCTCTTGTAATGAAGAGAAATGCTTTCTATATATGAAGCTGATGAAAAACATTTCCCAAAAGGCAAAAGAAAATTGACTTGAGCAATTCAGAGATTCTATGTAAATGAGCTGCTGTTCTTTTGTTGTTTTTGCTTCTGATTTTTTTTTTTTTCCTTAGTTGCAACCTATCAATAGCACAGGTTGGCATATTATATATATGGGTAGTATTATCAAACTTTCTTTGAATTATTTTCAGAAAATTGTAATTTTTCTACTTAAACAGAAGCTGTTTATAAATAAAAATATTGTTACTTAAAAAGCCTAGATAATCTTGCTAATTTTAATGACACAACAAACAAAATAATTTCAAACAAGGAAACAACTCCATCTGGGGACTTAGTTTATATTCTTCACATTATTGCTTCTATTAACTCTTTTACTGTGGGTGTCTCATTATAACCAACATCACTTGACTCAGCATTTCAACTTCTATTCTAAACCATGCCAGGCTTATTCTGGGCTTGATATATCGTACCAAGAATAATTTTTTTCCAGTAATATATTACAGTGTTTTGCTGCTAGTCACAAAGTTTTCAGGGGCTATTTTCTTCAGAAGTGAATAGCTCCTTTCTTCTTTCCAGTCTATCTTACTCTGGAATGTCCACTGAAACTTGTCCACCATAGGTGCCCCAGACAGTATTTGAAATACCAGTGGCATAGCTTCCAGCCTCAAAGCAACACACAAGCCACCACAGCACAATAAATGGGATGCAGCATTTCTCCACTCATTTTTGTGGAGAAATGGAGGAGAGCTACCTGGTCAAGCAACTAGAACAGATCCATATTTATGCCCATTCCAAAGAAAAGTGATCCAATCAAATGTGGAAATTATCAAAGAATATCATATGTAAGTAAAATTTTTCTGATAAGAATTAAAAAATGGTTGCCATAGTACATCCACAAATAACTGCCAGAAATACAAGCTGGATTCAGAAAAGAACAAAAAATATCATCGCTGATTTCAGATGGGTCTTGGCTGAAAACAGAGAGTACCAGAAAAGTATATATCTGTATTTCACTGACAATGCAAAAGCATTGACTGTGTGGATCATATAAATTATAGATAACATTGTGAAAAATGAGAATTCCAGAACACTTAATTATGCTCATGAGGAATCTGTACATTGATCAAGAAGCTGTTGTTTGAACAGAACAAAGGAACACTGCATGGTTTAAAATCAAACAGGTTAATGACAGGATTATTTCTTTCATCATACTTATTCAGTCTGTGTGCTGAGCAAATAAACTGAGGAGCTGGACTATATGAAGAAAACGGTATCAAGATTGGAGAAAGACTCATTATCAACCTGTGATGTGCAAATGACACAACCTTGCTTTGCTGAAAGTAAAGATGTCTTGAGGCACTTACTGATGAAGATCAAAGATTACAATCTTCAGGGTGGATTATACCTCAACACAAAGAAAACAAAAATCCTCACAATTGGACCAATAAGCAATATTGTGATAAATGGAGTAAAGATGGAAGTTGTCAAAGATTTAATTTGTTGATTTGTCCACAATCAACACTCATGGAAACAATAGTCAAGAAATCAGAGGTCATATTACACAGGGCAAATAGGCTTCAAGGAGCCTCTTTAAGGTGTTAAAGAGCAAATATGTCATTTTGAAGATTTAGGGGCACCTTAATCAAGCCATGTTATTTCCCATCACCTCATATGGATGTGAAAGCTGGACATTGATTCAAGAATGAAAGAAGAATTGATGCCTTTGTGGTGTTTGCAAAGAATACTAAAAATACCACAGTCTTTCAGAAGAACTAACAAACCTGTCCTGGAAAAAGTGCAGCTGGAGTGCTCCTTGGAAGCAAGAATGGCCAGACTTTGTCTCATCTATTTTGGTTACGTTGTCGGAAGTATCCATTCCCTAGAGAAGGATATTATGCTTGGTAAAGGAGAAGATCAGCAAAAAAGGGGAAGACCCTTAATGAGATAGATTGACACAGTGGCTGAAAGGATAGGCACAAACATATTAAGGACTGGGAGCATGGTGCAGGACTGGGCAATGTTTCATTCTTTGTACATAGGGTCACTATGAGTTGGAGGTGGCTCAAAGCACCTAACAACAACAGTAATTACTTTAAAGTAGACATGCTGTTAAAATACATACATTTTTACAAATATTTTCATATCGTTTTCTTTCATAATATCTATCTTTAATTTTTTTTACTTCTTTAAGTGGCATTTGGAATATTTCTCGAGAAACTACTTTTCCCTGGGCACTATTCTATGTGGTGTAAGAAGAGAGAGAAAGAGAAAAAAAAAAAAAACATGCCTTTAATACCAGTAGGTGCAATTGAAAAAAGTAGTAGTGCTGTTTTTCTCTGCTATAATAACAAAGGCCATATTATTAGCAGAGATCTCGACAATTAGTAAGTGCTCATTAAGGATTAGCTATAAATAACTGCTCCACGTTCTTTCTGTGGACAGTATTATATATTTTCTCTTATTTAAAACCTGTATTTCTATAATTAATATATGAAATTTTTCTCATCCCTGTAACTTATTATACTAAAATCATGCTTTTTTTTCTTCTTAGTCTGATTTACACAGAAGGAAATGTTCTTTCCTTCTTCCAGTGCTTTGCCTGTACTTCTTCTTGGGAATATGCCATCTCCAGCAGATTTTTTTTTTTTTTTTTTTTTAGCTATTTACTGTGATTTGGGTAAATGTTTACAGAGCAAATTGGTTTTCCATTCAACAGTTCATACACTTTTGTTTTGTGAAGTTGATTGTAATCCCCACAATGTAACAGCTCTCCTCCCACTTCCTCCTTATGGTTAACTTTTCCCTGTGTCTTTCTTTCCTATGCATTCCTGAATTTTGAGGTTTCTCACTGAGCAAATGCTGTCCTTCTGATCTCTTGTGGTTAATTGTTCTGAGGTGTGCACCTTCATGATGTAATTGTTCAAATGGGCCTTTCTATTGTTTGGCTGAAGCTTAAGCCATAGAAGTGAGTTCAATCTCAGGCCCAGGGAGGGATGGATTGGCTTGGTGGCTGCAATGATTGGATCAGGTATAGCAAGGATTATGAGGCTGTCACAGGACCAGGCAGTGTTTTGTTCTCTGTACATAGCATCGGTATGGGTTGGAACCAACTGGATGGCACCTAACAACCACAACAACAAGGGTGAACAGAGGCCGTTGTTTCAGGGGTTTCACCAGTTTCTATCAGAACAGAATCTTGTTCTTTTTTTATGATTTTGAGTTTGTTCCATATTTTTCTCCCACTCCATCTAGCATCTCCAATTTCAATTGCTTTCTGAGTGGTTGGCAGTTGTAGCGAGGCACCATCTAGTTTTTCTAGCCTTAAGGTTATTTAGGCTGATGTTTCCATGGTTCACTAGTCCCTTGGATTAATTGTTTCCATGCATTTGATTTTCTTCAGTCTTCTTTGCTCCGGATGAGGTGAGACAAATAATTGTATCTTAGATAGCAAGGTTTTAAGACCACAGTTGTTACTTACCAAGGTAGGATGTAGAACAATGTTTTTATGTTTTATGCTAAGGCCAAGCTTGCAGGTCTAGTGACTCACTCCCTTAAGCTGTTTGGTAGTGGCTAAGAAGTTATCATAACTTTGGTTCTGCCAAAGTTTATTAAAAGTAAATTATAGTTTAGTCATTGTGCACTTGACACTAATAACATCTTTGGAATAAGCAATGCTGTATGATTTTTCTGGATTTAGCAAACCCATTGTTATAAAAATTTGATGTTCATTAAAGCCAAGGGAGAGGACATATATTTAAAAGTCAACTCACATATTTGAATGACATGCATGACCATATAAGATGGAAGAAAAGAAAATAATGATGAAAACTTTTGGAGATAATTGAGATATAACCACCTTCTCTGATTATGAGCATCTTATTTTATTTAGAATCCAAATAATGAGTTCATTGGGTTAATTAAATTGTTTGAGCTCAAATACTAACCTAAGGGTCAGTGGTTCAAATCCAGCCTCCAGAGTTTGTATAAAGTGATCTGTTTTTATAAAGATTAAGTCCAAGAAAATCTAGAATTATTCCATTCTGTAACACATCTGTAGGAATCATCTTGACAGCCACAGCCACAGTTTTTTTTTTTTTTTTTAATTGTTAAAGTGGTGCTATCCCTTTCTGGCTGTGTTATAAGTATTCTAAATCAAGGAAATTTATTGGACTGTACTTGAATAAAATAAAGGGATTTTGACTAATTCTTAAAAGCCACCAATTGCCATTGAGTAGATTCTGACTCATGGTGCCATCATGTTTGTCACAGTAGGACTGTGCTCCATGCAGGTTTTCTTCTCTTTTTTTCTTTCCAACTTTTTATTGTGATTCGGGTGAAACTTTTCAGAGAAAATTCATTTTCAATTCAATACTTCATATTTATGGGAAAATAGGTATATTTTCTCAGCATATTTTGTTTCCTGACACTGATTAAAATACCCACAATGTGACAGCTCTCTTACCACTTACTACCTGTGGTTACCCTTTCCTTGTGTCCTTCTTACCTATTCATTCTTGCCTCCCTAGTTTTCTTCCTACACCAATGCTGCCTTTTTGATCACCATAGTTTATTGTTCTAAGGAGTGCATCTCCCTGGTGTAATTTTTGTTTGGCTAGGAGTTAAGATGAGGGAGTAAGTTCAATTACAGGACTGAAGGGTCACTAGGGACCATAATCTTGGGGGTTTCACCAGTTTCTGTCTGATAGGTAATCTTGCAGGCCTAATATTTAAGAACACAAGCCTCCACAAATTTGGAGAGTTCTCTGTCAAAAAATGACAGTTTCTGTAGAAAAATTATAGACACCTAGACAGAACCTAGTTTGTTATTTTACATCCATGGTAATGCTAAAACTAACATTACAAGCCAAAGAGAAGAGTGTTCAGCCAGGGGCCAGTTTAAGCATAGGCACTGAAACAAGGCGGGCTTGTGCTTACTCACTGATCTGCACTGAACACGTTCCCTTGTTACCCTACCGACAGGGACCAGGTC
>NW_006921982.1:173726-179263 GCF_000298275.1 Orycteropus afer afer | reverse complement strand
AAAAAGGCATCTCTCTTAGTTTTAACTAATAATCTTCAGTAAGTCAGAAGATAATGTATTAAATACTGGCTTGGATTTTATGAACACACATGAGAACATAAAACAGGGTAAACAGGCTGGAGGACATTTCAGGAAGGGTCAAGTGTGCTTGGATTTCAGAGAGTACTCAGGAGCCAGTTAATCTTCATTCCTTGTGCTCTCTGCTCAAAACAAGAACTCAATACAAGACAACTAAAAGACACAGAAGACGGTGCAATATAATTTACATTGTCTTAATTTTGTGTGGAATTTACAGGATTGCTGATATTACTGATAAGGTTGGAGGGAAGCATGAGAAGTAGATTGTCTTCTTAATATAGTAAAACAAAGAAAGAAAGCCAGAGAAAAAAAGTTTTAAACTTAAAACATTAATTTACAATAAATTGAGCTTTGCTAGGTTATATACGAGAGGTAGATAACATATATACTTTTTGTATTAAACATCTACTTGAGTATATATTCACAGTAAAATCCATTCTACACACACTTGCAAAAATAACTTTGAAATGAATTGCACATATTCCTCATAGTGAGATGAGAACTCAACCAATCAAGAGAAGTACTGAGGGACTAGCAGGTGCCAGCTCTCAAGTGATTTAACCCTGCAATAGTCCCAGCTCAAAATAAGAAGAAAGAACAGAGAAGCCATATTTATCAGACACTTAACTATAAACTGGGAACTATTCATGCTACATTTACAATTTTATTGTATTAATGGAGGTATATTTACTCAGTATTGAGTGAATTATTCCAAAGATGCTTTTTTTTTTTTTTGCATTCAATATGAAGTTATACAAAATGGGCAATGTAAATATAATTCATGCTCTCTTGAAGGTGAGCAGACATTTGGCATTTTTAATCTATGTTTAGCTAAATAGCTTCAAGACTGGCTAATGTGTTTATTGAATGATTTATAGCTACATGACACCCTGTTCTTATTCTAAGATCTCCCTTAATCTTAACCTCCTTTTCAGAGCTGAAATAAATGTTAGTTTTTAAAAACTGCCTATAATCTAACATTTTACCATTCATAAACAACTTTGAATTTCAAAATGATTCCATTTGTATCACAATAAAATTAACATCACTAAATTTTTTTCAAATTTTTAATTTGAATAAATAACACAAAATTATTTGGAAAGATTTACATCATCCTTTTTGAGAAGAACATATTTGACATTATCTAATTCAAGTGAAAAGTAAAAAAAAAAAAATGATACAGTATTTTATGTATTTTTAATTATTTTCCAAGAAACCAAACCACATAGCTTTTCTATTCTTTAGGGTCAGGCAGTAAGTTGAAATAAAAATTAAAAATTTTCTTGAAACAATCTGGCAAATTATTTGTCTCATGAAAACAGTGACATTTGTATTCATTACTGGTGGCAGCTTATTATACTTGATAAGCACAGAAGAGTTTATTGATATATGTGTAATATCATCTAGCATAATCTTACTTCAACCAGAGAGACAAGGATTTTAGTAGCTGTGACAGGAAAACTCTTTACCTCTTGCTGATTATGAATCCCTGTAACACTCTGCACATTTTATTTTAATGAGTTTTTGTGTCCCTCTTGTCCTTCCCTGGTGATTGATAGTGATCTATAACTCACAAAACAGAAGCTCTGAGAGAATAATGAAGGACTGTTCTCTTGCCTTTTCCAACAAGATGTCTTTTCATCTCTTTATCTAGACTCTGTTCATTGTTCATCTTTGGCCTCATCAGTCACAAAACAGTACAGTTTACAAATACTGGTGTGACAGGAGAGAAAAAATTGACGATCCAATAATGTGTAATCTATCAAATACTTGCCAGGCTGCAGCTCAAAACTCTCTCTTCAAGCCCCAATGAGAATCAGATCATGACTCAGATAACAGGTTTTTTTTTTCTTTTTTCTTTTTTTTAAATCAATATATATATATATATTTTTTTCCTCTACTCTCTCTCCGAGTAGCTATTCTGAAGGAAATGGGCTATTCAAGGTCCTGATCTTTTGTTGGACAGAGGCTGATCAAATTCTGGGAAGCAGTGAAAAGAGAGCCAATAGCACCTGGGTTTCTCTTTATGAAACAAAGCGTACACAGTCTACAAAGAAAATTCATGTAAATAGCTTTCAGGAAAATACTGTATAATGTCAATTACTATATGTAAAATTAAAATAGAGTAAACTCATTGCAGAATACTCTATTTCTCAGAACCTGCCCGCTTTAGTCCACAGAGCTCAACTAAGAATTTTGACAGTCACAAACTCCCACCATTTTCTAAATGTCTTTCCTTTAGCATTCAATTTGTTTCTATACTAAGAATAGATACAATTTTGTTTGAAAATAAAGTTCATTCAGTTTTAAGCCTTTTTTTATAAATGTTCTTTATGTATAGATTTTCATTAATAATTAAGCAATATGAGATAATTTTTATAGTAGGCATAACGCTATACATTTTTTTCAGAAATGTAAAAAGGAAATGGGATGACATGTGAACATGATCTTACACAGAGTATGGCAGGTTTTATGTCCTATTGTTTTAATTATTTCATTATTATTGTTGTCGTTAGTTGCCATCAAGTTGATTCCAACTCATGGTGACAGTGGTGTAGATTTTTAAGGCAATGACCTTTCAGAAGCAGATAACTATGCTTGTCTTCCAAGGTGTTTCTAAGTGGGTTCGAACCACTAAACTTTCAGCTAGTAAGGCACTTAATCATTTGTGCTACCCAGGGATGTTGTTGTTATTATTATTATTATTAATATTAAAAAAATTATTAAACATAAAGAAATTTCATAATAAATAAATAAAATTGGAAAATATATTGCATGCAAAAACTTATGCACATATGCACTTATAGTCTTTACATAAAGGTCTACATATAAATGATTAATTAATGATTCAATGAACAGTACTGGAATAGATCAATTTTTGTGAGTTAATTATTAATGTCTGATTGGATAAAGAAGGAGCCCTAGTGGTGCAGTGGTTAAAGCATATATTTTTTTTTTTTTTTTCCAGAAGGTTGGTGATTTGAACTCACCAGCAATTCTGTGGAAGAAAGATGAGGCAGTCTGCTTCCATAAAGATTTATAGCCTTAAGAGGTCAACTATGTCTAAGCAAAAGGGAATACACACATGACCATATATAACTTTTGGGAGCTCTGATGACATAGTGCTTAAGGCATTTGACTGCTAAGCAGAAGACCAGTGGTTCAAATCAATCAGCCATTCCTCAGGAAGAAAATTGGACAATCTACTTCTGTAGAGATACAACCTCACAAACCCAAGGAGGGGTGACTATGAGTCAGATCCTACTCTATGGCAGTGAGTTTGGAGTTTTTTTTCTTTTTTTATATATGAGTCTGGCAGATGATATTTCTGCATACATATTTGTAGGTACAGTATGAATGTCCATGTAATTAGAACTAACAGGGGGAAAAGTTATGACAACTTTTTAGACATAGCAAACCATCTTGAGGCAGTGAGTTGTTGGACCTATGGGTTCAGGACCATGGTTGCAAGGGACAACAAGCTCAATTGACATAACATTCTACACAAAACCATTTTTCTACATCCTATTTTGGTGAGTGGCAATTGGGATCTTATAAGCTTGCAAGTGGTCATCTAAATGCAACAATTGGTCTCCCTTCATCCAGAACAAAGAAGAATGAAGAAAACCAAAGACACACAGAAACAATTTGTCTAAGGGATTAGTGGACCATGAGAACCTCAGCCTACATGACCATGAGACCAGAAGAACTAGATGGTGTCTATCTACCACTGTTAACCATTTGGAAAGGGATCAAAATAGGAGATTCAGGATAGAAAGAGAGAAATATATGGAACAAAACTCAAAATCATAAAAAAAGACCAGGCTTACTGTTTTGATAGAAACTGGTGAAACCCTTGAGACTATGGTCTGTGGTCACCTTTCAGGCTTGGATTTGAACTCACTCCCATGGCTTCCAGCCAAACAATTTTTGTTGTTGTTAGGTGACTTCAATTCAATTCTGACCCTATGTATGACAGAACCAAACTGTCAGGTGGTGTGCCATGTTCACAATCCTTGTTATACTTGAGCCCATCATTGAAGCCACTGTGTCAATCCATGAAAGCCAAGCAATAGGCAGGCATATAAAGTGAAATTTTACATCAGGTAGTTAAACCCCTTAGGAGCTCTGGTAGCATAGTGCCTAAGGCACTTGACTGCTAACCAAAAGGCTGGTGGTTCAAACCCACCAGCCACTCCTTGGAAGGAAGGTTGGGCAATCTACTTCCATAGTGATATTGCCTCGGAAACCCAAGGAGGGGCCGCTATGAGTCGAGTCCGACTCAACGGCACATAACAACAACAAAACAACAGTTACACCCCTTAGAACAATCAATCATGGGAGATCAGATGAGAAGTATTTACACAGGGAGATAGCTCATGGGGCAGTTATGCATAGGAAAGTAGGACACAGGAGAAAGGTAACCACAGAGAGGAAGTAGCAAAAGAGCCAAAAAAGCTGTTATATTATTGGGACCATAATCAATGTCATTAAATAAAGTATTTATTAACTACTCTATGGAAAATGGATTTTCTTTGTGAACTTTCACCCTAATCACAAATATATATATATATATATATATATATATATATATATATATATATACAGTCTTGAAAACCCTGTGGGGACAGTTCTACTCTGTCCTATAGAGTCCCTAGGAGTTGGATTTAACTCAATGAGAGTGGGTTTGGCTTGTTTCTAGATTGTGTAAGTCATGTTTTTCACTTAGATACAGGACTGGAGCTTAGAATGTGGGAAGTGTCCTGCTCCCCTGTTTTGAGGGCAATCTAAGCAATATCTGTATAAAACAGGAGGGAAAATTATGTTTTTAACACAGGAGAAAAAATTGTATTACAGACTTATATTTTCCTCTAATAAACTTATAAATATTTTGTGGATAACTTTATGGGTAAGTATCAGCATGAATCCAATCCTCAAAATATGGAGAATGATTCAGTCCCTACCTTCCTATTCTGTAATCATTTCCGATTGAATGTGCCACATCACACACTGTCTCTTTGTTCCTAGCCAACTAGAACTAGAACAGATCTCACAGGTTAAAAGGACACACACAGTCTTTTAGACTACCAACAGGCAGATGCCAGTCTCAAGATTCAGAGTCCTCAAGACACCCTATCTTTTATCTACTGCCTCCCTGTTCTCCTTTGGATTTGATTATTTGCTTGAAAAACTCATAGAACTTGTGAGAGTCCTGTGTTTACAATTGCAAATTTATTATAGCAAAGGCCTATACATCACAATTGGCATAAGAAAGGGATGCTTGGTCTGGAAAGACCCCTAAAATGAAGCTTCCATGTCTCAGAGAGCCATCTCACCCTCCCTTTGCAGACCAGGGAGTCTCTGAGCCTTCCTTCAGGGTTTGATTGGCCAGTCTTTTTTTTTATTTTATTTTTTATTAGGATTTGGGTGAAGATTTACAGAGTAAATTCACTTTTCAT
>NW_006921982.1:169892-173146 GCF_000298275.1 Orycteropus afer afer | reverse complement strand
GACTGATTGTTTCCATTAATTTTGCTTTTCTTCTTTCTTCTTGACGAGGAGAGACCTGTTGTTGCATCTAGATGGCAGCTTCCTAGCTTTTAAGGTCCCAGTCGCTACTCGCCAAAGTAGTAGGTGGAACAATGTTTTGATTGGCCAGTCTTGCATTGCAAGTTAAATTCTTACTACTGAGGCTGGTTACTATTAGCCTTCCAGATGAGTCTTTTCTGGTCTGGTCAATCTCTACTTGCCAGGATGAATCCTTAGATGTGGCCTGGAAAACAAACACAAATGCACTTTAATTGCTCCAAAGGTTATTTCTCAGGAACCAAGTTCAAAGGCCACTTTACCTTGGGTAAAGCTAAATCCATTATCCCCAACATATGTTAGTATACATATAGTTTATGAACAAGCAAAGAGAAGAAGCATGACCACTAAAGGTTAAGTAAAATAAAGTCTGAACAAAATCTATTTGCTAACTAATTTATACACTTTTTAACAAACATTTATTGATTGGCACTAGGAGATAAAAAACAACACAGGGTTAATTCCAACAAACAAAAACATCTTATAATTCTAGTCCATTTCTGATTGTTAAAATAAATAAATAAGTGTCACTATTGAAGAAGAAGAACAAAGCAGAAGGTCTCACACTTCTGGATCTGAAAACCTATTACACAGCCACAGTAGTTGAAACTGCCTTGTATGGGTACAATGATAGACACATAGACCAATGGAATAGAATTAGAAACCCTGAAAAAGATCCATCAACCTATGGTCAGCTGATCTTTCATGAAGTGTGAAAATCCATTAAATGAGGAAGAGAATATTTGCTTAATAAATGGTGCTGCCAAAACTTGATATCCATGTGCAGAATAATGAAACAAGATCTTCACCTCACACAGTACACAAAAATGAATTCTAGATGGATCAAAAACTTAAATATAAAGCCTTAAACTATAAAGTTCCTCAAGGAAAAATTAGGGGCAAATTTAGGATCCCTAATATCATGCATAAATAAACTATCCAGCACAACCCAAAATGCACAACAGCAGAAAAGTAACTAGATGAATGGGACCTTCTCAAAATTAAATTCTTATGTGCTTCCAAAGATTTCTCCAAAAGAGTCAAAAGACAACCTACAGATTGGAAAAAAAAAAAAAAAATTTGATGGTAACATAACTGACAAGGGACTTATCTCTAAAATTTAAAGAAAACTCTAACACCTCAACAACAAAAAGACAAATAATCCAATTAAAAAATGGGCAGAAGACATGAATAGACACTTCATCAAAGAAGATATTCAGGTGGCCAACAAACATATGAAGAAATGTTGATTATCGTCAGCCATTAGAGAGATGCAAATCAAAACAACAATGAGATACCATCTTGTCCTAACACTAGTAGCAAAGTTCAACAAGACAAAATAACAAACACTGATAAGAATGTGGAGAGATTGGGACTCTCATACACTGCTGGTGGGACTGTAAAGTGATACGACCAGTGTGGAAGCAGTATGGTGATTCCTTAAAAAGTTGGAATTAGAAATACCATTTGACCCAGCCATTCCATTACTAGGTATATATCCTAAGGAGGTGAGAGCCAGCACAAGAACAGATATATGCACACCCAAGTTCATCGCAGCACTATTTACAATAGCATAAAAGATAGACACAAACTAGGTGCCCATCAACTGAAGAATAGATAACCAAACTATGATACATACACACAATGGAATACTATGCAACCCTAAAGAATAATATAGAATCTGCAAAACACTGTGTAATGTGGATGAACTTGGAGAACTTTATGCTGAGTAAAATAAGTCAATCACAGAAGGACAAATGTTGTATTAGTCTGTTATTTTAAAAAGTCAAGAAAAGGTTTATGTACGGAAGGAAATTTTCAATGTTGGTTACCAGGGGTGGGAGGGGAGAGGAGGGAACACTGTTAGATAGGTACAAACAAGTATTGATTTGGGTGAAAAGAAAGGCAATGTACCAAATGTGAGTGATTAACATGGTGACATTGAGGAAGAGATAGACAGAGAGGTGCATGGGAGGTAGAGACAACAAAGATGAAACCTTTTGCACATACAGTACTGTGTTGTCAATGAAGTCAAACATGGATACATGGGTGGATAGATGGGTGGACAGGCTGAAAGATTAGGTATATCTCTGCAGGGAGTAGTGTCCCTATGACCATGTATAGGGTCGACAAACACAACTGTGTTGGTATGTTCTGTAAGAATTCCCAGGTATATAGTAGAGCTGACAAGGTAAAAGTTTGTAGTCACTTTTTGGTCACAGCCAGCTACCCAGAGGGAGGGAGTAGTTGGACCTGTGGCCTTGGGACCATAGTCTCAGGGGACATCAAGCTCAAATGACATAACATTCTACACAAAAACATTGTTCCACATCCAACTTTGGTGAGTAGTGACTGGAATCTTAAAAGCTTGCAAGCAGCCATCTAGATGCAACAATGGGTCTCTCCTTGTCCAGAGCAATAAAGAATGAGGAAAACCAAAGACAGCTACCACTGTCAACCACTTGGAGGCAGACTTATGTAGGAGATCCTAGATAGAGTGGGAGAACAATGTGAGACAAAACTCAAAATCATTTGGGAAAAACAAACAAGGGAACCAGATTTGGTGGTCTGATAGAGCCTGATGGAACCACTGAGACTACGTATGGCCCCTAGCTGCCCTTCAGGACTGGAATTGAACCAACTCCTGTGCCTTCAAGCCAAATGAAAGACAGGGATATGAGGTGAATATTTACACTAGAAAGATACCCTCCTTGGAGAGAACAATCATGGAAGAACAGAAGAGCTGTATGTGCATAGGGAAACAGCTCAGGGGGCAGGAGAACATGGAGGAAAGGACACAGGGAAGAGATAACTATGGGGAGGAAGTGAGAGGGGAGTTGTTGCATTGTGGGAAATTGTAGTCAATGTCAGAAGACAAAGTGTGTGTGAACTGCTGTATGGAAAGTGAATTCACTCTGTAAATTTTCACCCAAATCACAATAAATAAATAAATAAATAAAAGTACAATGTTTTAACATTATTCAATATTACCTTTATCTCATTCCATCAATTCAGGCTGCTGAAGTCTTCTTTTTATTTTGTTTTATCCTCCATTATTTCAAGACATCTTATGTCTTTATGAGAGCTCAGGTGGCATAGTGCCTAAGACATTTGACTGCTAACCAAAAGGCTGGTGGTTCAAACCCACCAGCCACTCATTGGAAGGAAGATTGGGCAAT
>NW_006921982.1:135561-141037 GCF_000298275.1 Orycteropus afer afer | reverse complement strand
ATTGATCCCTTGCCAAAGAAGTATTCAGGTATTTGTCTTCAATCTCATTACTTCTGTCTTCCATTGATTCAGTTCTACTCCTCTGCCCTTTCAATGTGCTATCTCTTCCTGAAAATTTAGTATTAATCTTCTGGATTTCTATCTGTAGATTTTGTAACATTTCTAGTTTTTCATTTATTTTGTCATTTTGTTATTATATTTTCTTCTGAAACTGTTCTAGGGTTTTGTCTGTGTTTTCCCTGATCTGTCTCTCAATCCTTTGAAGATACCTAAATATAATTCTTTTGAATTCCTTATCAGGGAGTTCCATTGATATTTCTTCCTTAGGGAAGTGTTCTGGGTCTGTCCTGTTCTCTTGTTTTTACACTTTATCTTGCTTCTTTGTGTGGACTGTGATTTTCTGTTGTCTCTGAGACATTGTGATGTTGTTGTATTTAGATCTCTCTGAACTGTTCATGAAGAGCTGTAAGGGAGAGTCAGTCTCTTCTTGGTGGTCATTTTCTTTGGCCAGTTGGTGGAGAAGGAAGTGGTGGTTTTCACTCAGTAATTGCAGCTGCAGGAGGTGTGAGTGTGGTTGTGTCATATGGGCATGGTTGTTGTCTCCCACTCAGTTAGATAAAAACAACAATTGAAAAACTATCAAAAAATTAAAAGCAAGCAGACAAAAAATACACTGCATAAACACACAGGAACAATCACCATAAAAAAAAAAAAAAAAAAGGAAAAAGAAAAGAAACCCTGCAATATATAGGGAGAGTGTAATAAAAGAAAAAAGTAGAGTAGGAGAATAGTGAGGAAAAATTTAGGAAAAATGCAAAAATAAAAATAAGGAATGGGGTTAGTCATGGAAAGAAAACAAATGGAATGAGGAATAGGGAAGAGAGAAACTTGAAAATTAGTACCTGGGAAGGGAAGAATACAGAATAATAATAGCAATAATAATAGTTTTAAAACAAACAAAATCAAACAACTAAAAAAAAGGAAAAGAAAAAAATCTGGGCATGGTGGGGCAGGACACTCAGGCTCCTTCCAAGCACACAGACTGGGATGGAATTCCTGCCAGCTCAGAAGGTGTGTGGAAATGAAGGAAGGCTGCACCCCCATTCACAAAGAGGGCATGGGGTATAAGAATAACAAGGGGAGTATCATACCTTTCCAGTCGTTGGCATCTGGAATGTCCTTGTGGTTCCCAGAAAGTGGAGCTTATTCTTATGTCCCTGGAGTCTGGGAGAATGCTGTCTCTTTAAATAACCAAAATGGTCCAACTTCTTATAAACATTCAAAATGGCTGTGTCCTCTGGACAGGCAAAGACCACAGGTCAGCAGGCTTTCCTCTTCATTACTTCCCCTTTTGTTCACCAGCCACTGCTGCAGTTCTCCATGCAATCCCTGGCTAGCAGGGCCAGTTTTTAGGTTAATTCTTAGGTCCTAATACCATTCGACAATATCCAAGCTGTCTGTGCCGTCAGGATTTCTGCCAGACCACAGCTCTGTATGTTTCCTTTTTTTGGTGTTTTTATGCAAATTCTTCTACTAGGTGGAGTTGAATCCATTTCTATATCCTTCCCTTCAAAGTTCAGGGATCCAGGATTATCTTCTGTATCCCTGTTAATTGGTTCCCCTTTTCCTTATTGAAGAGGGTCTGTGCAGTCTTTCTGACTATTCTACCATCTTACCGGAACACTTACCTTCTTTGCTAATTAAAACATTGTACTTTGTATAAAGTAAGAATAAACTTCCTAAGTCTTGAATTGATTAGTGATCTGGCATAACAACATTTGGTGTGATAAAGCTATAGTTAGATGTGTCCTATGCTGTAATATGAACTTACCCAAAAATGTGTGTAATAATTTGTAATGTTTTTTTTTCTTCTTTTGTTGATACACAGAAAATATTTTTCAGCTATAATGCACGCAAGGATATTTTCTAAGTGGAAATCACACCAAGTGGACAAAAATCTTTGTGATAAACTAAATTTTAGCCTAGAAAATAAAAGGCTTAGTAAGGAAGTCACATTTACTATTTCTTTTCAAATCTCAAGCTGGTGTGTTAAATATTATTAGACATAACATGAATTATCAAAGAATAAAATTAGAAGTAATAATTGTTACAATGATTTGAGTTGAACAAAAATTAAAAATTAAAAATATAGGCGATTCTAATGCTGGTAAGGCTGTAAAGTTCTACTGAAAATTCTGGATAAAATGTAAAATCAATTACCTGAAGTCACTGACCTATGAAGCAAAGCAGTATAACTCTAGAAGGTATTCACCCTTGCAAGAAACAAGCTATCTTTTTCCCTGTGGGCAGGTTCCACACTTCCCAGCAGTCAATGCTAATGAAGAACACACAGTTTTACTGGCTAGAGGAAATAAAACCAAAACCAAACTCACTGCCATTGAGTCGGGTCCCACTCCTAGCGACCCCTCTTTTGTTTTCCAAGGTGGTATCACTATGGAAGTAGATTGTCCAATCTTCCTCCCAAGGAGTTGCTGGTGGGTTTGAACCTCCAGCCTTCTTTCTGGTTAGCAGTCAAATGTCTTAGGCACTATACCACCAGAGATCCTGACTAGAGGAATCAAGGGATGACTACTTTACTTTCCTATTGCTGCCATAACAAATTACCACAGATTTAGTGGCTTTAAACCATACAAATTTATCATCTGATAGTGCTGTAGGTCAGAAATTAAAAAAAGGTCTTGTTGTTGTTGTTGTTATGTGCCCTCCAGTGAGACCGACTCATAGCGACTCAAGCTATGAATCAGCTTCGACTCCATGGCACATAACAACAATAACAGTCTAAAATGAAAGTGTCAGCAGGGTTATGTTCTATTGTAATGTCTATAAATGGTACAAAAAAATTAGTCTTACATTTTCAAAAAGGTTATATCTTTAAAGTCTTTAACATGCAAAGTTTTCTAAATTTTATGAGTACCACAGGATTTCTAAAGGAATTTTGAAGATGAATATAAACCTAGATTGACTTTATTAAGAATAACAGTTAAAAACCCAGTTATGTAAATACATTTTATTGAAACTTTGAACTCAGAAAAAAACTACCATTTAGTTAATTTTGTTATGATTATCCACAAAACTGGATCAATAAGCAATATCAGGACACACTGAAACAAGATTGAAGTTGTCAAGGATTTCATTTTACTTGAATTTACAATCAATTCCATTGCAGCAGTAGCAAGATTTCAAAATATGTATTGCAAGACCTCCATAAAGTGTTAAAGAGCAAAGATGTCACTTTGAACACTAAGTTACACCTGACTTAAGGCATGGTATTTGCAATAAGAATTTGAGAGTTGGATAATGAATAAAGAAGACCACAGAGGAATTCTTGCATTTGGGTTGTGGTGTTGGTAAAGAATATGGACTGTACCATGGACCACTAAAAGAATGAACAAATCTTCCTTGGATGAACTACATCTAGAATGTGTTCCTTAGAAGCAAGAATGGCCATACATCGTCTCACCTACTTTGGTCATGTTGTCAGGAGAGACCAGTCCCTGAAGAAGGATATTATACTTGGTATAAAGAGTGTCAGAGAAAAAAGGAAGACACTCAACAAGATAGATTGACACAGTGGCTGTGACTATGGGCTCAAACATGGCAATTATTGTGAGGATGGCTCAGGACTGGGGAGTGTTTTGTTCTGTTGTAAGTAGGGTCATTATAAGTTGGAATTGACTCAACAGCAACTAACGACAGTAATAACAAAAATAAGATTAGTTAGTAAATTTATAAGTATTTTCCACATAGGGCTAGCCAATTATTTTACCAAAATACTTCTTTGAATAACACATTATTGTTACCTGAAAATGAAGTTTCTTAGGGTAATGGAAGTTAAGTTGCTTTGTGAAAGAGTTGGCAGTTTGAATGCATTCAAATGCAAGTCTGTTTAGATCAGTCATGATACTGTCCTATTGGGAAATTCACTTGCCACAGCACTCATAACATAATGACAAAAGACCAATTATAATTTATCAGTCTAACAGGAGGAAAATGTCATAAATTAAACCAGGGCTAAAAAGTTAGAGTTGTCTGACATATAGTTTTTCTTGAAGTTTTACTCTAAAATAAACCAGTCAGATTACTACAACCTTAAACATGTGATTTGTAGACTTGAAAATAAACTGTGGTTGATTATTAAGCATGTTACCCAGACTATTTATGACATTTGAGCAAAATTTGAATGCAAGATTTTTGGGAAGTTGAAGTAGTTTCAGAGAATCAAATTTATTAATTTACTGCAGATTGATATATAATAATTATTTGTCATTTTAAGTTTCATTTTATTTAGCACTTTTGATTGAATAACTTTTTAGACCACAGAGGAATTTTAGATATTTTGTAAGCTCTCATCTAACAACCAACTCATAGTGACCCCTCCTTGGGTTTCTGAGGTGATATCTCTATGGAAGTAGATTGTCCATTCTTCCTTGTGGGGAATGGCTGGTGGGTTTGAACTACCAGCCTTCTGGTTAGTCAAATGCCTTACCACTGTGCCACCAGAGCTCCTTAAGATCACTATAAGAACTGGATTTCAATTAGACCACAAAGTTCTATCATTTCACTGAGTTGAATAGCATAGGTTAGCTCTTTCCTACTAATTTAGTGCAATGGTCACATATCTTCATTCCTTTTATTTTGTGTCTCCTTTTTCTAAATCTCTTTTCAAGTTTTTCTTTAAAAAAAAAAGTTTTGTAAGACATGTTTTTTATTTGCTTAAATACTTTAAATGATTGAAGACTAGTCTTGTTCTGAGAATCTGAGTAAGATATTACAATATCAAAATACCAAGGTGGGATGTCATTTTCATACTGAATTCAGGAAATTTTCAACTTTTATTTTCTTTTGATCTAAGATTAATAGGAGACTTTGAAATTCCATTTGTCTAACTTATCTTTAATATTTATCTATCCTCCAGGTTGCGTGACTCTGAAACCAGAAAAGGCTACCCCCACTGACTAATCTGCAGTATCACAATAGGAGGTCCTAGATAGTGTGACACCAAAATCTGGAGCAAAATTAAAAATCATGAAAATGACCAGACTTACTGGTTTGACAGAGACTGGTGGAAGCCCTGACACTATTACCCTTGGACATCTGTAGGCCTGGAACAGTGGCTCAAATATCAGCCAAAGGACAGGCTTATACAGTGAACAATAACACCAGGAAGGTGCACCCTCCTTAGAAGAATAAACTACATGAGATCAAACAGCAGCATTTGCCCAGGGATAAAGGTCAGAATGTAGGAACAAGAAAGAAGGAATGACAAAGGGAAATGGTAACCATAATAAGGAATTGAGAAAAATGCTGATACATTATGAGGACTGCAATCATATCACAAAATAAAATGTGTATCAATTGTTGAATGGAGAATCAATTTACTCTGTAAACATTCACAAGAATCAAAATAAAAAATTAATAAAAAAAGACTCGTTTGGGGGAGGAGCTGGGAAGATGG
>NW_006921982.1:111910-115303 GCF_000298275.1 Orycteropus afer afer | reverse complement strand
TGCAAAAAGAAAAACAAGGAATGGGGTTAGTCAAGAGAAAAGAAAAAGAAAAAAAAGGGGGCGGGAAAGAAAAGAAAAAAAAAAAAAAACAAGCAAAAAAACAAAAAAAAACCCTTAAATTGGGGGGGTGGGCAGAATTCAACCAGGCACATGGAAAAGAAAAATGCTGAAAACTAGGACCTGGTAGGGGAAGATTAAGAATAATAATAAAAAGAACAAAAGTATTAATAATATTAGTTGGTTTGAAACAGACAAATACAAGCAAACTAATCACTGGGAAAGAGAAATTGAAAAAGAAAAAAAATAAAAAATCAGTGGAGGACTGGGTAGGGCACCCAGGCTCCATCTGAGCACACAGACTGTGATGGAGTTCTTGTGGGTCCAGAAGGTAGGCAGAAGTGGGGATGGCCACACCTCCATTCACCAAGCAGGTATAGGGTGTAGTAACAAGAGGAATGTTGTATCTTTTCAGTCTTGCAGGCCCCGAGTGTCCTTGGGGTTGCTGGAAACCAGAACATGTTCTTAAGCTACAGAAATCTGCGAGAGTGCTGTCTCTTTAAATATCCAAAATAGTCAAGCTGCTTTTTAAACCTTCAGAATGGCAGCAACCTCCGGACTGGCAAAAGTCCACAGCTCAGCCCACCTTTCTCTTCACCTTCTCTGTTTGTTCCCCCACCACCATGCACAGTCTGTGCAGTCCCTGGCTAGCAGGATGATTTTTAGATTAATTTTTATGTCCTACCACCACTCAGGAATGTCCAAGCCATGTCGTCTGTGCCGTCAGTGTCGCTCAGGTGGCTGCCAGACCGCAGCTCCGTGTGTCTCCTTTTTTGGTATTTTCACACAAGTTCTGCTAGTTGGGGTTTAGTCCACTTCTGTATTCTTCCCTTCAAGGCTCAGGGGTCCAAGATTATCTTCTGTGTCTGTGTTAATTGGCTTCCCTTTTTTTGTTGAAGAGGGTCTGTGCAGTCCTTCTGCCTAGTCCACCATCTTGCGGAAAGTCCCCATATCACTATCACTCTTTCTTTTGCTGATTTCAGTATAAACATGTATCTACATAAACATAGTTTTACCTATGAGTCTATGTGTATGTATGGATATGTGTGCATGTATGTGTATGTGTGTGTGTGTGTGTGTGTACATATTTACATATATATGATATATGTTAACCAGAAGGCTGGTGATTCAAACCCACCAGACACTCCATGGAAGCAAGACTGGGCAATCTACTTCCATAAAATTTTACTGCCTCAGAAACAAAATGGGGTCACTATGAGTCAGAATCAACTTAATGGCAGTGTGTATATATATATATATATATATATATATATATTCTCACCAAAGGGCTTCTCCCACCCCACCTCTGCCTTCCTCATATATTTTTATTTTCTCTCCCTTTACCTGAAGAATTTATTTCCTAATACAGAAAGAGAGAAGGATCCCAGCTACTCTCATGTCCCCTTCCTTATCCACCTGAGAAGGACTTCCCTTCTATTTCTAGTTCCAGATGAAAAATGACCTAGAAGAATTTTAATCTGACAATTTTGGTTCAAAAGCTTATTCTTGTAATTTACAGATGCAGAACTTAATGACTGATAGCTTCACAAGAATCAGAATGCACAAAAGAGCATTTCTTAATTTGGTGCCATGGATTAGCCTCTGACTCATAGCTACCCCATGCACAGCAGAATGAAATACTGCCCAGTCCCATGCCAGCACCATGATCCTTGCTATACTTGAGCCCATCATTGCAGCCACTGTGTCAGTCCATCTTGTAGAGGGCCTTCCCCTCTTTCATTGGCCCTCCACCTTACCAAGTATGACAACTTTCTCCAGGGAATGGTCCCTTCTGATAACATGACTGTGGTAGTTGGAGCTGTGTGTCAACTTGGTTGGAGCACAATTTTGTGTGGTTTAAGCAGTTGTGATGTGATTATTCCCATGATGGGATCAGATGAATATGTTTTGAGCAGCCAATCCATTGAAAGAGAGTTTCCCTAGGGGTGTGGCCTGCTTCCAGTATATTTATGGATATTCTGGGAAAAGAGACATTCTGGATCGGGATTCTGTTGTGCAGCCTACAACTGTCCATGAGTGAACAATCCACCATTTGGCCTGGAGATCTTGGATTCATCATTTGTTGAAGTCAACAGCCAGTATACTGCCCTCCAACCTTGAGCTCCTCAGCCCCTACAGCTGCAAGAGTTGGGAAAAGCCTCCAGCTTGATGTTTGACCCAAGAATTTTGGACTTGAGGCTTCTATAAGTGTGTGAGCCATTTTCCTGAGATAAATTTCTCTCTATATATTTATAAGCTTTACTAGTTTTGTTTCTCTAGAGAACCCAGTCTAACATGTTTAGTACAGAGAGTGGTTCTAGGGAGACAAAATCATAAGGATGGGCTTCCCAAATTGGTTCTCCAATTTGATTAACTGTAGAGATACTAGTGACCCTGCCTCTGTTAGTAAAGAGGACCCTGTTAATCCATGGTGTGGGGTCGCAACATTAATATGAAAAATAGCACCACCAATAGATCAAGTACTTTTGAGCAGTGAGGTTCTGGGTGGTCACATATTTGATACATTTTTTTTGCAATTTTTTCAGCATGAGGAGTATAAGGAAGCTGGTTGGTTGGTCCTACTTACACTAGACAAAGTGGTGAAAGAGCCAGATGAGCTCAGAGATGCTGAGCCTTGGCTTAAGCTCCTCATAAAAGACCTCAGTGTTTCCAGTTGTGCTCTGAAAGAATGCCTTATTTCCTCTAGTAACAGAGCTGATATTCCTGAAAACCAAACCCAGAGTCTTATTGTAAAGGTGGCTGAATTACGACTCCAATTAAATTGCCATCCCAGAATGGTATCTGAAGTTAAAGTGAGGGCATTGATTGTGAAAAAATGGGATCCTGAAACCTAGAATAAGGACATGTGGGCAGATAGTCAGGAACGTCAGGTTATGGAGCCTGTAAATTCCATTGAATCCCTCTCATCTGAAGGGATTACTGTAAAACCATTACCCCTCCACCTTGGTTTGATGGAATTAGCCCAACTGTTCCTGCTGAGTCATTGACTGAGGCAGAGGCCATGGAATACATTGGTGAATGTTCTCAGCAACTGCCCCAACTACCCATTGTTGCTACTAGACCTGTAACTAAAGTTAACTCCAAGCAAGCCCCAAAAGGTGAAATAGAAAGTGTGACTGAGGAGGTGGTATGCTACACCCAAAAAGACCTACTTGATTTTGCTAACATGTAGACAGAAACCTGGAAAATATGTATGAGAATGGCTACTGAGGGTGTGGGATAATGGAGCAAAGAATGTAAAATTGGATCAGTCTGAGTTTATTGATTTGTTGTTGTTGTTAGGTGCTGTTGAGTCATTTCTGACTCATAGAGACC
>NW_006921982.1:109270-111099 GCF_000298275.1 Orycteropus afer afer | reverse complement strand
TGGACCCCATGGTAGTAGGGGCCAAGTGGCAGCAGTTAATTGACAAAGGCAAGGTGGGCATAGTTACCATAATGGACAGCAGAGTTGGAACAGTAATCAGAATACTCTGACTCATGTGGAATTATGACATTGGCTGCTTGTGCATGGTATTCCAGTAGTGAATAATAGAAACCTATTAAGTGTTTACTTGATCTGTATAGACAGAAGAGTTCTAGCTCATTTGAACAGCAGTCTAGATTGAATTTCCAGAATACAGTCAAAGCCTCTCAATCAATTCCCAGACTTGAGTCAGTTTACAGACCCCGAACACCTTGAATGAAAGGGAGGCTGGGTCCCTTTGAGGAAGGACTCCACTACATTTCCAAAAATCTATAATGTCAGTCTTTCTCCCAGCCTTCCCCAAAGGGATCTGAGGCCTTTTACGAGAGTGACTATTCATTGGGGAAATGGAAATAATCAGAGTTTTGGGGGATTGCTGGGCACTGGCTCTGAACTGACACTAATTCCAGAAGACCAAAAGCGTCATTGTGGCCCACCAGTCAGAGTGTGGGCATATGGAGGTCAAGTTATTGATGGAGTCTTAGCTAAGGTGCATCTCACAGTGAGTCCAGTGGGTCTTTTAACTATCTGGAACCATCTGGTAGTGATCTCCCCAGTTCCAGAATGCATGATTGGAATAGATATACTGAGCAACTGGCAGAATTCATACATTGGGTCCCTGACATGTGGAGTAAGGGCTATTAAGGTAGGAAAAGCCAAGTGGAGGCCATTAGAACTGCCTCTATCTACAAAAATAGTAAATCAAAAGGAGTACCACATCCCTACAGGGGTTGCAGGGATTACTGCCACCATCAAGGACTTGAGGAATGCAGGGGTGGTGATTCCCACCACATCCCCATTTAATTCACCTATTTGGCCTGTGCAAAAAACAGATGAATCTTGGAGAAAGACAGTAGATTATTGTAAACTTAATCAGGTGGTGAGTCCAGTTGCAGCTGCTGTTCCTGATGTGGTTTCACTGCTTGAGAAAATTAGTACATCTCCTGGTACTTGTTATGCAGCTCTTGATCTGGCCAATGCCTTTTTCTTGATACCAGTTTCTAAAGACCATCAGAAGCAGTTTGCCTTCAGCTGGCAAGGCCAACAGTATACTTTCACAGTGTTTCCTCAGGGGTATATCAACTCCCTGGCACTATGTCAAAACTTAGTCTGTAGGGATCTTGATTGCCTTTCCCTTCCACAAGACATCACACTGGTCCATTATATTGATGACATTATGCTGATTGGACCTAGCAAAGAAGAAGTATTGATGACTCTAGACTTATTGGTGAGACTTATGCATGCTAGAGGTTGGGAAATTAACCCAACAAAAATTCAGGCACCTTCCACCTCAGTGAAATTTCTAGGGGTTGAATGGTGTGGGGCATGTCAAGATATTCCTACCAAAGTGAAGGATAAGTTATTGTATCTGGCTTCCCCCCAACTAAAAAGGAGGCACAACGTCTGGTGGCTCTCTTTGGATTTTGGAGGCAACATATCCCTCATTTGAGTGTGTTGCTGCTGCCTAATTATCAAGTGACTGAGAAAGCTGCTGGTTTTGAGTGGGGTCCAGAACAACAGAAGTCTCTACAATGAGTTCAGGCTTCAGTGCAAGCTGCTCTGCCACTTGGGCCATATGATCCAGCTGATCCAATGGTGTTTGAAGTGTCTGTAGTAGATAGAGATGCTGTTTGGAGTCTTTGGCAGGTCCCTATTCTTGAATCACAGTGCAGACCTTGGGATTTTGGAACAAGGCCCTGCCATTGCTTAGAGATAACTATTCTCCTTTC
>NW_006921982.1:106849-109120 GCF_000298275.1 Orycteropus afer afer | reverse complement strand
GAGATCAGGCTCCAGCAGGACCCAAAGGCACAAGTAAGTTGCATGAAGAAGTGGCCCAAATGCCTATGGTCTCCACTCCAGTCACATTACATTTCCTCTCCCAGTCTACACCTATAGCCTCATGGAGAGTTCTTTATGATCAGTTGACTGAGGAAGAGAAAACTCGTGCCTGGTTTACAGATGGTTCTTCACGATATGCAGGCACCATTCGAAAGTGGACAGCAGTGGCATTGCAGCCCCTTTCTGGGACTTCCTTGAAGGACAGTGGTAAGGGAAATCCTCCCAATGGGCAGAACTTCGAATCATGCATATGGCTGTTCACTTTAAATGGAATAAGAAATGACCAGATGTGCAATTATATATGGATTCATGAGCTGTGGCTAATGGCTTAGCTGGATGGTCTGGGACTTGGAAGGAGCATGATTGGAAGACTGGTGATAAGGAAGTGTGAGGAAGAGGTATGTGGATAGATTGCTTTGAATGGGCCAAAGGAGTAAAGGTATTTATCTCTCATGTGAATGCCCACTAAAACATGACCTCGGCAGAGGAGGACTTTAACAATCAGGTGGATGGTATAACATGTTTGGTGAAAACCAGCCATCATTTTTCCCCAGCTACTCCTGTCATTGCTCAATGGGTTCATGAACAAAGTGGCCATGGTGGCAGGGATGGAGGTTATACATGGGCTCAGCAACATGGACTCCCACTTACCAAGACTGATTTGGCTACCGCCACTGCTGAGTGCCCAATCTGCCAGCAGCAGAGACTAACACTGAGTCCACAATATGGAACCACAGGGTGATCAGCCAGCAACCTGGTGGCAGGTTGATTACATTGAACCACTTCCATCATGGAAAGGACAGTGTTTTGTTCTTACTGGAATAGATACTTATTCTGGATATGGATTCGCCTTCCCTGCATGCAATGCTCTGCCAAAACTACCGTCCATGGACTTACAGAATGTCTTATCCATCATCATGGTATCCCACACAGCATTGCTTTGGATCAGGGGACTCATTTCACAGCACATGAAGTGAGGCAATGGGCTTATGCTCATGGAATTCACTAGTCTTACCATGTTCCCCACCATCTTGAAGCAGCTGGTTTGATAGAATGATGGAATGGCCTCTTAAAAACACAAATATGGTGCCAGCTAGGTGGCAATAACTTGAAGGGTTGGGGCAATGTTCTCCAGCAGGCTGTATATGCTCTAAACCAGCAACCAATATATGGATCTGTTTCTCCAATAGCCAGGATTCACAGGTCCAGGAATCAAGGGGTGGAAATGGGAGTAGTACAACTCACTATTACCCCAGTGATCCACTCAATTTTTTTTTTTTCTTCCTGTCCCTGCAACCCTATGCTCTGCGGGTCTGGAGATCTTGGTCCCAAAGGGAGGAACACTCTCACCTGGAGACACAATACTGATTACATTGAACTGGAAATTAAGAATGCTACCCAGCCATTTTGGTTTCATGTCTCTGGATCAATAGACAAAAAAGGGCATTACTCTACTGTCTGGTGTGATAAATCCTGATTTCTGAGGGGAAATTGGATTGACATTACATAATGGAGATAAAGAAGAATATGTCTGGAATATAGGAGATTCTTTAGGACGTTTTTTAGTACTGCCATGCCCTGTGATTAAAGTCAATGGAAAATTACAGAAACCCAATTCTGATATGACTGCTAACAGCTCAGAACCTTCAGGAATGAAGGTTTTGGTCACCCCACCAGGCAAAGCACCATGACCAGCTGAGGTGCTTGTTGAAGACAAGGGAAATACAGAATGGGTGGTGGAAGAAGGTAGTTCTGAATATCAGTTATGACCACATGACAGTTGCAGAAACAAGGACTGTGATTGTTATATTTCTTTACTGTATATGTATATTAAATATTTTTTTTTTCCTGCTGTTATGAACTGTGAAATATAAATAAGGTTAATGCGTTTCGGTTGTATGTGTGTTAGTGTATCATGTTAGGTGCAAATATGACTTTATAATTGTTCTTATTTAGAGATTATATATGGTTAAGTAGATGTGTCCAACAGCCAAGTTGGCAAGGGGTGGACTGTGATAGTTGGACCTGTGTGTCCACTTGTGGTTAAGCACTTGTTATTATTCCCATGATTGGATCAGATTAATATGTTTTGAGCGGCCAATCCATTGAAAGAGAGTTTCACTGGGGGTGTGGCCTGCTTCCAATATATTTATGGACATCCTGGGAAAAAAGACATTCTTCTGTGGATTGGGATTCAATTGTGCTGCCTAC
>NW_006921982.1:104859-105989 GCF_000298275.1 Orycteropus afer afer | reverse complement strand
ATACTGCCTCGGAAACCCAAGGAGGGGTCGCTATGAGTCGGGGCCGACTTGACGGCAAACAACAACAACAACAACAACAAGCCATTTCATTTCTTGACTACTGCTTCCATGGGTTCTTACTGTGGATCCAAGGAAAATAAAATCCTTGACAATTTCTATATTTTCTATTTATCATGATGTTGCTTATTGGTTCAGTTGTGAGGATTTTGTTTTCTTTATGTTGAGATCTAATCTATACTAAAAGGTAAAGGTTTTGATCTCCATCAGTAAGTGCTTCAAGTCCTCTTCACTTTCAGCAAGCAAGGTTGTATCTTCTCCATGTCACAGGTTGTTAATGAATCTTCCTTCAATCCTGATGCAACATTCTTCTTCATATAATCCAGTTTCTTGGATTATTTACTCAGCATACAGATTGAGTAAATAAGGTGAAAGAATACAGCCTTCTCCATCATGCTTGGAAAAGTCAATGATCAATGAGAAAGAAGAAGATTCTTGATGAGATGGATTGACAAAGTGGCAGCAAAAATGGGTTCAAACATAGCAATAATTGTTAGGATGGCAGAGGACTGGATAGTGTTTCATTCTGTTGTACATAAGGTCACTGTGAGTTAGAACTGAATCAATGGTATGTACCACTGTGTGGCAAAGTGAAAGATGAGACATGGTACTAGTGGAAAAAAAAAAGGAGAATATATACACTACAATATTCTTTGTTTATACTTACATTTATTTCTGTCACTACTTCTCAGTTTGTTGTATCCCACAATAATCTCAATTTCTTTTCATATCCTCAAGAAACTACCTGAGACCTAAGGTGTGATTAGGTGCCTCATCTATATTGTTTCGATGGCAACATGTACTAACCTCAATTGTGTTGTTGTTGTTGTTGTTAAATGCCGTCGAGTGGTTTCCGACTCATAGCGACCCCATGCACAGCAGAACGAAACACTGCCCAATCCCGTGCCAGCCCCTCAATCCCTGCTATACTTGAGCCCATCATCGCAGCCACCATGTCAATCCATCTCGTTGAAGGCCTCCCTCTTTTTCGTCGACCCTCCACCCTACCAAGCATGACATCCTTCTCCAGGGAATGGTCCCTTCTTACAACATGACCAAAATAGGTGAGACCA
>NW_006921982.1:89968-98947 GCF_000298275.1 Orycteropus afer afer | reverse complement strand
CTCCTGCTCTTCCGGCCTGCTACTCTGGGCGGGCCTGAGTTGCCTCTCCTCACCTAATCCCTTCGGCTGACTGCTCTTTTCTCTGGCTTCCTGGCTTTTAAACCCCTTTCTCCTGATCTTCCCACTTGCTACTTCAGGCGTCCCTCAGTTGTCTCTCCTCACCTGTAAGCTTGGGGCTGACTGCTCTTCTGTCTGGGTTCCTGGGCCTCAATTTTAGCATTTTAAAAATTATATTTGTATTTCTATATTTTATAATTTGTATACTCCCTTAGGTTAGGATGTGTGAAGGTAAGGGGTAAGAGATTCCTATGCCACTCCTCAGAAGGAAGATTGGGCGATCTAGTTCCATAGTGATACCACCTCGTAATCCCAAGGAGGAGTTGCTAAGAGTTGGATACAACTCCGTGGCAGTGAGTTTGGTTTTTGGTCGATGTTGTTCATTGGAATTCACAGGTGAAGAAAATAGTTAAGTGTTGTGCTACTAATTAAAAGGTTGCTTATTATCAGAATCCCTCCAGGAGTGCCTTAGGATAAAGGTCTCCTTATCTACTTCCAGAAATTCACAGCCATTGAAAATTCTGTGTAACACAGTTCTACTCTGAAATGTGCGATCACTATCAGTTGGAATCAAGTTGACAGAAATTGTTGTTTTAGTTATGTGGTTTATTCCAGTAAACACTAGTCATGCATAGTGACTATTCAGTAGTTGTTTAGTTATGAAATGGATAAATGTGTGTATTATCTTTTTTAAGTCCTATTATAGTCTTTGAAGTTAAAGACTATATCTATATCTTATTCATGATCCACTCTAGACCTTTTCCACTTAGAACTCTCTAATCTTGTCTAGATGATCTCATTTAAAATTATAGCCTTAATTTCCACCAATTTGTGCACTCAAAAGCTTTTATCAGAAGCTCTGGTGGCATAGTGCCTAAGGTATTTAACTGTTAACCAAAAGGCTGGAGGTTCAAAACCCCCAGCCACTCCTCAGAAGGAAGGTTGGGAATTCTACTTCTGTAGTTATACCACCTCGGAAAACCAAGGAGGGTCGCTATGATTCGAATTGACTTGATGACAGTGAGTGACAAGTTTGTATTACCAAACCATAGTTTGTCTTCCTTCTCCAATTTATATAATAAATTGCCTAGTTGCATATCAAATACAGCCATGAATTTAGGATCTTCTGCTGTCTTTCCCCATTTTTCCCTAAAGCTGATCTAGTATTCTGAATTACAGGTAATGACATCAGTAAACACCCACTGAAAGAAGTCATAATACTAGGCATCGTCCATTCTAATCCCTTTGTCATTCCACATAACCATTCCATCATAATGTTTATCATTGTTAAACTCCTACATATTATCTCCATGTTCTCTACCTCCACATTAATTCAAGATACTCTCACATGTCCTTAGGCATTACATCATATCTATATATATAAAACCCATTCACTCCTACACTACTTTCATCTCTTCTCCACAGAGTAGTGGCATCAATAGTTCTAAATATAAACTTGATCATATCACTGTCTTTCTTAAAGTATGTTGATATTTGTTGTAGTGATTTAAAATATGCACACATACTATCAGAACTCTTCCTTTTTCAGAGGTGGAGCCCAATTCCTTTCTTCTTGAGAGTGGCCTGGACTTAGTAAATCACTCTATGAATAAAATAAAGTAGAAATAAGCACGTAACTTTGGAGGCTAGGTCACAAAAGTCACTGCAGCTTTCTTTTTACTCTCTTAGCTCATTTGTTCTGAGGGATTGTTAGTTGTCATATCCTGAGGACACTTGAACAACTTATGGAAGGGCCCACGTGGTGAGAAACTGAGGCCTCTGCCAGGACTCATGTGAGTGAACTCAAGGAAATCAGATCCTCCAGCTCCCAAAAAGTCTTCAGATGATTGCAGCTCTGCTAACATTCTTATTACAACCACTTTGAAACAAAGACAAACAGACAAGAAAACATTGCCATTAATGTTATTCTTATAGCTACACTTTAGGACAGAGTAGAATTGTCCCACAGATTTTCTAAGGCTGTCCATCTTTACAGAAGCAGACTGTTTCACCTCTCCCCTGTGGAACAGCTAGGGGGTTAAAACTATTGACCTTTTTGGTTAGCAGCCCAATGCTTTAGGCACAATGCTACCAAAGAGCTCCGTGTTAACCACATTAGAGACCTAGAACCAGAAGTACCCAGCTAAACTGATTCTGAATACCTGACCAACAGAAACTGAGAAGAAAAGGAATAAAAAAAAAAATTGGAGTAATTTTCTATGAAACAAATCATAAATATTACAGCATTCTGATGATTATATTTCTTGCCAGATTAGACTTTTTATAGTGGTGTTGCTGTTACCTTTTTACCCTCTTCATGGGCTTTGACATCCATCATTGCACACTCCAGCCACAATGCCCTTCTTTCAATCTTGAGTTATTTATTTTTTTAAATTATAATTCCTACCATCACAGGACTTTTTCACACACTATTATCTCTTTCCAAAATTATTTCCTTGTCCCATTCTTATCATGGTAATACCTACTCACAATCTACATCTCAGGCCAAGGAACATTCTTTCCAGAGAACTTCCTTTGATTGTGCTATTACTTTTCTTATGGCACCTACGTCTCTTCAAGATTTTTTTTTCACATTCTGACTGCACATGTGCTGAGTTGTATTTTATTAGTGTTATTAACAGTAACAATAAGCTCTGTGAAGAGTTGATATCACCTTTATATTCTCAGTGTCTAGTGTAGTGCTGGGCATTGCACTAAATAAACCAGTGGCTTAACTAAAATCAAGGTTCAATAACATAAAAACAAAACAAGCATTTTGATCCTGCATTTTGGTTTGATAAGTCTATTTATATGATGCAAATACATTAGTTATTTTAGAAGTGCATTAATTTCCATGTACTACAAATGTATAAACATATGAAAGAACTGAGAAATGATGGGGAGAAGAATAAAATATATATTTTTTAAAGCTACATGATTTGAAACAACTAATAACTGAGCTCTGGTAGCATAGTGCCTAAGGCACTTGACTGCTAACCAAAAGGCTGGCGGTTCAAACCCACCAGCCACTCCTTGGAAGTAAGGTTGGGCAATCTACTTCCGTAGACTGATACTGCCTCAGAAACCCAAGGAGGGGTCACTATGAGTCGAGTCCAACTCGATGGCACACAACAATAACTAAGTAACTAATTAGATTAAGTGATTACCTAAATATATAGCTGATTATATTTACCACATCACACATTTATTATTTCAACATTTTTAAGACACATTCATACTATAAATTATTTCTTTGTGAATTTATAGAAATCCTGCGAAACTACTTTTGCAAAAAAACTTTCATTTAAAACTTCCTGTGGAACTCCCATTAATGTCAATGAGAATCTCTGACAAATTCCCAGGAATACTTTGAGAGTACCTTCATTATTACCTTGAGGCTATTGCTAATGCTGTGTACAAATAAGATTTGGCTCTTAAAGAGACAATTGCTTTTATATTGCTTAGCCTGAGTTTTCTTTGATGCTAAACAGTGATGGAAACACAAGAATGCACCATTCTTTGTTCTTATCTGAAATACATTATTATACTTAGTCTCCATTGTGTCCTGATTTTCAACAAGCAAAAAAAATCTTTGTCAAAATAAAGCTACAATATGGTTAAGTGGAAATGAATTTAAATGTTTCTATTTTTAAAGCACGAAAAGTTTTAAGATTCTATTTAACTACTCTATTTTTGAACCAATTGGTCAAATTTCTTCTTTGATACATTGAAAAAAATAATATGGAGCAAATTTATCTATTATGGTGACAACTCAAAACATTACAAACTATCTTTGTTTTTGATCCAATCATTAGATGCAAGAATTAAAAGAACAAAGAAAAATGATATTTTTCCATATTTTCTTCAACTCTGCTCTTTAATGTGGTATTTTAAGAAAACATATACGTCATTACTCAAGACAATTTTTCATATTCCAGACTCTAGGTTTTTGAGGGCTTATGTGCAAAGCATTTAATGAGAGAGAAGTGATTGAGAATAGATGTTCAGGAAAACCTAAAATAGCATGGATAAGCTCTCACATTTTGCTCTGCCACTTCTTCCGTAATTGTTTCCTAGGCTTTCAATTTGCTGTTGGGAAATGAGAATTTTGTAAATAAGCAGACTTTCCTTTTCTAGCTGATTAAATAAAGTGGAAAGGGAAAATGAGGGACTGCTTATTAATAGAAATCAGTGACACCCTTGGTAGCTTCAAATGATTTTTTTTTCTTTCATTTGTTGAAAAATTAAAAATTGTTTTAAATTTGTCAACCTCTAATTTTATTTCCTTTACAATGGTGTTACCCCGTGCTATTTGTACAGAATCTAAGCAAAACATTCTTGAAGGCCTGCTTCAATGGTTTCATTAAAAAAAAAAAAAAAAAACTGTTGGCCAAGTGATGGATGGTGATGAATGAGATAGGGACAATCAAATTGTATCCCGTGGCCTAAGCTCCCAGCTAACTGGTACTGAATAAATAACTGCAAACCTGCTTTGAGTTGCCATCCCATGTGTCACTCAGGTGTCATACAAACAGGGAAACTGGGAAGCAACTTTGGCTCAGAGATCCACATTCAAGTTTTCTGAAATATTTCTACAAAATACCTTCTCTTTCAAATTTTTTCTTGGGAAACATTTTGGAGTTTGTGGCTGTGGTACAAGATAGCATGATATCATGCCCTGGAATTTTTTGTTTCCTATAGTAATATATAACTTGTATATTTTACGTTTATATTTCCAATATAACTATCACAATAGAATTATATGCTTACTTAATTTTTTTTTAATATGTGACCTAGTTTGATTTTATTTATTTATATACCAAAAAAACAACAAACAAACTCACTGCCATCGAGTCGGATGAGACTTATTGTGAACCCTCCTTTGGTTTCTGAGGTGGTATCACTATGGAAGTAGATTGCCCAATCTTCCTTTCAAGGACTGGCTGATGGGTTTGAACCGCCAGCCACTGGTTAGCAGTCAAATGCCTTAGGCACTGCACCACTAGAGCTCACATTTATTTATATAGTGGATATTTTTTCCAATGGCCTCAGTGTTAAACCTAAAAGATAAAAGAGTCTGTGGTAGTTAAATTTGTGTGTCAACTTGGCTAGCCCTGGTTGAGTGGTTGGGCAGCTGGATGTAGTTATTCCCCATGGTGAGATTAGTAATTAACTCCATGGTGAAATCTACTGGAGCAGCTAAGCAGCTGCTTTGGGTATGTGGATTACTTCCTGTATATAAGAAGCAGTTTGGGAATGGTCTCCACACTTGGACCCTATATTTAGTCGTATGGTTGTTCAGCAGCCTGCCATGCTCTGACGACCTTGAGACTTACAATGGACTTGAATTAATGGCCTCCTATGTGGTTTTGTCTTGGCTCAAGGCAAAGAATACCAGAAAGATGTTTACTTGTGTTTTATTGACTATGCAAAGGCATTTGATTGTGTGGATCATGAGAAATTATGGATAACATTGAGAAGAATGGGAATTCCCGAGCACTTGTTTGTACTCATGAGAAACCTGTACCTTGACCAGGAGGCTGTTGTTCGAACAGAACAAGGGGACACTACATGGTTTAAAATCAAGAAGGGAGTGTGTCAGGGTTGTATTCTTTCTCCACACTTATTCAATCTATATGCTGAGCAAATAATCCGAGAAGCTGGACTATATGAAGAAAAACGTGGTATCAGGATTGGAGGAAGAATCATTAACAACCTGAGATATGCAGACGATACAACTTTGCTTGCTGAAAGTGAGGATGACTTAAGGCACCTACTGATGAAGGTTGAAGAATACAGTCTGCAGGATAGATTACGTCTCAATATAAAGAAAACGAAAATCCTCACAATTGGACCACTGAGCAGCATCAAAATAAATGGCGAGAAGATTGAGGTTGTCAAGGAATTCACGTTGCTTGGTTCTACAATCAATGCCAATGGAAGCAGCAGTCAGGACATTAGACGACGTGTAGCATTGGGAAAGTCAACTGCGAAGGAACTCTTCCAAGTGCTGAGGAGCAAAGATATCTCCTTGAGGACTAAGGTGCGCCTGACACAAGCCATGATATTTCCAATTGCCTTGTATGCATGTGAGACCTGGACAATGAATAAGGAAGACCAAAGAAGAGTTGATGCTTTTGAGTTGTGGTGCTGGCGAAGAATGCTGAAAGTACCGTGGACTGCTAAGAGAACTACCAGATCTGTCCTGGAGGAAGTGCAGCCAGAATGCTCCTTGGAAGCAAGAATGGCCAGACTTGGTCTCACCTATTTTGGTCATGTTGTAAGAAGGGACCATTCCCTGGAGAAGGATGTCATGCTTGGTAGGGTAGAGGGTCAATGAAAGAGGGGGAGGCCTTCAATGAGATGGATTGACACAGTGGCTGCGATGATGGGCTCAAGTATAGCAGGGATTGTGGGGCTGGCACGGGATTGGGCAGTGTTTCATTCTGTTGTGCATGGGGTCGCTATGAGTCGGAAACGACTCGACAGCACTTACAACAACAACATGTGGTTTTGTAACATGAGGACTGTGCCATTTTATTTGTTGACCTTGGGCTTGTTAGTCTCAGCAGCCAGTAGCTGCCTGAGTGAAGAGATGCCTCTAGCTTCAGTGGGCCAGGAACTGAAGCCCAAGTTTGAGGGGCTTTCACACAATGCCTAGAGCCTGTCACATTGAACTTGGACTTAAAGCCTCCAAACTGTGAGATACTTAACTCTTGTTTGTTAAGGCCATCCCATTTGTGGTAAATATTCTTGTCAGAGAGACACTAGGTAACCAGAACAGGGTCACCTTTTTTTTTTTTTTTTTTTCCCACTATTAAAATCTGTTCAGGTTCTCTAGAAGTAACAGCTTGCATGGCCCTGTCCCTTTCTGCCTCACAATTTCCTCTGTAAAAATAAATTTCATAACTCAGTTCTTTGTGAATCATCTTTACTGCCATCATTTGAATTCTGTTTGTGGTTGTCAAAGTTTAGCTTAACCATCCTGATTTTGGTGGGCACGAAAGAGAGCTTCAGTGGTGGTTTGGGTCCATCTGAGAGGCAGACTCTGTGAGGCAGAGAAACTCTGTTATTACACATAGTAATAATTGATTGTCAGTCCTCTCAAAGCAGTTCTCAATATAAGAAAATTTAACATCTTCTACTTCTTGCTTGTCTGCCCCATTCTAGAGAGCCTAAGAGCTTCATCTGAGGTTTGAAGGAGCAAAACACTGTGAATAGAGAAAGATAGACAATAAGCATAGAATGGAACTGAAGTTATTATCATTATTATTTGAATAGATTGCTCTTAAGTGCATATGTTGAATGAGAAAGAAGATAACTTTAACAAATAGTCATGCAATTTAATTCTTATACTTTCCTCACACTATATAACCCCCAAACCCTATAACTAAGAGATAGTTAAAAATATCAGATATATGCTTTTACATCTATAGGTGCATAGATGACTTCACAAGAAAATAAGGAAAATTAAACACCAGATGCAAAGTGATGCTGATGGGAATTTTTCCCGAGTTGCCTATATAAAGCTGAATCCACCTCAGTACAAGGGTATTCTAGGAAAACAACCAGCCTCTGGCAGAGGCAGATGCAAATGGAAGCTTGCATTTCTTAACCTGAGCTCCCTGAAATTTCAGAATCACTGTTATGCCTTCAGTCAGTTTGTGATGTGAATATATATTGCTGAGTTTTTCAGGAACCTCTGCCCTGAATAAATAACTTATAAGGCAATCCTAAGGCAGAAAGAGCTTTGGCCATTTGACAAACCAAATGCAAAATTGATTTGAGGAGACACAGCCTCAATCCAGGTCACAAAGATGATTTAGAGCCATAAAATGAGCAAAAAACAAACCTCCAGCAACAAAACACATCACACATAATGATATACTATGAACTTCTGATAAAATAATTAAGTGAAAATTATGAATTGTTTATAATGATAAAAGTGGGATATATAAAAAGACTAAGACAACATCCAATAAGATCAGGCAAATTAAAAAATAAAAATAAAATATCTATAAGTAAAAATAGTCATGGAAATAAGAATATAAGTCAATGATTTAAACAACAGATGAAAAACGGTTAAGAAAAGAATTGGTACTTGATTAACATCAAATAATTACTTGATTAAAGTGATTACTTAGAATGGAACCCAAAAAGCAGTAGAGAGGAAATATAGATTGAATATATGAAGGATAGAAGAAGAATATAAAATGTATTTGCAATAGAAATTATAGAAAGAGAATATAAGGAAACATGTACATGTTACATGTAACCTTGAAAGAAACGTTCAGTGAAAATTTTTTAGTCATAATGAAAGGTATATAATACATCACATTTTGTAGCAAGATGATTCAAGAATATTTAAAGTTAATTTTATACCCACACAAATTATATAAGTGAGAGAAAAAGAAAGGAAATTGGTTGATGGAAGACTTCTTGAAATTAAAAATAAAAGCCAGCAAAAAAGAGAATAGTTTCTAAGTGAAAAGATAAAAACAATCAATCATCAATCATGCAAGTATCTATATCCATCTATGTACATTATTATTATGAAATAACATTGGGAGGATTGTCTACATTTACTGTAGTCCTGAAGTCCTTTATACCTACTCCTCATTGCAAACCAGATTCTAATCATAATGCTTAGCACAATCTCCTTTTGTCAGGTTCACCCCAATTCACATTGTCATGATCAACTCCAATATAATTTTTTAAAACTTTAACACAATTAGGAGGCCTCCAGAATTGATCACTGCCATTCTATGTTTCTTGAAACATGGCTCCATTCTTTTCTGTGATACCACATTCTCATGATTTTCCTTATCATCATATGCCTCCCACTCATTTTTCCTCAATTTGTTGTAAGAATATCAAAATTCTCCCCTGTCCTTTCCTCTTTGTTCTTTTATTTTCTTCCAG
>NW_006921982.1:82900-89868 GCF_000298275.1 Orycteropus afer afer | reverse complement strand
TATATATCTCTCCTTGGCTTCTTGGCAGGACATGGACTAGTTGTTTTTCTGTTTTTGTTGTTGTTGTTAGGTGCCGTCCAGTCGTCTCTGACTCATAGCAACCATAAATCAAAAAAAAAAAACCAAACCTGCTGCCATTGAGTGGGATCCGACTCATAGAAACCCCTCCTTGGGTTTCCAAGGTGGTATCACCACAGAAGTAGATTGTCCAACTTTCCTTCCGAGGAGTGGCTGGTGTGTTTGAACTGCCAGCCTCTGGTTAGTAGTCAAATGCCTTATGCATGACACCATGAGAGCTCCCATAGCAACCATATGCACAGCAAAAAGAAAAACTGCCCAGTCTTGTGCCAGCCTCACAATCCTTGTTATACCTGAGCCCATCATTGCAGCCACTTTGTCTATCCATCTCATCGAGGGCCTCCCCCTTCTTCATTGACCCTCCACTTTACCAAGTATGATAACCTTCTCCAGGAAACGGTTCCTTCTGAAAACCTGACCAAAGTTAAGTGAGACGAAGTCTGGCCATGCTTGCTTCCAAGGAGCATTCTGGCTGCATTTCTTCCAGGACAGATTTGTTAGTCCTTTTAGAAGCCATGGTACTCTTAGCATTCTCCAACACCACAACTCAAAAGCATCAACTCTTCTTCGTTCTTCCTTACTCATTGTCCAGCTCTCACATGCATATGAGGTGATTGAATATACCATAATGTGGGTTAGGTGCACTATAGTCTTCGAGGAGACATCTTTACACTTCATCACTTGAAAGAGGTCTTTTGCAGCAGATTGCTCCAATGCTATAGGAGCTCTGGTAGCACAGTGTCTAAGGTACATGACTGCTAACTAGAAGGCTGGTGATTCAAACCCACCAGTCACTCTTCAGAAGGAAGGTTGGGCAATCTACTTCTATAGTGACACCGCCTCAGAAAATCAAGGAGGGGTCACTATGAGTCCGATCCAACTCGATGGCACATAACAACATATGTTGTCTGATGTTTTGACTACTGCTTCCATTGGTGTTGAATGTAGAGCCAAGTAATCTTTGACAACTTCAATGTTTTTTTTTTTTCATCCACTGTGTAGCTGTTTATTGGACCAGATGTGAGGATTTTTGTGTTCTTTATATTGAGGAGTAATCCATATTGTAGACTGTAGTCTTTAATTTTCATCAGTAAGTGCTTCAAGTCACCCTCACTTTCAGCAACAGAAGTTGTATCATCTGTTTATCTCAGGTTGTTAATGAATCTTCCTCCAGTCCTAATGCCACATTCTTCTTCATATGATCCAGCTTCTCAGATTATTTGCTCAGCATACAAATTGAATAAGTGTTGTGAAAGGATACAACCTTGACTCACTCCCTTCTGCAATATCCCTGTGTTCTGTTCTAACGACAGCTTCTTTACCTATGTACTGGTTCCTCATGAGTACAATCAAGGGTTCTGGAATTCCCATTCTTCTCAATGTTATCCATAATTGGTTATGAGCCACACAACTGAAAGCATTTGCATAGTGAGTAAAACACAGTAAGCATCTTTCTGGTATTCTTTGCTTTCATCTTAGATCCATCTGACATCAGCAATGATATCCCCTGTTCTACATCCTTTTTTGAATCCAGCTTGCATTTCTGGAAGCTCTCTGTTAAAATACTGCTGCAACCATTTTTGAATTATTTTCAGTAAGATTTTACTTACATGCAATATTTATGATATTGTTCAATAATTTCCACATTCTGTGGGATCACCTTTCTTTGGAATGGGTACAAATACGAATTTCTTCCAGTCAGTTGGCCAGGTAGCTGTTTTCCAAATCTCTTGGCATAACCAAGTGAGTGCCTCCAGCAGGGCATCCGTTTGTTGGAACATCTCAGTAGGTATTCCATCAATTCTTGGAGCCTTGTTCTTCGCCAGTTCCTTCAGTGCAGCTCTGACTTCTTCCTTCAATACCATTGGTTCTTGAACATATGCTACTTCCTGAAATAGATGAAATCGACCAGTTCTTTTTGGTACAGTGACTCTATGTATTCCTTTCATCTTCTTTTGATATTTCCTGTATCATTAAATATTTTGCCTATAGAATCTTTCAGTATTGCAACTCGAGGCTTAAATTTCCTGTTCAGTTCTTTCAGCTAGAGAAATGCCAAGCATGTTCTTCCCTTTTGGTTATCAAACTCTAGGTCTTTGCACATTTCATCATAGTAATTTGTTTTGTCTGCTCAAACTGCTCTTTGAAATCTTCTGTTCAGCACTTATCTTGTCATTTCTTCCTTTTGCTTTAGTTACTCTCTGCTCATGAGCAAGTTTCAGTATCTCTTCTGACATCCATTTTGGTCTTTTCTTCCTTTCTTGTCTTTTTAATAACCTTTTCTTCATCGGTGATGTTCTTGATGTCATCCCACAATTCCTCTGGTTTTTGGTCATTAGCGTTCAATGCATCAAATCTATTCTTTAAATGGTCTCTAAATTTAGGAGGGATATTTTTAGGTCATATTTTGGCTCTTATGGACTTGCTTTTATTGTCTTCAACTTCAACTTGAACCTGCATATTAACAGTTGATGGTAAGTTCCACAATCTGCTCCTGGCTTTGTTTTGGCCTGAGATATTAAACTTCTCCATCACCTCTTGCCAGAGATATAGTCATTCTGATTACTATGTATTCCATCTGGTGACATCCACATATATAGTCATCCCTTCTGTTTTTGAAAAAAAGGTATTTGCAACAAATAAATCATGGTCTTGCAAAATTCTATCATTTGATATCTAGCATTATTTCTATCACCAAGGCCATCTTTTCCAGCTACTGGTAACTCTTCTTTGTTTCCAACTTTTGCATTCCAATAACCAGTAAAAATCACACATCTTGATTGCATGTTTGGTCAATTTCAGACTGCAAGAGTTTGTAGAAATCTTCAATTTCCTCATCTTTGGTTTTAGTAGTGGGTGCATAAATTTGAATAATAGTGGTATTCACTCATCTTCCTTGTAGGCATATGGATATTATCCTATCACTGACAGCATTGTACTTCAGGACAGATCTTGAAACAGTCTTTGTGATGATGAATGCCACACCATTCCTTTTCAATTTGTTATTCCTGGTATAGCAGATTATATGGTTGTCTGATTCAAAAAGACCAAAACTAGTCCATTTTAGCTAACTAACACCAAGGACATTGATCTTTATGGGTTCCATTTCATTTTTGTTTTTCCACCAAGGCTATTTTCCTATATGTATGGGGACAGAGTTTATACATGTATGTTTTTTTCCTGGGCCAAGTGGCATTGAAGTTTAAGACGCCTTTCTAAGTTCTCTCCTCAGGCAACCACCTTCACTCCTGAAACTTCAGTTAACATCTATAGCCTACTCGGTCTTTTCCCTCAACCTAGACCTCTGTTAAGCTTTTGGCTCATATATTAAACTGACTCTTAGGCAGACCCTGCTCACAATGCTTCAGTCACCTCACCAACCATGTCTAACGCTGGGCTACTCTTTCCTTCAAAATATGCTTCTCCTTTTTCTCTTCAGAGTGAACATTAGCATCATCTCCCTTATTCTCTAATTTAAAACTTTGACATGATTATTCATGCCTCTGCCCCTCATCCCAACAGTCTTCAAGTTGTAGCATTTCTGCATATTAATGTCTGTTTCCAGTTGCTTCCATCTCTATTTTTCTTACATAATCACAAGCATTTCTCACCTATATTACTTCAGCTGCTTCCTAATTACCTCAATCTTTCCAATATTGTTTCACTATGGCTCTCACTCTTAAGAGATGCTTCAAAAATGCAAATCTCATCATACTTTTCTCAAGCTAAATATTGTTCAGTTGTTTTGTGTTGTCCATAGAATACTGTATAGACACCATAATATGGTTTGCACAGGTTTTCATGAGATAATTTCTGCATATTTCTCCAAGCTCAAGTCCAACTACCGGTTTCACACATTTACTATATTACCACCTAATCAATTATACTATTCATTGTAAAGATGTCTAATGTGCAAACATTCTCACTTTGTCTTTTGTCTACAGTTAAGTTAGGGTAGTTTTTTCCTTATTCTTTGGTAACTAAGTAAATAAATTAAGGACTCCCTTAAGGAACTTGTCCTAAGATAAACTTAGCAAGCTCTGATCTGGTAATGTAGTTCCTAAGGTACTTGACTGCTAACCAGAAGGCTGGTGGTCCAAAACCACCAGCCACTCCTCAGAAGGAAGGTTGGACAATCTACTTCCATAGTGATACTGCCTTGGAAACCCAAAGAGTGGTTGCTATGAGTCAGGTCTCACTGGATGGCACATATCCTTAACAATAGCAACAACAACTGCAAATTAAGTTATAGGAAGAAAGTAAAGGTTTGTTGTTGTTGTTGTTGTTTGTTTGTTTGTTTTGCTTTAGGTCCCATTCTGTCATGTAAATCTGAGCTTTTTTTAGTGTTTATCAGGAAATTCAGAAGTACATAAAATGCATACACAAATGGGGGGGAAAAAAAAAAAACCCTCACTGCTATTGAGTCTGGTTGGGTTTCTGAGGCTATATCACTAGGGAAGTAGATTGCCTAGTCTTCCTTCCCAGGAGTGACTGGTGGGTTTGAACTTCCAGCCTTCTGGTTAGCAATCAAAAGCCTTAGGCATTATGCCTCAGAAGGTCTAGTTAAAGCTCACCAGGATCACACCTATAGCTCAGCAAGGAAGAGTTCTCTGTAAAATAGTTTTAAATGGGACTAGTTAAAGAATTAATGTTTTTACAGAGAAATCTTCATGGTGTAGTGCCTAAGGCATTTGACTGCTAACCGGAAGGCTGGTGGCTCCAATCTACAAGCCACTCCTTGGAAGTGAGATTGGGCAGTCTCCTTCTCTAGTGATGTCACTTTGGAAACCCAAGGAGTAGTCACTATGAGTCGGATCTGACTCAATAGTGGTGAGTGGTTTGGTTTTTGGTTAGTTAAAAATTGATGCTTTTATTGGTCTATTTTTGTGAAGGTTGAGGGAAGTAGACTTTGTGATAATCTTGAGACTCTCAGGAAATGGAGGTAATTTTAAAATTCAGTATTCCAGTAATGTTTTCCTTTAAAATTGAAAAAAGAAGGAATAGACAAGTTTAACCTGCAATTAATAAAGGAGCAATATTCACTAAGGTGAGCTAAGAAAGGGTGATAATCATTTTTTGTGTAGGTTTCACAGTTCCTTGTTTTTCTTTGTGCTCAGAGAGATGTATGGAGAGGTCTTTGTACATCCTGGTCTCACAGTGCCTCCACTGATGTTGCACTCTGTAGAAGTGTCCATGTTTAAAAAAAGAATGTCATGGCTTAACACTTAGTGTAATGCCAACTTTCAACTAGTGGCTGCCACGGCTTCATTTCTCTTTCTTTTTTTTCTTTTTTTTTTTTTTATTGTGATTTGGGTGAAAATTTACAGAGCAAATACACTTTCCATACAGCAGATCACATACACTTTGTCTCATGACATTAACTACAATTTAGCACAATGCAACATCTCCTCTCCCACTTCCTCCCGATAGCTACTGCTTCCCTGTGTCCATCCCTCCATGTACTCCTACCCCCTGAACTGTCTCCCTGTGCCTGAGCAGCCCTTCTTTCTCTCTTGCTTGTTCTCTCCAAGGAGTGTATCTACCTCAGGTAAATGCTCAACTAGTATTACTGTCTATTGCTTGGCTGGAAGCCACAGGTGTGCGTTCAATTCCAGACCTGAAGGGTAGCTAGGGGCCATAGTCTCAGCGGTTCCACCAGCCTCCATCAAGGCCAGCAAATCTGTTCCCCACTTTTTTTTCAAATGATTTTGAATTTTGTTCCACATTGTTCCCCCTGTCCATCCAGGATCTCCTACAAAGATCCTCTTCCAAGTGGTTGACAGTAGTAGCCAAGCACCATCTATTTCTTCTGGTCTCATAGTCATATAGGCTGCAGAACGGATGGTGTATCAGTCGCTAGGACTAATTGTTTCCATGAATTTTTGGTTTTCTTCATTCTTCTTTGCTCTGGATGAGGAGAGACCCATCATTGCATCTAGATGGCAGCTTGCAAGCTTTTAAGATCTCAGTCACTACTCTCCACAGTAGAAGGTGAAACATTGATTTGTGTAGTATGTTTTGCCAATTGAGCTTGATGTCTTCTGTGACTATGGTCTGAAGCCCACAGGTTCAACTACTCGGTCCTTCTGGGTAGCTGGCTGTGACCAAGCAGTGACTACAACCTTGCCCCTTGTCAGCCCAAATATACGCCTGGGAATTCATATCGTACACATAAAGTTATTCGATCACTATGTGCCAACCCTATCCATGTTCTTGGGTGCACCCTCCACTTCATATAGATACCTAATGTTTCAACCTGTCCACCCATCTATCCACCCATATACCCATGTTTGTCTTCACTGAGCATACCATACTATATGTGCAAAAGGATTCATCTTTGTTGTCTGTACTTCCCATGTAGCTCTCTATGCCTTTCTCTTCCTCAATGCCACCATATTGATCACTCACATTTGGTATATTGCCCTTTCCTTCACGCAAATCAAAACTTAACTCTATCTATCCAACAGTATTCCCTATGCTCCCCTCCCGCCCCTGGTAACCAAGAAAGAAAATGACCTTCCATAGATAAGCATTTCCTTGACTATTACAATAATGGACTAATACAATATTTTTCCTTTTGTGATTGACTTATTTCACTGAGCATAATGTCCTCGAAGTTCATCCACGTTATGCAGTGTTTTGCATATTCTACATTATTCTTTAGTGTTGCATAGTATTCCATTGTGTGTATGTACAAGAGTTTGGATATCCATTCCTCAGTTGATGGACATCTAGGTTTTTTCCCTCTTTTGGCTATTGTAAAAAGTGCTGTGATGAACATGGGTGTGCATATGTCTGTTCTTGCCATGGCTCCCATTTCTTTACAATATATACCTAGTAATGGAATAGCTGGGTCAAATGGTATTTCTAGTTGCAACTTTTGAAGGAAT
>NW_006921982.1:74975-77695 GCF_000298275.1 Orycteropus afer afer | reverse complement strand
GTGGTTTCTGGGATATGTCATCTTGTGTATTATTGGTCGGTTGTTGTTTGCTATTTTTGGTTCTCTGTTCAAAGGACTCCCTTTAGCATCTCTTGTAAGTTTGGTCTGGTTTTAACAAATTCCCTTAGTTTCTGTTTATCTGGAAATTTCCTAATTTTACCCTCATAATTGAGGGACAATTTTGCCTGGTATATAATTCTTGGTTGAAAATTTTTCTCTTTCTGGGTTTTGTATATACCATCCCATTGTCTTCTCGCTTATTCTTACTGGTTGTCCTTTGTATTAACTTTTTGTTTTTCCCATGCTGCCCTCAGGATTCTGTCTTTGTCCTTGGTTTTGGTGAGTTTGATGATGGTATCTCTCAGTGATTTTTCCTTTGGGGTCTCTCCTGTTTGGGGTTCATTGGACTTCCTGAGTGGATATGTTCTCCTCTTTCATCATACCAGGGAAGGTCTCCTCCAGCAAATCTTGGGCAATTTTCTCAGTGGTTTTATTTTTCTCTTCCTGTTCTGGAATTCCACTGACACGTAGAATATTTCTTTTGATGCTATCCTACATGAACATTAGTCTTTCTTCATTTTATTAGGATTTTTTCTGACTGATCCCTTTCTAAATAAGTATTCAGGTATTTGTCTTAAATCTCATTAATTCTGTCTTCCATTGCATCAATTCTACCCCTTTGCCCTTCCAGTGTGTTATCTATTTCTAATAATTTAGCATTAATCTTCTGGATTTCTGTCTGTAGGTTTAGAACCATTTCTAATTTTTCATTTTTATTTTTCATTTTGTTCTTGTGTTTTCTCCCAAACTCTTCTTAGGTTTTTTTCTGTGTTTTCTTTGGTCTTTTTCTCAGTCCTTTGAAGATACCTAACTATAATTGTTTTGAATTCCTTATCAGAGAGTTCCAATGATGCTTCTTCCTCAGGGATGTGTTCTGGATCTGTATCCTGTCCTCTTGTTTTTACCACTTTATTTTGCTTCTTTGTGTGGGCTATGATGGTCTGTTGTTTCCGATGCATCGTGGTATTGTATTAAGATCTCTGTTAATTGTTTGTGAAGAGCAGCCAAGGGTGATTCAGGCTCTTCTTGTTGGTTTTTTATCATTGGCCCTTTGGTGGAGAAACAGGTGTTGGCTCTTGCTCAGTAAGTGAAGTTGCAGGAGGTGTGGGTATACTTGTATCTTATGAGGACTGTTGCTGTCTCCCAGTCAATTAGGCAAAACTTACAATTGAATAACCATCAAAAAAATTATAAGCACATAGACAAAAAAAAAATCGCACAGGACCAGTAACTCAAAAAAAGAAAAAGGGGGAAAAGAAGAAGAAAACAGATATATCTGCAATATTTGGGGATAGGTAACTGAGAGTAAAAAGGTAGAGAAGGATAATAATGAATAAAGAAAACGAATAAAGAAACAAACCAAGAATACAAAAGAACATAATCCAAAAAGAGAACAAAACAAACAAACAAACAAAAAACCAAGGGACAGGGTTAACCATGAAAGAAAGAGAGAAAAATAAAAAGGTGTAGACTAGGACCTATTCAGTCATGTAGTGCATGTCTGGAGAGTTGTTGGGGTTACTGGAAAGCAGAACCTCTTCTTAAGTCTCTGGAATCTGGTAGAGTGCTTTCTCTTTAGGTTGTCACTAGCTGCTGGTTATGTGTTGATTTGTTTTGCCTTGGTTTTATGGTTTAATATTTTGAAAAGGTGAAGCTTGTGTGTTTTATTTTATTATTGATTCAAGAGTGTTGGGTCATTCTGCAGTTTTCTTTGTGATGGTAGAATCACTGTGTGTAGTGTGGATATGTGTTTCTGTTTGTCGTAAAGAGGGTTTAGAGTTCAAAGTGGGAGGTATTATGGCAATTGGCTGAATATGTTTCCTTCTATTGAGTGAGTGAAGATATTGGTGATGAAGGTGGGAGTGGAAGAAGGAAAGCTTGGTGTTGCTAGACTTGGTTTCTAGGGCTTTAAGCAGGCTATTTTTGATGTTGTATTTATTTGCAAGACTCAACCTCAGGAAAGATTCTTATTGTTGGAGTGTCACAAATTTCCACCTATTTCAGGCACTCTCAAAGATCCCACCTCCGTGCCCCCACAGTGACAAAGAATGGCTCCAAGGCAAAAATCCTGGGAGTGCAGTTTCTTCCTCTTCCTGTTCCCTCTGCCCGTGGTGCTGACGTAATCCCACCAGACCACTAATGGCTGGCTCTGGAGTTTGTCTGAGATACCACCCAGCTGCGGCGTCAAAGATGCATGCAGTTTCAGCTGTGTTAGGGTCGGGGATGTACCTGCTAGTGACCTGCGGTCCCGATCTCTGTGACAAAGAAAAGCATGATGTCTCCCAGTCTGACCCCAGTCCACTCTGTGACCCACTGGGAGGGGAGGAAGCTGCACTTCCTTTCACAACAGTAAGTTTTCCTCCAAATCTCAGTGGAGGTGTCTGTGCCTGCTGCCAGCACCCAGAAGACCCAAATTACCTCCAAATGGAGGAGGCAGGTCTCTGGCACTGCCCTCCAGAATATTAGAGTGGTCTATGGTAAGCTGTCATAAGGTGTCCTCCCTCTTGGCTCAGGGGTCTCTGGTGGGTTCCCTAGCTAGGAACACAGTGACTGCTCCAGAAGAGTTTCCAGTGCCTCTCTTGGGTGCCTGTCCATCTGTCCTCCTCCAGTAGCTCTTTCCTAAATAATCTCCCTGTGCCTTTCCTCTAATTCTGCTCTTC
>NW_006921982.1:72556-74625 GCF_000298275.1 Orycteropus afer afer | reverse complement strand
TCTTCCTAATGGTGAACACTTAATTGTAGTCTACACTTAACTGTAGTCTATTAGGTCAGATGAACAAGGTGAATTCAATGTGTGATTGATAGATGGAATGGGAGAGATACTTTCAGAAATTATCATTTTTCCAAGGTGCTTGATTCAGGGTAGGTGATATATAAAGAGTTGCAGAATCAAATTATTAATAAAATATTATTAATATTTATAATGGGATAGAACTTGTATTATATTATTAAAGTCAAAATATTTGCTTCTTCTATTCTTCTATATGTCCTTCATTATCAGTATCATTATAGAATTTTAGTGAAATTATTTTAATGAATCAGGTTTAAACTGGCACATTGCTAATTTTCATGGTGTGTGGAATGTTACAAGGACAAGAAGTTTTGGGATTCTGCTTTAGTTGGGATTCTGTGAACATAGCAATAAGGAAGGCATTGTGTAGGAGCAATGTAGCTTCTGCTTAGTCATAAGACAGACATATTAAGTAAACTTTTCTCTGGTTCTTTGAACATAATAGTCTTTGAAGGTTTTTTGTTTGCTTCTTTATTTCTCCTTTTCTTTATTATGATTTTTTAAATTGTACTGTAGTTAAATATATGAGCAGCAGCCAGGCATCCAGGCAAGGGGAGGGAGGAGTCCAGCCCACACCCCCCACCAGCTAGGAAAGTGGGAGAACGAGAAGCCAGGGGAACAACACAGCAGAACAGCACCAGGAATCCAGGTAGAGAGGGCAGAGACATTTTTAACAACTAATCAAGACAAATTTGTTTGTCAGTTTGTCAAACTATTGTGGCTTGCATGTTGTTATGAGGCTTGAGGCTATGCCACCAGTGTTTCAAGTGCCCAGAGGGTTGCACAAGATGCACAAGTTTCAAGGCAGTTTACACACTGAGACAGACTAGGAAGAAGGAAGAGGCCATCCACTTCTCAAAGAATTGGCTAGGAAAAACCTTATGAATAGCAGAAAAACACTGTCTGATACATTATTGTTCAATTTTATGAATAGCCTGGAAACATTATCCGATACAGTGCAGGAGGATGAGACCCTTAAGTCAGAAGGCTTTCAAAATATGAGTAGGAAGGGGCTTCACCATCAGAGTAAGACCGAGTTTAGTGATATGGATAGAGTAAAGCTTTTGAAACCTCCATATGTTGACATAGCAAGATTCAAACTGAGGAGAAACAGCTGAAAACATCCATTAATAATCACAACATTGAATGTATAAAGTATGAATCTAGGTAAATTTGAAGTTGTAAAAAATGACATGAAATGCATCAAGATTGATATCCCAGAAATTAGTGAGCTGAAACGGACAGTTTTGGTGATTTTGTATCAGACAACTCTATGATCTACTATGCCAGGAATGACAAGTTGAAGATGAATGGGGTGTAATTCATTATCACAAAGGATGTTTCAAGATCCGTCCTGTAGTACAATGCTGTCAGGTGCAGGATAATATCTATATGCTTACAAGGAAGACCAGTTAATACGACCCTTATTCAAATTTATGCACCAACCACCAAAGCAAAAGATGAGGCAATTGAAGATTTTTATCAACTTCTGCAGTCTGAAATTGACAAACATGCCATCAAGATGTGTTAATCATCACTGGTGACTGGAATGCAAAAGTTGGAAAAAAAAAAAAAGAATTACTGGTAGTTGCAATATTTGGCCTTGGTGACAGAAATAATGCTGGAACTTCCAAGGTAGAATTTTGCAAGACCATTGAATTATTCATTGCAAATAACTTTTTTCAACACAAATGGCAGCTATACAAGCAGGCTTTACCAGATGGAGTACACAGGAGTCAGATAGACTACATCTATGGCAAGAGGCAGTGGAGAAGGTCAATATTTTCAGCCAAAACCTGGCCAGGAGCTGATTGTGGAACAGACCATCAACTGCTCATATGCAAGTTCAACTTGAAGTTGAAGACAATTAAAGTAAGTCCAAGACAGCCAATATATGATCTTGAATATATCCCTTCTGAATTTAGAGATCATCTAGAGAATAGTTTTGATGCATTGAACACCAATGACCGAAAACCAGAAGAATTGTGGGA
>NW_006921982.1:68604-72456 GCF_000298275.1 Orycteropus afer afer | reverse complement strand
TGTGGAACAGACCATCAACTGCTCATATGCAAGTTCAACTTGAAGTTGAAGACAATTAAAACAAGTCCATGAGAGCCAAAATATGATTGTGAATATATCCCTCCTGAATTTAGAAACCGCTTAAAGAATAGATTTGATGCACTGGACACCAATGACCGAAAACCAGTAGAATTGTGGGATGACCTCAAGAACATCATCTATGTAGAAAGCAAGAGGTCATTAAAAAGATGAGGAAAGAAGAAAAGAAAAAAAATAGATGTCAGAAGAGACTCTGAAACTTGCCTTTGAATGAAGTGTAGCTAAAGCAAATGGAAGAAATGACAAGATAAAAGAGCTGAACAGATGATTTCAAAGAATAGCTTGAGCAGACAAAGCCAGTTACTATATTGAAATGTGCAAAGACCTGAAGTTAGAAAACCAAGAGGGAAAAACACACTCAGCATTTCTCAAGATGAAAACTGAGGAAAAAATTTACTCCTCTAGTTGCAATATTGAAAGATTCTATGGGCAAAACATTGAAAGGTGTAGGAAATAGCAAAAGAAGATGGAAGGAATACACAGAGTCACTGTACCAAAAATAACTGTTCAATGTTCATCCATTTCAGGAGATGGTATATGACTAAAAACCAGTGGTATTGAAGGAAGAAGTCAAAGCTGCACTGAAGGAATTGGCTAAGAACAAGGCTCCAGGAATTGACGGAATACCCATTGAGATATTTCAACAAACAGATGCCCCACTGGAGTGACTCATTCAGTTATTCCAAAAGATTTGGAAGACATCTACCTGGTCAACTGACTGGAAGAGATCCCTATTTATATGATTCCAAAGAAAGGTGATCCCACAGAATGTGGAAATTATCAAACAATAGCATTAATATTGCACACAAGTAAAATCTTTCTCAAGATAATTCAAAAAATGGTTGCAGCAGTATATTGACAGGGATCTTCCAGATGTGCAGGCTGGATTCAGAAGAGGATGTGGAACAAGGGATATCATTGCTGATATCAGATGGATCATGGCTGAAAACAAAGAACACCAGAAAGATATTTCCTTGTATTTTATTGACTATGCAAAATCATTTGATTGTGTGGCTCATAACAAATTATGGATAACATTGAGAAGAAAGGGCATTCTAGAACACTTAATTATCCTCATGAGGAAACTGTACATAGGTCAGGATACTGTTATTTGAACAGAACAAGGGGACATTGCGTGGTTTAAAATCAAGAAGGGAATGCATCAGGGTTGTATCCTTCCACCATACTTATTCAACTTGTATGCTGAGCAAATAATCTGAGAAGCTGGACTATATGAAGAAGAACATGGCATTAGGATTGGAGGAAGTCTCATTAACAACCTGCAATACACTTATGACACAACGTTGCTTGCTGAAAGTGAGGATGACTTGAGGCATTTACTGATGAAGATTGAAGACTACAGTCCACAGTATAGATTACATCTCAATATAAAGAAAACTTAAATTCTCACAATTGGACCAATAAACAGCATCATGATGAATGGAGAAAAAATTGAAGTTGCCAAAGACTTCACATTGCTTGGTTCTACAATCAATGCCAATGAAAGCAGCCATCAGGACATCAGACAACGTATAGCACTGGGCAAGTTGGCTGCAAGGGACCTCTTTCAAGTGCTGACAAGCAAAGATGTCTCCTTGAAGGCGAAGGTGAGCCTGACACAAGCCATGACATTTTCAATTGTCTCATATGCATGTGAGTGCTGGACAATGAATAAAGAAGACTGAAGAAGAATTGATGCTTTTGAAATATGGTACTGGAAAGGAATGCTGAAAGTACCATGGACTGCTGAAAGAATGAACAAATCTGTACTGGAGGAAGTGCAACTGGAATGCTCCTTGGAAGCAGGAATGGCCAGAATTTGTCTCATCTACTTTGGTCATGTCAGAAGGGACCATTCCCTGGAGAACCATGTCATGCTTGGCAAAGTGGAGGGTCAAGGAAGGAGGCGAAGGCCTTCAACCAGATGGATTAACACAATAGCTGCAGTGATGGGCTCAAGTATAGCAGGGATAATGGAGCTGGTGTGGGACTGGGTGGTGTTTCCTTCTGCTCGGAATAGGGTCTCTATAAGTCAGAGGCAACTCGACGTCACCTAACAACAACAACAACAACAACAATTAAATACATATAAAGGGGGCAGTAGAGGTTCATAGTAGAATTTTCATCTTCCATTGAGGAGACTTTGTTTCAATTCTTAGCAAATTCACCTCATGCATTTTTCACTTGTCTTTCAGTGGACTTTCGTGTGTTGCTATTGTTGAACATGTTTCTAATCTTAGAGCTCCCAAACTAAGATGAATCAGGAGAAAAGGCCTGGTAATCTACTTCTGATAATCAGCTAATGAAAACCCTGTGGACCATAACAGTCCCTAACAAAATCAACTATGGTGATGAAAGGCCAGGTAGCATTTTGTCTTTCTTTATCCATGAGTTTACCATGAGTCAGGGGCCAATTAGATAGTAGCTGACAATAACAAATATATATATATATATATATATATATATATATATATATATATATATATATAAAACTAACTGCCATTAAGTCGATTCTGACATTCTGACTCACAGCAACCCCCTTTGGGTTTCCAAGGTGGTAAATCTTTATGAAAGTAGATTGCCTAATCTTCCTTCCTCAGTGTGGCTGGTGGGTTGGAACCACCAACTATTGGTTAGCAGTCAAAGCCTTAGGCACTACAACACCAGAATTTCTATATGTATGTATGTGTAATATACACACACACAAACATTCATGTTTGTGTGTGTGTGTGACATAAGTGTTTCCATTTTTCATCATTTAAAATGTATAATTCAGTGAAATTAGTAACATTTATAATGCTGGGCAAGAATGTTATTGTTAGATACCATCAAGTCATTTCCTGCTCACAGCAACCTCATGAGCAACAGAACCAAATGTTGCCCAGTATTATGCCATCCTCACAATCTTGGCTATGCTTGAGCCCATCAGTGCAGTCACTATCTAAATCCATCTTGTTGAGAAGCATTCACTTTCTCATTGATCCTCTGTTTTACTGAGAATGACATCCTTCTCCAGTGACTGTTCCCTTTTGAAAACAAGATTGAAGTACATGAGACAAAGCCTGGCCAGTTTTGTTTCTAAGGAGTGTCATGGCTGTACTGTTATGGTATGAGTAACCACTATTTACCAAACCCTTTCATCACCCTATCTTTGCAGCTTTTGCACATGTTGCTTCCTACTTTGAACAGTTTTCTGCCATATTCTAGAAGTTAAAATCTACTTATATTTCAGTTGTTGTTGTTAGGTGCTGTCGAGTAGTTTCCAACTCATAGTGACCCCATGCACAGCAGAACGAAATACTGCCCGATCCTGCACCAGCTCCATGACCCCTGTTATACTTGAGCCCATCATCGCAGCCACTGTGTCAATCCATCTCATTGAAGGCCTCCCCCTCTTTCGTGGACCTTCCACCCTATCAAGCATGACATCCTTCTCCAAGGAATGGTCCCTTCGGACAACATGACCAAAGTAAGTGAGACAAAGTCTGGCCATTCTCGCTTCCAAGGAGCATTTCAGGTGCACTTTCTCCAGGACAGATCTGTTAGTTCTTTTAGCAGTCCATGGTACTTTCAGCATTCTTTGCCAGCACCACAACTCGAAAGTATCAACTCTTCTTCGGCCTTCCTTATTCATTGTCCAGCTCTCACATGCATATGAGGTGATTGGAAATATCATGGCTTCTGTCAGGTGCACCTTAGTCCTCAAGGAGACATCCTTGCTCCTCAGCACTTGAAACAGTTCCTTCACCGTTGACCTTCCCAGTGCTACACGTA
>NW_006921982.1:67539-68479 GCF_000298275.1 Orycteropus afer afer | reverse complement strand
ACTGTATTCTTCAACCTTCATCAGTAAGTGCCTCAAGTCATCCTCACTTTCAGCAAGCAAAGTTGTACCGTCTCTGTATCTTAGGTTGTTCATGATTCTTCCTACAATCCTGATACCACGTTTTTCTTCATATAATCCAGCTTCTCGGATTATTTGCTCAGCATAAAGATTGAATAAGTGTGGGGAAAGTACACAACTCTGATGAATTCCCTTCCCAATTTTCAACCATGTAGTGTCCCCCTGTTCCATTCAAACTACAGCCTCGTGGTCAAGGTACAGGTTCCTCATGAGCACAATCAAGTGTTTGGGAATTCCCATTCTTCTCAATGTTAACCATAATTTTTCATGATCCACACAATCAAATGCCTTTGCATAGTCAATAAAACACAAGTAAACATCCTTCTGGTGTTCTTTGCCTTGAGCCAAGATCCATCTGACGGCAGCTATGATATCCCTTGTTCCACGTCCTCTTCTGAATCCAGCTTGGATCTCTGGAAATTCTCTGTCAATATACTGCTACAACTCTTTTTGAATTATCTTCAGTAAGATCTCACTTGCGTGCAATATTAATGATATTGTTCGATAATTTCCACAATCTGTGGGATCACCTTTCTTTGGAATGGGTACAAAATGGATCACTTCCAGTCAGTTGGCCAGGTACCTGTCTTCCAAATCTCTTGGCATAACCAAGTGAGTGCCTCCAGTGGGGCATCCTTTCGTTGAAATATCTCAATGGGTATTCCGTCAATTCCCGGAGCCTTGTTCTTTGCCAATTCTTTCACTGCAGCTTTGACTTCCTCCTTCAGTGCCATTGCTTCTAGATCATATGCCACTTCCTGAAATGGGTGAATATCAATCAGTTCCTTTTGGTACAGTGACTGTGTATTCTTGCCATCTTCTCTTGATGTTTCCTGCATCATTCAATATTTTGCCCATAGAA
>NW_006921982.1:61221-66884 GCF_000298275.1 Orycteropus afer afer | reverse complement strand
GCATTCCAGTCACCAGTGATAACTAACACATCCTGATTGCATGTTCGGTCAATTTCAGACTGCAGAAGTTGATAAAAATCTTCAATTTCCTCATCTTTGGTTTTGGTGGTTGGTGCATAAATTTGAATAATAGTCATATTAATGGGTCTTCCTTGTAGGTGTATGAATATTATCCTATCACTGATACCATTGTACTTCAGGACAGATCTTGAAACATATTTTGTGATGATGAATGCCACATCATTCCTCTTCAAATTGTCATTCCTGGCATAGTAGATCACATGGTTGTCTGATTGAAAATGGCCAAAACCAGTCCATTTCAGCTCACTAATGCTGAGGATATCAATATTTATGTGTTCCATTTCATTTTTGACAACTTCCAATTTTCCTAGATTCATACATCATACATTCCATGTTCCGATGATTAATGGATGTCTGTAGCTGTTTCTCTTCCATTTGAGTGGTGCCACCTAAGCAAATGGGGTCTCAAAAGCTTTACCTTATCCATAGGAGTAAGGCTGGGCTTCGTCAGATGATGCAGCTGTTTCTCAGTACTATTTTGACAGCCTTCTAACCTAACCGGATTATTCATAAACTTGTGCAGTAATGCATCAAACAGTGTTTCTTTGCTATTCATAAGGTTTTCCCTGGCTAATTATTTGAAAAGTGGACAGCCTCCTCCTTCTTCCTAGTCTGTCTCAGTCTATAAGCTGGCCTGATACCTGTGCACCCTGTGCATCCCACTGGGTTTTATTTCAGTATATAGTTTAAAATTCTCTTCCTCTAGTAGTCTTTCTCTTGACCTTCATGATTACTTTTCCAATATGTTAAACTTTGCTTATCAAAGACTTGGCATGATTTATTACAATTGTTTCTTTACTTTCCACTGGTAGATCTGAGTCAATCACAGTAGGAAAGATGTCTTTCTTATTCTACAATTAACACAGTCACTAGTTTAGAGTAGGTACTCAAACAAGAGTTGTTTGATCAAATTATTGGTAAAAAAAAAATGTGAAATCAAGCTTGGAAAATATTTAGTTAGATAAAAATGTTTGCTCTCTTCTTCTCTATTCTTTAGTGTCATTATCATTCATTCATTTATATTTCTTCTGAGAATATTTATTGAAATTGTGCTCTGTGCTAAACCTCCTATTAGGCATTTGGATATGATGGGGAAAATTATGAATCAGAGATCTTTTGGTGGACATTGACAATAAAAATAAGCATTATAATACCTTGTAATAAACACATTGCTCGGAAAAATTTCAGGTTGTTATGGAAACACATAATAGTGTGTCTGAGGCAGAATAGTTCTTTGTGTGAACAAAAGCACACTTAAGCTAGCACAAGAGAGGAATTTTTACTGTAAAGATACACATAAAATTACAAAGGAATATTTTTGAAATGCAAAAGCAGTAAGAATGATACTAATATCAGTCGAGCATAGGTATGTTCCTGATAGATATTGTAAAGGTTAGATTCATGGAGGCATATTTTGCTAAATGTAAGGCCTTGAAGAAGTTAATTTCTCTATATCTTATTTTTTCCATATGTAGAGTAATGATAATTTTGATACCCACCACTTAGGGTTATTGGAGAGAAAAAATGAATTCTTGTGCTGTATTTAGAATATTACATAGCACAGAAATCATTTTCAGTAAATGTTAGTTACTGGTTTTAATAAACAAAAAAAATAAACTCACTGCCATCAAGTCAATTTGAACTCATAGTGACCCCCATTGGGGGTCTTTATGGAAGTAGTTTGCCCCATCTTCATTCTGCAGAGTGGCTCGTGGGTTTGAGTTGCTGACCTTCTGGTTAGCATTGTGCTGACTTATGTACTACTAATAGGAGGGTGCTTTATTGAGATCAAGTCTGGAGAGTAGTTCAATATGCAGAAAAAATCTGGGCAAATCAAAATGTCATGAACTCTGGCTCTCAGTTATATTATGTATGTCTTTTTTTTGTCTAGGTGAGTTTTAGATCATGGGGGACTATCCAAGCTCAACACTAATCACTAACTCTAGCTTCTAACAATTATTGCCTAGTTCATTTTGAATCTCTTATTTTAAATCTCTAAGAGCAAGAATAAAATTGCCTGATTCACTTTATATCACAGGCACAAATCTTATAGGTCCATACATTTCTTTAATCTTTGTACCTATATTAGTTCAGTTATCTTATTTATGGAGAGTTCATCTGATATAAATAAGAAAATAATGCAAAATGAGTAAAATTGACAAATACATCAATTCTAACTAACACATCAATATTTATTTCTAAAAATAAACGATAATGATGTAAAATAAGCTAGTTGTAGATCAATTTGTAAAATAAATTAGTTGCAAGGCAATCTTAATTCTGTATATAATATTAAAAGTGTATTTTAAATGCATCATTATGCCAAAAAGAAAGTAATGAAAATCTTTATATGTCAAAATCTAATGAAATCAGGAATTCTAAGACATAAGTGCACTCAAATTGGTGGCACTTTGAAGGCCTTTGACAATTTTTCGTGATTCTGACTGTTTTGATGTCTATGACGGGCATTAAAAAAAAAAAAAAGAAAAGAAAAACCTCATTGCCGTGGAGTTGGATCCGACCGATGGAGACCCCTCCTTGGGTTTCCGAGGTGGTAGAGCTCTGGTAGCATAGTGCCTAAGGCACTTGACTGCTAACCAGAAGGCTGGCAGTTCAAACCTACCAGCCACTCCTTGGAAGGGAGGTTGGGCAATCTATTTGCATAGTGATACTGCCTCGGCAACCCAAGGAGGGGTGGCTATGAGTCGGTCCAACTCCACGGCACATAACAACAACAACAACATCACTATGAAGGCCATGGGGGCAGGGGAAAAAAAAAAAAAAAAAAAGCCCAACGTTAACCTGGAGAAATCACTATAAAAACTCAGCAAATGGGCCAGTAAGTTACTTGTTTCATTCTTGGAATTGGATGATCAGAAAAAAATGACCTAACACCTGAGAATTCATTAAAACTTTCCCTAAATTTGACATCATTAGATTGACTTTACTTCGAAGAGATAGCACTTTTCCAGTTGTAATTTGAGTGCCTTCCAATCTCAGGGGCTCATCTTCTAGCACTATTTCAGACAATGCTATTCATAAGGTTTTCATTGGCCAAGTTTTTTTTTTTTTTTAAGTGATAACACTCTGAATTTTGACTCTTTACTCATTTTTTCTTCACTCATTTATACACATCCACAAACATCTTTTGTTTTGTTTTATTATTATTTATTTATTATTATTATTATTTTTTTTTACAGTATTAGTTAAAAGAACTAACAGATCTGTCCTGGAGGAAGTGCACCCGAAATGCTCCTTGGAAGTGAGAATGGCCAGAATTCGTCTCACCTATTTTGGTCATGTTGTCAGAAGGACCATTCCTTGGAGAAGGATGTCATGCTTGGTAGGGTGGAGGGTTGACAAAAGAGGGGGAGGCCTTCAAAGAGATGGATTGATATGGTGGCTGCAATGATGGGTTCAAGTATAGCAGGGATCATGGAGCTGGTGTGGGATCGGGCAGTGTTGCGTTCTGCTGTGCATGTGGTCACTATGAGTCAGAAATGACTCAATGGCACCACCTAACAACAACAAACAGTGTTAGGAGCTCTGGTGGTGTAGTGGTTAAGGTATTTGGCTGTTAACCAAGAAGGTCAGTGGTTCAAACATACCAGCTGCTCTGCAGAAGAAAGTTGAGGCAATCATTGGCCAAGTTTTTGAGAAGTAGACCACCAGTTTCTGTTTCCTAGTCTGTCTTGGTCTAGAAACTCTGCTGAAATCTATCTACCACAGTTGACCCTGCTGGTATTTGAAATATCAGTGGCATACCTTCCAGATTCACAGCAACACTCAAGCCATCACAGTATGACAAACTGACAGACGAGTACTGGATGCATTTATATTGTGGTTCTGGGGAAGAATATTTAATATACCTTGAACTGCTGGAAGAATAAACCAATCTATCTTAGAATTATAGCCAGAGTTTTCTTTAGAAGCAATAATGGTGAGACTTTGTCTTATGTACTCGGTCATATCACAAGGAGGGATCAGCCCCTGGAAAAAGATATTATGCTTGGTAAAGTAGAGGGTCAGTAAAATGATGAAGACCTTCAACAAGATGGATTGACACAGTGGCAGCAACAATAAGTTCAAATAAAGCAACCATTGTAAGAATGATGCAGGGCCAGTCATTATTTCATTCTGTTGTACCTAGGGTCGCTACAATGCAGAACAAATACTATTACACCTAACAAAAATAACAAAGTCCGTTGTTGTTGTTATGGGCTGTCAAGTTATCTCCAACTCATAGTGACCTCTCCTTTGGTTTCCAAGGCAGTATCACTATAGAAGTAGATTACCCAATCTTCCTTCCAAGGGCTCCTAAAAATTTTGGGCACATGTGAGGACTCCCTTAAACCTGAGCAGATGGATATTTATTTTAATGTACCCCAAGGTATATAATACCTACAGACAGCAAACACAAATGACCTTTGGAGGAAAATACCATTATGATGTAGTATAGCAGACAGATAAATTAGGATCATATCCATCATCTGGCAATTACATCTCAGAGACTATTGAAAATTGTTTTACATATATTTACAAATACTTATATTTGATATTTGCCAACATTTTTGTAACATATGCATCATATTTACTTATAGTGAAGTGTTGATTTTCCGTTTTCAATTATTTCTGCTTATACTTTATAGAATATACATAATTGTGTGTGTGTGTGTGTGTGTGTGTATTTAATTTCACTCTCTGTTGGCCAAATCCCAATATATGTAGATGTGTGCTTAAGGTTGTTAGGAATACCTTCTGAATCTTATGCACCAAAACATGTTCATCTGCTTATGAACATATAAAATACAATATAATAGGGAATGTTATTCTTGAGACACACTTTTTTCCCTCTAAAACCTCTGCTATTGCACCATGGCTTGAATATTTAGTAGTTCTGAGTAGGCTGGGTAAGTGAGCCAGGAGTGGCAGGTCTGGAGCACCCGTGGTAGGCTGGGAAGAGAGCCAGCAGATTTGGAGTGGCTAAGGGAAAGAGGAATTTTGGAGCAACTGAGGGAGGAAGTGAGCAGAGCAGTTTGGAACACCTAAGGGAGACAAGCGTATCTATAAGTTTGTCGTACTGTCATGGCTTGCATGTTACTGTGAGGCTGCAGGCTATGCCACCAGTTTTCAAATGCCAGCAGGGTTACCCATAGTGGATAGGTTTCAGCAGAGCTTCCAGACTAAGAAAGACGAGACCATCCACTTCTCAAAAATTGGCCAGTAAATACCTTATGAATAGTAGTGAAACTTTGTCTGATATATTACTGGAAAACTTTATGAATAGCCCTGAAACATTGTCCCATATAGTGCAGGAAGATGAGCCTGTTGGGTCAGAAGGCACTCAAAATATGAGTGGGGAAGAGTTGTCTCCTCAGAGTAGAGGTGACTTTAATGATGGATAGAGTAAAGATTTTAGGACTTCCATTTGCTGATGTGGCATGTCTCAAAATGAGAAGAAACAGCTGCAAACATCCATTAATAATTGGAACATGGAATGTACAAAGTATGAATCTAGGCAAATTATAAGTTGTCACAAATGGAATGTCACAAATGGAATGGAATGAATAAAGATCCATATC
>NW_006921982.1:60014-61121 GCF_000298275.1 Orycteropus afer afer | reverse complement strand
AGGATTGCCCAACCTTCCTTCCAAGGAGTGGCTGGTGGGTTTGAACCGCCAGCCATCTGGTTAGCAGGCAAGTGTCTTAGCCACTACGCTACCAGAGCTCCCTAAGCATTAGTGATCTGAAATGGACTGGTTTTGGCCATTTTGAACCAGACAATCATATGATCTACTATGCCGGGAATGAAAAATTGAAGAAGAATGGCTTGGCATTCATCCTCACAAAGAATGTATCAAGATTTATCCTGCAATACAATGCTGTCAGTGATAGGATAATATCAATAAGCCAGAAAGCAAGGCCAGTTAACACTATTATTATTCAAATTTATGCACCAATCATCAAAGCCAAAGATGGAGAAAGCAAAGATTTCCACCAACTTCCGCAGTCTGAAATTGACCAAACATGCAATCAAGATGTGTTAATTATCACTGGTGATTGAAATGCAAAAGTAGAAACAAAGAAGAATCACTGGTACTTGGAAAATATGGCCTTGATGATAAAGATAATGCTGGAGATCTCATAATAGAATTTTGCAAGACCAACAACTTATTCATTGCAAATACTTTTTTCAACAACACAAATCGTGGCTATCCACTTGGGCTTCACCAGATGTAGTACACAGGAATTACACTGACTACATCTGTGGTAAGAGGTTATGGAAAAGCTCAATATCTTCAGCCAAAACAAGGCCAGGAGCTGATTATGGAACCGACCATCAATTGCTCATAAGCAAGTCCAACTTGAAGTTGAAGACAATTAAAACAAGTCCATGAGAGCCAAAATATTATATTGAATATATTGCTCCTGAATTTAGAGACCATTTAAAGAATAGATTTAATGCAATGAACACCAATGACCAAAAACCAGAAGAATTGTGGGATAACACCAAGAACATCATCCATGTGAAGAAAGCAAAAGGTCATTAGAAAGACAAGAAAAGAAGAAAAGACCAAAATGGATGACAGAAGACACTCTGAAACTTGCCCTTGAGTGGTGTTCTGGTTACCTAGTGCTGCTCTGAAAGGAAATATACCACAAATGGGATGAACTTAACAAACAAGAGTTTATTCTTACAACTTGGAGGCGTTAAGTCCAAGTTCGAAGTGCCAGGC
>NW_006921982.1:57171-58754 GCF_000298275.1 Orycteropus afer afer | reverse complement strand
ACTCAGGAGGAACCTGCACATAGACCAGAAGGCTGTTGTTGAAACAGAACAAGGGGACACTGCATGGCTTCAAATCAAGAAGGGGATGTCTCAGGATTGTGTCTTTCACCATACTTATTCAATCTATATGCTGAGAAAATAATTCGAGAAGCTGGACTATAGGAAGAAGAATGTGGCATCAGGATTGGAGGAAGGTTCATTAACAACCTGCAATAAATTGACGACACAACATTGCTTGCTGAAAGTGAAGATGACTTGAAGCACTTACTGATGAAAATTGAAGACTACAGTCTGCAGTATGGGTTACATCTCAACATAAAGAAAACAAAAATCCTCACAACTGGATCTATAAACAGCATCATGATAAATGCAGAAAAAGTTGAAGCTGTCAAAGAGTTCACATTTCTTGGTTTTACAATCAATGCCAAAGGAGGCAGCAGTCAGGACATCAGACAGCATATAGCACTGGGCAAATCAGCTGCAGAGTATCTTTTTCAAGTTCTGAGTAGCAAAAATGTTTCCTTGAGGACTAAGCTGCTCCTGACACAAAACATGTCATTGTCAATTGCTTCATATGCATGTGAGAGCTGGACAATGAATAAGAAAGACTGAAGAAGGGTTGATGCTTTTTGAGTTGTGGTGCTGGCAAAGAATGCTGAAAGTACCATGGACTGCTAAAAGAACTAACAGATCTGTCCTGGAGGCAGTGAAGCTGGAAAGCTCATTGGAAGTGAGAATGGTCAGACTTTGTCTCACCTACTTTGTTCATGTTATCAGAAGGGGCCATTGGCTGGAGAAGGATGTCATGCTTGGTAAGGTGGAAGGTGGACGGAAAAGGGGAAGGCCCTCAATGAGATGGATTGACACAGTCACTGCTGCAATGGGCTCACGTATAGAAAAGATTGCGGAACTGGTGTGGGACCAGGCGGTGTTTCATTCTGCTGTGCATAGAGATGTTGTGAGTCGGAGACGACTCGACAATACCTAACACAAGCAACAGTACACTAGGCAATGCACTATTCAATGCACCAGTATTGTTAATCAATACTAGTTATTTTGCATATAGTTTATAATAGTCAACTGATGAAAAAATGAGCTTATTTCATCTTATCTTTGTTATAAAACATTACATTTCAGTGAAGCTTTTGCTGTCTTAGTGCAGAATAGTTCAATGTCTACATCTTTTTGTAATCTACTTAAAACAAGAAAATGAGTTTGGGAATGTGCTGAGTCGGCTAAGCTTAATGCTTAATCTTTTCCTTATTAATGTATTTAGTAAATGTATGGTGACATCTAGTTAGGGTCAAATGTAATTTGAGCTCGCTAATCAATGCCGTGGAGAATCAGTTTAACACTTTGAAATTCTCCTTTTAGAATAACATACACACTCACACACAGATACACTTCATAAATCTTTCACTTCTAGATTGAATTGCCACCTGAAACTACTCAAATCATTTTAAATGATAGCCATTAAAATCTCTTATATGGTCTGTAAACTTAATCATGTAGATTTTAACAAAGATTTATCATTATTTTCTATAGATATTTCAAAAAAGGTTTATCTTGTCTCCTCTCTCTTT
>NW_006921982.1:49684-52663 GCF_000298275.1 Orycteropus afer afer | reverse complement strand
GCTGTCTCTTTAAATATCCAAAACAGTCAAGCTGCTTTTTAATCCTACAAAATGGTGGCGCCCTCTCTCTTTCTCTTTATCTATAGTTTCCTCACAGACTAATCTAAAGACTCTTTGTCACTTTTTAAGCATTTTTTTCCCCATCTGACTTGCTCTCTTATGATAGGGACCACTGATTAGGACTATATTAATGGGAATTAACACCAAGTTAAAATGGATAATTTAAGCTTTATTTTATTTTATTTTCCTTTCTGCTCCCAATAAATCACTTCTCTATTGAGTTTGTCCTCTGTCCCTTTTAGTGATGTGTGCTCTAATGTAAAACTATGTGTAAGTTAGTTGTGAGTTAGACTATTAAGACCATTCTAGATCCTAAATGTGTAGAGTATTAAATTGTCAATAGTATGTAATATGGGGATTTAGAAGAGATGAAGGGAAAGAAAGAACACACATCAAGTGAACATTGGTTTTACTATAAGCTTTGTAACTTAATAAATCCTCATAAATAAAAATGACAACAAGGTAGAAATAAAGGATGGAATCCTCAAAAACAAAATTGAAGAAATTAAGAATAGAGTAAGGAATATTAATAGTATTATTATTAAAATTTGTTAGAATTATATAATCCTATTACATATTTCAAAGTGCAATCATGTAGCAAGAATATATTCAAGTAATGTATAGCAATACAGCAATTCTCAAACTATTTGGTTTGAGTATACCTTTCAATTCTTAAATTTTTGAGGAACTCAAAGAACTTTTCTTTACATATATATGCATTATAGATATTAACTATATTAGAGATTAAAATTGATATATGTTTAAAATATTTATGTATTAATTCCTTTAATAATATAATAACTGCACTACAACAAAAATGACATATTCTAATAAATACAAGCATACAAGCACATTTTCTAAGCAGTTCCTAAGTAGCACAAATGATTTTCTCTTGACTGAAAACCTAAGAGGTTGATAGGTTGGATGCATCCAGTGACACTGTGGAAGAAAGCCCAGGGGATCTGCTTCTGTAGACTGCAGTCAAGAAATCTCCATGGAGCAGTCCCACATGGGGAAACTATAACTCAGAATTGACTTGACAGCAATGGGTCATATTTTCTAAAACAAAACAACGTAATGAGAAAAGTGACCTTGTTTTGCATTTATCAAATCTCTGTAGTGTCTGGTTCAAGAGAAGAGATCTGGGTTCTCATATCTGTTTCTGCATTCAGTCTGTTGTGTCATTTCCTGTCATGTAGATTTTGGAAAACTCCACTCCATGTATTTGGAAATGAGAAAAAAAAAAAGTCTTAGTATTATTTAGTAACATCTTAGTATAAATAAGAAAATAATTTTTACTTCACAGATCCCTTAAAATGATCTCATGCATTCCAGGGTTCTTCAGACCATAATGTGAACCTGCTAGATGCAAGCTCAAGAGCTTGGGCTTTCAAATTGGCAGGTTGTTGCTTCCTGAAGTAAGTTACTTACCTCTTGTTATTGTGGCAAATTTCAACTTACAGTGACCCTATGGAGATAGTATAACTGCCCCACAATGTTTCCAAGGCTGTAAAAATTTTAAGAAAGTAGATATCTTTCTCCCACTATCATTATTTTCTATAGATATTTCAAAAAAGTTTTATCTGTCTCCTCTCTCTTTCTCTTTATCTATAGTTTCCTCACAGACTAATCTAAAGACTCTTTGTCACTTTTTAAGCATTTTTTCCCTGTATGTTACTTAACCGTTATAAGCCATATCATGTCATATCTCCCATCTCTGAAAATGTATTTAATGATAGTAACTATAATATAATTTTAATATTTAAAAGACCTAATACTTTTCAAATGTAACTAACTAGTAGTAAAAGAATAGGTGTTACTATACCTATTCAAATACCTGCCAATATTGACTAACTTTTTTAAAATCAAATTGAAGTGAAAAATTTATTGTTATTATTTTGTTGTTGTCTGACCTGATCATGACCAATTAACATTTTTGGAAAGTATTGCTTCAAATGAACTTTTGACTTATTTTATACAATTATAAAACCAAATTGAAATAGGTGATTGTTTTTATGGTCAAATATTTTCAATGCTGTTTATATAAAACAAAATTAAAAAATAAACCAGAAATAAACAAATGGAAAAGAAAAAGTAAAAGGACACAAGTACTTTGAAGGCCACTGGTTAGGCAATAACTTGTTTCAAGATGATATTATGTGTAAAGAGCAATCTTAAGTTCTTCCAACCTTACATATGTTTAATAATTCTAAGAAAAATATGCAATTTTATATTAAAATATTGTGTCTCAGAAAATATTAACTCTCAAACAATAGACAGACCTACCAGCAAAACATCTACACCAGAGACATGCATTCCTTAGAATAATCAAGTATGTGAGATCAGAGAGGCAGCGTTTACACAGGAAAAAAGATACAGAAGAAGGAATACACAGGTAAGAAGAACACAGAGAAAAGATAACCACAGAGAGGAAGTGAGGTGAGCTGTTATACGGCAGGGAACATAACCAGTGCCACAAAACAAAATGTGTAAGAATTGTTGAATGTAAAACAAATCTGCTATGTAAAATTTCACCTAAATCACAATAAAAAGTTAAATAAATAAAATTTGTAGTTCAACAAATTAAAAGCTAATGCCATAATTACCTGTAAGTTTGAATATGTTTATAGAAATATTGTAAAGCATATAAGGCATATTATGGGGTTGGAAGAGAACCACATAGCTTATTTTTTTAAACAGCAGCAGCAAAATAAAAGTTAAATTTGAAAATACTAAGTATATAGAAATTGTATTTATTATAATAATTAAACAACACATGTTGTTGTTGTTGTTGTTATGTGCCATCGAGTTGGCCCCGACTCAAAGCGACCCCTCCTTGGGTTTCCGAGGCAGTATCACTATAGAAGTAGGATTGCCCAACCTTCCTTCCGAGGAGTGGCTGGTGGGTTTGAACCGCCA
>NW_006921982.1:48703-49205 GCF_000298275.1 Orycteropus afer afer | reverse complement strand
TTTTTTTTTTTTTTTTCAATAGATGTTTTGGTAAACTATATGTGCACTTACAGCTCTACAAGTGGACTTCACCAGATGGAACACACAGGAATCAGATTGACTACATCTCTGGCAAGAGGAGATGGAAAAGCTCAATATCTTCACCCAAAACCAGGCCAAGAGCTGACAATGGAACAGACCAGCAACTGCTCATATGCAAATTCAACTTGAAGTTAAAGACAATTAAAACAAGTCCAAGAGAGCCAAAATATGTCTTGAATATATCCCTCTGAAGTTAGAAATAATCTAAAGAATAGATTTGATGCATTGAGCACCAATGACCAAAAGCCAGAAGAATTGTGGGAGGATAACTAGAATATTACCCATGAAGAAAGCAAGAGATCACTAAAAAGACTAGAAAAGAAGAGAAGACCAAAATGCATGACAGAGGAGACTCTGAAACTTGCTCTTCAGCAGAAAGTAGCTAAAACAAATGGAAGAAATGAGAGGATAAAAGAGCTGA
>NW_006921982.1:42909-46899 GCF_000298275.1 Orycteropus afer afer | reverse complement strand
TCTCTCCTAGTTGCCATGTGAAGATTTTTGTTCAACATCTTCTATCAACATATTTCTTTACACCACTATTGCTAACTAAGTGATCAATTTCTGGCCCTATATATTGCAAAGCACACAATAGTGGAAATGCCAAGTCATAAATCTACACAGGACTGGCAGACGTCATAATGTACACTCTAGATCTTCAATCTTTTTCTTACCAACAAACAGAGCATCAAGAAAACAGGGGAACATGTCAAACAGACTTGAGCCAGACAGATGGGGAGAGGGTTTTTTTTTATGTACGTAAAATTGTGGGTGGATTCCAAGTAACTCAGAGTCATAGGAGAAATAACTAGTAAAAGACAGACAGGGAAAGCTACTAATTCTCTGACAGAATTTCATGATCATTTTGAATTTGGAATTTTTCTTCTCCATTTTAGGTAGGAGATTCTTGAAATATTCTTCAAAAGTCATTGCATAAGTTACTTAAGTGGATTATTTCAATCTTACCTAGTAGTTCAGACTTATTTGTAGATTGGTGCTTACTTAATGTGATTAAGGAATCAGAGAGTTACCTAAAGTATGGTAAGTATGTCACATGAGTGTTATTTGAAAGGCTGAGGGAGGAGGGTAACACTGAGAAATTTCTATTAACCACTGGAGTTTCTATCACCAGCTGTGAGAGATCATTCAGCAAGTTAAAACTAATATTTTCATATTTGAAAACCTCCATGAGTGAAAGCTGACTATGTAATCTTGGTCTGCTTAATGCAGAAAGAAAAGAAAAAGGGAGGAAAAAAAAAAAAATCTTAGAGCACATCATAGACCAATTTTCTCCAGTGAAAGCAAGAAAGGTGAAGTTGTAATCTTCATGTAGTACCATAATGTCTTAAGTAAAAGATTGACAAGGCTTGACTTGCATTTTGAGTTGATATTATAGTAAATTCAGATGTTTCAACAGGTGTGCAGTTTCCATGCTTGCCATAGGTGCTATTTTATGTAGATACACGTCTGGCAGGAACTTCAAGAAAACTCACATAGCCCAAATGATTATACTTCTTTCGTTTAGTTGATGAACCATGAGATTATTTTAACACAGGTCACTGATTTACTTCTATAATTAAAATTAAAAGAATTAACAGATAATAGCCTAGCCATAGGAGGAAAAGCATAATGATAACAACCACACTTGAGTGTGTTACTCCTTTCTCGTAAATGGACCAATCACATTGAGTAGAAAGAGGAGAACTTAACATTGTGTTAGGGAAATAAAGGTATGAGAATATAAAAAGAAGAAGTTAACAATAAGTAAAGATAAAAATTCATTCACTTCACATCAAGTAGATGTATTTAACATGAGTAAATATATCTAGAAATATATATAACACGATCTGGCTTCCTGGAAATGATAGAATAATGGCAGCTGCTGAAATTTGAATCTTTCCCCATATCATCAAAATAAAATAAATAAATATTAAAGGTCAACTAGGAAAGCAAATAAAAACAGATTGCTCACACTTTCAGCATTACCAAAAATACCTGAACACAAATTACTAGTAAATAGAGAAATGAAACATGAAGCACATACTACATACCTGTGCAGAGAAGGGAGTAAAAGAGTTAAGAACATCAGAACATAGACAAAAATCACTACCAGAAAAAAAGAAAAATACTCACTATGGGGAAGGAACTATAGGATGCATAAGAAATTATTCTCAACTTAGTCATAAGGGAAAAAGGAAGACTGTGCCTGCTTTTAATATAATAATTAATGTGTGATTTAATAAGTTACTCAAAGGGTGATTCTCACTACAAATGTCCTCACAACTGGCCTAATAGGTAACATCATAAAAAATGGAGGAAAGATTGAATTTGTAAAGGATTTCATATTATTGGGATCCACATTCAATGCCCATAGAAGCAGCAGTCTTGAAATCAGATGTATTCCATTTAACAAATTTGCTTAAAAAGACCTGTTTAGTGTTAAAGAGCAAAGATGTCACTTTGAAGACTAAAATGTACTTTACCCCAGCCATGGCATTTTCTATAGACTCATATTCATATGTAACGAAGACCATGGAAGAGTTGATATATTTGAATTGTGGTGTTGGGGAAGAATACTCAATCTACCGTGGGCTGATAGAGCAACAAGCAGATCTATCTTGGAGGAAGTACAGCCTGAAAGCTCCTTAGAAGTGAGAATAGCCTTTATCATCTCTCATACATTTGTCATGTTGTCAGAAGGGACCATTGCCTGGAGAAGATTATCATCCTAGTAAAGTAGAAGTCTGTGAAAAGGGGGAAGACTCTCAACAAAATAGACTGACACAATGACTGTGACAATGGGCTCAAGCATGGCAACAATTAGGAGGATGCCTCAAGACTGGGAACTGTTTTGTTCTATTGTACACAGGGATGCTATGAGTCAGAAATGATGTGATAGTACCTAACAAAAACAATAACAAAGGGTCATACACACACACACACACACACACACATATTTGGGAGCTCTGGTAGCATAGTGCCTAAGGCATTTGACTACTAACCAAAGGCTGGCAGATCAAATCCACCAGCCACTCCTCGGAAGGAAGGCAATCTACTTCTGTAGAGATACTGCCTCAGAAACCCAAGGAGGGGTCACTATGAGTTGGCTTCAACTTGATGGCAGTGAGTTATACATGTATTACTATTCAGTATTATTTATAGTGATTTATAGTGTAGATATTTTATGTATTCAACTATTGAAGGAAGAAGTCCAAGCTGAAATGAAGGAATTGGGAAAAAAACAAGGCTCCAAGAATTGATGGAATATCTATTGAGATATTTCAACAAAGGGAGGTGCTTCCTCATTTATGCCAGCAAATTTGGAAGACAGCTGCCTGGCCAACTTACTGGAAGAGATCAATATTTGTGCTCATTCCAAAGAAAGGTGATCCCATAGAATGTGGAAATTAGTGAACAATATCATTAATATCACTTGCAAGTAAAATTTTGCTGAAGATAACTCAAAACTGATTGCAGCAGTTTGTTGAGAGGGAACTTCCAGAAATTAAGCTGGATTCAGAAGAGGATGTGAACTAAGGAATATCATTGCTGATGTCAGGTCAATCTTGTCTGAAAGCAAGAAATGTCAAAAAGATGTTTACTTGTGTTTTATTGACTATACAAAATCATTCAACTGCGTGGATCTTTACAAACTGTTAAGATTTGCAAACAATGGGAATTCCAGAACACTTAACTGTGCTCAAGAGGAACCTACACATAGACCAAAAGGCTGTCATCCAGTTTTACTTGGATTCACAATCAATGTCCATGGAAACAGCAGTCAAGAAATCAGGCAACACATTGCACTGGGAAAATCTTTAAAGCAACACTTTAAAGACTAAGGTGCCCCTAACCCAAGCCATGGTATTTTCAATTACCTCATATGTATGTGAAAGCTGGACAATCAATAAGGAAGACTGAATGCCTTTGAATTGGAAGAGTTGATGCCTTTGAATTGTCGTGTTAGTGAATAATACTGAAAATTCTGTTCAATGCCAGAAGAATGAACAATGTGTCCTGAAAGTACAGCTAGAATGCTCTTCAAAAGCAAGAATGGCCAGACTACATCTCATCTACTTTGGACATGTTGTCAGAAGTAGGAAACTTTGCTTGGTCAGCAAAAAAGGGAAAAACTCTCAACAAGATAGATTGACAGTCACTGTGATGATGGGCTCAAGTTAGCAAGGATTGTGAAGATGGGTCAGGACCAGACAATGTTTCCTTCTGTTGTACAGAAGGTCACTATGAGTCAGAGCTGATTGGATAACACCAAACAACACCAACAGATATTTTGTTACATTGAAGATTTTAATAAATAATAGCTGTGGAAGGCTGTTATAATGTAAATTGATCTATTCAGTAGAGGTACAAATAATTCTATCTGGTAGATGGGAAAGGTTATGGGTTTGTTGTCTTATATGCTATTGAGCAATTTTGTATCTAAGTAAATTTATTTTATATCAG
>NW_006921982.1:37170-42809 GCF_000298275.1 Orycteropus afer afer | reverse complement strand
TTCTTTGAAATGAGTTTGCTACCCTGTTATCCTGCTTGTTTCTTAATAACTGTGGTAAATAAAACATTGGCATGGAATCATTATATTCATATGATTATGCTTATAATTATATTTATATCATAATTATTCTGTCTTTCAAAATTATATTTTGACAGTATTAAAGTTTAGTCTTGGGAATATATTACTTCTAGAAGGAAGGTGTTCAAATAATTTCATTTAAAAGAATCAGCATGAGTCTGGACCCTATGAAGCAGAAGTTAAAGATGTTCCAAATGTCCAACTTTTCTAAACTGCAGTGCCGCTCAATAATCTCTAATGTCAATTACTCCTTCTCCCCTCAGTACTCTCCCTCCTGTCTTAGGGTTCCATATTTCTCTGTAACTTCTCACAGAACTCACAGACATCAAGGAAATGGCTCAAGTGTTTGTGGAGGCTGGGAGTCTGTTCAGTCCCAAGTCTGTGGGTAAGTCTGGAAGATTTTCTTCCTTCACGAGTTTGCAGGTGCTGGTGAGCCCAAATTAGTGGGTCAGATGACTGGCTGCTATCTCTTGTCTAGGGGTGAGATGATGATGCAACAAACACAGGACTGGAGCAAGAAAGGAAACTTTGTTAGAACATTCACATATACACACTCAAGGAAATTGAGGGCTGTAACTTGAGTCACATCCTCTAGCAAGCTAGGATTTAAGGTAAATCCCACACAAAGCAAGCACAGAGACTAGGATTTATGATACATCACCAAATGGAAGATGCTGGCTGTTGTTGTTGTTGTTAGGTGCCATAGAGTTGGCTCCGACTCATAATGACCTTATGTACAACAGACTGTACACTTGTGTGCTATCCTCACATTCCTTGCTATACTTGAGCCCATTGTTGGCATCACTGTGTCAATCCATCTTATTGAGAGTCTTCCCCTTTTTCACTGACTAAGCATGATATCATTCTCCAAGCAATGGTCCCCTCTAACCACATGACCAAAATAAGTGAGACAAAGTCTGGTAATTCTCTCTTCCAAGGAACAACCTGCAGCATTTCCTCCAGGACTTATTTATTTGCACTTCCAGCAGTTGTGGTATTTTCAGTATTCTTCACCAACACCACAATTCAAAGGCATCAGCTCTTCCTAGGTCTTCCTTATTCATTGTCTAGCTTTCACGTACATATGAGGCAACTGACAATACCATGGCTCGGGTTAGGTGCACCTTAGTCTTCAAAGTGACATCTTTGTTCTACAACACTTTAAAGAGGTCTTTTGCAGCAGATTTTCCCAGTGCAATATGACATCTGATTTCTTGACTGCTGCTTCTGTGGTTGTTGCTTGTGAATCCAAGGTAAAAGGAAATCTTTGACAATCTTTTCTCCATATATTGTGATTTTATTTATTAGTCCCGTTGTGAGGATTTTCATTTTCTTTATGTTGAGGGATAATCTATATGGCAGACTGTAGTCTGATCTTCATCAGTGAGTGCTTCATGTTATTTTCACTTTCAGAAAGCTAGGTTGTGTCTTCTGCTTACTGCAGGTTGTTAATGAGTCTTCCTCTTATCCTGATGCTGCATTCTTCTTCATATAGTCCAGCTTCTCAAATTATTTGTTCAGTGTACTAATTGAATAAGTATGGTAGAAGGATATAACCATGACACATGCTTTTCCTGATTTTAAACCATACAGTATCCCCTTTTCTGTTTCAACAAAAGCCTCTTCATCTGCGTACAAGTTCCTAATGAGCAGAGTTAAGTGTTCTGGGATTCCCATTCTTTGCAATATTATCCATAATTTGTTATGGTCAACACAATCAAATACCTTTGCATAATCAATAAAACACAAATAAACATCTTTCTGGTATTCTTTGCTTTCAGCCAAGATCTTTCTGACATCATCAATACACTTCATTCCACATCCTCTTCTGAATCCAGCTTGCATTTCTGGCAGTTCCCTGACAATATACTGATGCAAACATTTTTTAATTATCTTCAGCAAAATTTTGTTTGAAAGTAATATTCATTATATTGTTCAATAATTTCCACATTCTGTTGGATCACCTTTCCTTTCAATGAGCATGAATATGGATATCTTCCAGTCTTTAAGCAAGATAGCTGCCTTCCAAATTACTTGATATAGATGAGTAAATGCCTCCAGTGCTATACCCAGTCAAACATCTCAATGGGTATCCCATCAGTTTCTAGAGCCTTATTTTTTGACAGTTCCTTCAGTGCAGCTTTGATTTCTTCCTTCAGTACCATTGGTTCTTGATCATATGCCACCTTCTGAAATAGTTGAACATCAACCAATTATTTTTCTTACACCTTCTTTTGGTGCTTCCTATATCATTTAATATTTTGCCCATAATATCCTTCAATATTTCGACTTGAGACTAGAATTTTTTTTCTTCAGTTCTTTCAGTTTGAGAAATACTTCGTATCTTTCCTTTTGGTTTTCTAATACCAAGTCTTTGCACATTTCATTACAAAAATTGACTTTGTCTTCTTAACCTGTTTTTGAAATCTTCTGTTCAGCTCTTTTATCTTGCCATTTTTTCCATTAATTTTATCTACCCTCCATTCAAGAGCAAGTTTCAGAGTATCTTCTGACATCCATTTTGGTCTTTTCTTCCTTTTTTTTTTTTTTTTAATGTCATTTTGCTTTCTTCATGTATAATGTTCTTGATGTCATCCTATAACTCATGGTTTTTGGTCATTGGTGTTCAATTCATCAAATCTTTTCTTCAGATGATCTCTAAATTCAGGTGGGATATAATCAAGGTCATACTTTGGCTTTCATGGATTTATTTTAATTCTCTTCAGCTTCAACTTGAACTTGCATATGAATGATTGATAGTCTGTTCCACAGTCAGCTCCTGGCCTTGTTTTGGCTGAATATATTGAGCTTCTCCAAGAACGATGGCTAGAAGGGCCATATTAAGCAATTCACTGTACTGCAGGCCACATTCTTGCTCTTCTAGCCATTGGACTTTTCACACTTGAAGGATGAATTTTCCCTCCCCCCCAATCATTTTGCCAGTCCTAAAGTCATTAATAATTAGTTCTTCAGAAGGGAAAAAAGTCCTAAGGGTGAGGTTACTCAAGTAACAGCCATTCAGGTCTGCTGCAGGTGTACATCTGATCTGATCAGGTACTCCAAAAGTTTGTGTCATCATCACTCTTTCTGGCCTCTGATAATATTTAACTGAAAGAACATTATTCCCTTTTTCTGAGTCTCTCTTTAGGTATCAGCATAATGTTAGATTTCCTCCTCTGCATAACCCATTTCTTAATTCCTTTATCATCAGTTTATTATTCCTCCTTCCTTCCATTTGTCATTTATTTTTACATAAACTTTCTTACTTTGGGAAGGGACATCAGGTTCAGCTACTGTAGCAGTACATGTTGTTGACAGCAAGACCAATCTAACAAGTGCTTCCCCCTTAGTCTACTCCCATTCATGTTGGGCAGCATTACACAGGAACACTTGTGGGTTATCTCAACCACTGGACAATATAATAGTATTCACTGTCATCCCCAATTTTTTCAGATAGAGGGAAGGTACAATCCATCCCAGAAGGACCTTGGGTATTCTGCTGTACATCTTCAGGAGTATAGTTACAGTCTCTTTCTTAGGGATTAACCAGTCTCTGGCACCTGCAGCTGCATCACAAAACCTGGGCCCACAGCTCCTGGCAGGAAGAAAGCAATGGCAGTTGTTGTGGGGAAGAATTGTGCAGTGACATCATTGTATTTTCCCATCCCCTTTTCCTGGTTACCCTCAAAATCATAGGAATCTGTCTAGTGATGATCTTCTCATCAAATCCCCTCCCCATACTGAGTATGAGCACACACTCATGAAGGCATGTGAGCCAGTCCTTCATGCCATTTTGTCCCCCAATTTTAGATAACAGATGCCTTAATTGCCCATTCTAATTAGTTCTCAAACCATTACTTTGAGGGTGGTATGCAATATGGTATCCCACTTAACATATTTCCTGACCCATTGCCACACCCTATGGGCTATAAAGTGTGTTTCTTGGTCTGAGGAAATATAACTTGGTTGCCCAAATTGGTACAGTATCTTTTGTTCTGATCCTTTAATGGTGTTTTGGCATTTACATCTCTCACAGGATAAGGAAAGCCCAGCCCAGAATATGTGAGGAGCCATTTGTAGCTATGTGGAGACACTGGCATCATTAGTCCTATATAGTCACCTTGCCAGCTATGTGCAGGGCCTTCCCCCAGGGAATCTGCCCTATAGCCACCTGTAGCCTCTGTCTTTCTTGCTGACAGACAGAGCTATCTTTATTGGCATTTGCTGCCTTGTAGGGTGAAAAAGAGGGATGTGTCTAAATTCAGCCCTTCTCTGCATTGCTGCAGCACTTTCATGTCCACTCATTTCATGGACACAGTTGGCCACCTCAAGGGAGCATGCTAACATGTCCACTTTGTGATTCTAATCTTCTTCCAATCCAGGGAGGTTATTCTTCTGATGGACATACACTTGGCCTATTCTAATATGGCCTCTGAATTCCCATAGTACTTTTCATGGGCCCTTGCCCCACAAGGATGTCCCTTAATAGTCCAATTTTCCATCACCCATTAACCTGACCATATAGCCAAACTATTTGCCACTTCCTTTGAATTAGTGCAATATCCAAATATATTAGCTCTCACCGTTGCCAAATTCTTCCATGATAGCTAGGAAGACAGTATGCAGTTCAGCACATTGAGCTTAGTTGTTCTATCCTTCTACAATCAGAGTCTTTCTCTCTCTTGGTCTTAATGCATCACCTTTCCGTATCAAATATTGTCCGTGTATCCTGGAAGTGTCATCTGTGAACCAAGCATCCTTCTGCTGGTCAGCAGAAATTTGTTCATGAGGCACTGTCCATGAGAGAATAGGTTTTGGAAGCTTCTCCAGTGGTTCCAGGGTAGGACCTATGGAAAAAGAGAATACCTGGTCATGGATATGGTGGATGCCTCCCTGCATTCCTCCAGTAGCTTGCTCTTGTATGAACCATTTCTATTTTATGAAGGAACTATTTCTGACACCATCTTCCTTATGAGAATGTTTTTCTGACATCATCTAAGGCATTATGGGTATTTCAGGTCTCATGATGATTTTACATCCTTCTTTCTTCAAGGCAGTCTCAATAAATGTCCAATAGAAAGACAAGTAATTGCCTTTCAAATGGTGTGTATCATGCTGCATGCACCATCCAGAATCTCAATGGTGGCTGTAGGGCAGTGTTATTAGGTTGTTGACAGTCTGCATGAGCACGTGTAGCAGACACCTCCAAAATCATATCTGAATGTGGACCATAGGGGCTTAAAGGTAAGGAAAGTGAGACTGTTTTCTGTAATTCAGACATAACCTGCTGACATAACTTGGCACCGATTGAAAGATAATTTTCTTCCAAACCAGCAATATTCCCTGATGTAAAATATGTAGTCTCCAAAATCCAAATAGACCAATTAAACACTGGTATTTCTGCTTAGTCTTAAGAGTAGATAGTGGTAACAACTTATTCTTGGTTGCCTGTTGAACGCCACAGATGCTCGTGCCCAACACATTAGCAAGAATTTCAGTGTTTTGGCAGAGCCCTGGACTTCTGGATTTATTAACCAGCTTCTATTGGTCATGTGGGCCAT
>NW_006921982.1:34322-36925 GCF_000298275.1 Orycteropus afer afer | reverse complement strand
CTGGCCCACTGAAACTGGAGGCTTTTCTTCATTCAGCTACTGGCTGCTAAGGCTGACAAATTGAAGGTCAGCAAGTAACAAGGCACAGTCCTGATATTACCAAACCACATGGCAGGCAATTAATTCAAGTCCATTGAAAGAACTGTGATTAGCAGAACATGGCAGGCTGCTGAATAACGAGTTGGCTACATGCAGGGTTCAAATGTGCTGTAAGCTAGAGACCATTCCCAAAACTACTTCTTATATACAGGAAGCAGACCACATCCCTAAAGCAGTTACTCAGCTGCTTGTGGTAGATCCCACCATGGAGTTGATTGCCAGTCTTGTCATGGGGAGTATCTACCACCAGCTGTCCACCCACTCAACCAGGCCCAGCCAAGATGACACACAAACTTAACTACCATAGCAATGTACCACCATACTTGAATTCTGCACCAGGTTCAAGTCTCTTCTAATCAAACATAACAGTAAGTTGGTAAAATTCAAATAATGCTGTGACAAAACAATAAAAGTATAGGGAAACCTTTCCCCTGTAAAAGCAAACTATGGCTGACTCTTTTCTGAGATTGAGATGGAGAAGAAGACATTTAAAGATCAAGAACTGAGTATCAGTCTCCTTTACCCTACTATATTTTCTGCACCATTGATACCATGTCTGGAATACCTTAAGCCACTAGTGGCACAACTTTATTTAGGCCTCAATAGTCTTCTGTCAGCCTCCATGAGACATTTGCTTTTTTCATGGACTATGTTGTTGTTATACACTATTGAGTTATATAGGGCTGTTAAACAGAGAATTTCTTGGCACTAATACTCCAGCCTTTCCATACCAAATGCACTGCCTTCGAGTCAGATCCAACTCATAGTGACCCCTCCTTGGGTTTCCGAAGAAGTATCACTACAGAAGTATATTGCCCAACCTTCCTTCCGAGGAGTGGCTTGTGGGTTTAAACTGCCAGCCTTCTGGTTAGCAGTCAAATGCCTTAGGCACTACGCCACCAGAGCACGTCTTTTATCAAAGCAACAACTTCCTTTTGTCTACTAGGTATCTTATACTGTTTCAAGTCAACAACTTGAGTGAGTTTGGGTAATTCTAATGGCTCCCATTTAGCATGTCCAATCAATACTTCCCTAAGGACAAACTTAAATGCCTTCATTTTTACAATATTAAGTAGAAGGAGTGTTCTTCATTTAGACATAATATCCATACCAATAATCCATTCAGGTAAGGGAGATTCAACTACTTCATCCAACATCTGTTTAAATCTTCCAATTCTTATCAAAACTTTCACCTTAGTCTCATCAACTGTTGCATCCCCATGTACTCCCAGTCTAACCTTAAGCACCTTCAAAACTTCAATGACAGGTTTTGGGATGACAGTACATTGGGCCCCTGAATCCAGGAGCCCAAGAGAGTCTTTTCTCCACCCCCAGGACACTTTACCCACACATGTGCATATTTCCTTAGGTCTCCTTTTGGGGCTGGACTAGAAGACTTTGGCCCCCTTGTCAATCCCTACCTTCATTAACTAGTTGAGTCTCTGCTTCAACTGGTCCCAGGAAAGACTTTATATCATTACATTCCTTCTGATTGGAATGAATAGAATGGAATTGTTTAGACCTCCTTAATGTTGGAGGACAAGCAGGAGTTTCCATTGGTCCACCCAATCTCCTATTTTGCTGCATCATCATCTTTGTTTCAACTCCATCAAAGTCTGCTGTATTGATCCCCTTCTTTAGTAACCATCAAAAAACTCGCTGAGGTAAGTTCTTTCCCCTACTACCTCTCCCCATTCTCCTAATAATCCCTCTAATGTTTCTTGCATCTATAAAACTCATGCAGAGACACTGTGCCAACAAAACTGACATTACTTCTCAGATTATTTTGTTCTGTAGTAGCAAGATTACATGGGGTGCTCATGTAGAAGGGTCTCCCTTGATTAAGATATCTGCTATGACCTGGGTAAGAGGTATACTCATTAGGTGAATATCTTGATCACAAAGTCATTAGAGCATGGCTTATATAAGCAGCACATTAGTTACTTCCTCTGGAGTATTACAGAAGGTAGAGGGGGAGAGGGGCAGTTTCCTTTCTCAGGAAAAACAAACCTGACTGCAAATTTTATCCAGTCCACCAGGCTGACTTTCCCATCCAGATTAATCTGCCATAAAACTGGATCTTGGATCATCATTTGTGCCTGTTTTATAGTGAATTATGGATCTCCTGTCAGCTGAAATGTACTTTTCCATTCTGTAGCATTCAAAACTAAAGACACTGCCCCTAAATTAGATGCTTTCGCAATCCATTTTAGTAAAGATTCCTCAGGAAGGTGACGATGCCAATGTACAAAGTAAAATAACCCACCATGCCCACTGGGTTCAATAATTTATTTGGTTTTGCCCATTCCCTTCCTGGACTACCTTCTTGTTGACCAGTGGTTATAGGGGTACTGCCCATGTTTAGACACATTTGTTTTCCTTTCTGCATAGCTATAAGTGGGTGTAGCTCTGATTGGACCATGTATGAACTTATTTCAGTGCTACAACCCACCCTTATATTCTTTTTCCTTGCCTTTGCAGCTATTACTGATAGCAGCAACCAC
>NW_006921982.1:29443-30672 GCF_000298275.1 Orycteropus afer afer | reverse complement strand
TAATTCTCCCTCTGGTGGCGTAGACCCTAAGGCATTTGACTGCTAACCAGAAGGATGGCAGTTCAAACCCACCAGCCACTCCTCAGAAAGATGATGGGGCAATCTACTTCCATAGCATACTGCCTCAGAAACCCAAGGAGGGGTTGCTATGAGTCGAAATAGACTCAATGGCATATTAAAACAACTTACAACAACACAATTTATAAACGTAGTGAGAATTTATTTATTAATTTATAAATGAAAATACTTGTAAGAATTTTTCAGGAAATAGACAAGTTGTAAATAAAATTTATATTGAAAAATAACCATGAAAAATAGCTTACATGTAAAATTATAGTAATAAGGAGACTAGTTCTCCCACAGATCCTTGGTGGTGCAATGGTTAAAACACTTGGCTGCTAACTAAAAGGTCAGTGGTTAGAACCTACCAGCTACTCTGGGGGAGAAACATGAGGCAAGCTCCTTCTGTAAAGATTCTATAGCCTTGGTAACTCTATGGGGCAGTTGTACTCTGTCCTATAGGGAATCTCTGAGTTTGAATCAACTCAAATGGCAGTAAGTTTGTTTACTTGTTTTTCTAGCTCTACTAAATATCAAGACGTACCATGTTGTTATTGTTGCTATTGCTAGTTGCCCTTGAGTAGTCCTAGACTCATGATGAACTCTAGCATATAAGGTAGAATTGTTCCATAGGATTTTCATGGCTGTAATTTTCATGGGAGCAGATCTCCAGTCCATTTTTTCTGCAAAGCCACCGAGTGGGTTGAACTGTCAACTTTCCACTTAGAAAAATGCTTGTGACAAACAGAATATTCCATTAACCCATTGCCATCCAGTCAATTACAGCATGCAATTGAGCCTCTGAATGAGTGATGGACTATCCTCTGATTTCAGACAAACACAAAGATTCTTCCCATTTTTATAACACACACAAAATAAGAAGAATCTCATCCTAACATTTCTATCAGTCCTTAGCAAGTTCTGGAATCAGAAAATAATACTCACATGCTTTATTTGGCTTGATGTTTTCAAATAAAATGTTGCATATGAGAAAATTATAATGTAATCTACCATAAAGTAAACTTGTAATCACAAACATGCTGACAGATGGTAATATTTGGAAAATATAAGAGGAAAAAATAAAGAAAAATTTAAACTTATGAGTGTGAAACAGAACCTGAGTTTTAGAAACTCACCCACTGAATCTGTAAAACATGGGTTTGTACTCA
>NW_006921982.1:26902-27443 GCF_000298275.1 Orycteropus afer afer | reverse complement strand
CTGACCCACTCCCTTCTTGATTTTAAACCATGGAGTGTTCCCTTTTTCTGTTTGAACAACAGCCTCCTGGTCTATGTACAGGTTTGTCATGAGTACGATTAAGTGTTCTGGAATTCCCATTCTTCTCAATGTTATCCACAATTTGTTGTGATCCGCACAATCAAATGCTTTTGCATAGTCAATGAAACACAAGTAAACATCTTTCTGGTATTCTTTGCTTTGAGCCAAGATCCATTTGACATCAGCAGTGATATGCCTGGTTTCCTGTCCTCTTCTGAATCCAGCTTATATTTCTGGAAATTCTCTGTCAATATACTGCTGCAACTATTTTTGAATTATCTTCAGTAAGATTTTACTTGCATGCGATATGAATGATATTGTTTGATAATTTCCACATACTGTGGGATCACCTTTCTTTGGAATGGGTACATATATGGATCTCTTCCAGTCAGTTGGCCAGGTAGCTGTTTTCCAAATCTCTTCACATAACCAGGTCAGTGTCTCCAGTGGGGCATCCCTCTGTTGGAACATCTCAGTAGGT
>NW_006921982.1:14284-14880 GCF_000298275.1 Orycteropus afer afer | reverse complement strand
GAAGAATGAACAAATTTGTTCTGGAAGAAGTGCAACCAGAATTCTCCTTGAAGGCGAACACGGTCACACTTCATCTCACCTACTTGGATTATGTTTTCAGAAGGGACCATTTGCTGAAGATGTATATTATGCTTGGTAAAGTGGAGGGTTAGAGAAAAAGGGGAAGACCCTAAAGGAGATGGATTGACACAGTGGCTGCAACAATGGGCTCAAGAATGGCAAGTATTGTGAAGCTGGCACAGGACCAGGCCATATTTTGTTGTGTTGTGCATAGGGTCACTATAAGCTGGAGCTGACTCAACAGCACCTAACAACAATAACCACTAAACATAATGGAAATACTCTGTATGTTCAATAGAAGGCACAAATAAGAATAAAGGAAGTAGTCTTATTTCTTTTAAGGTACACACTTGTGCTTTATTGTCAATATTTTAAACATAATAATGATAAACTTAGATGATCTTCTTGAGAAGTTCATTATATTTGCTTTATCGAGAGCCACTGAATAGTGTCAAACAATCAGCATATAATGCAAAATATAAGGATGAGTTTGGAATTTGTTTTAATTTTTTATTTCTATAAATAAAAGATTAAAT
>NW_006921982.1:12265-13684 GCF_000298275.1 Orycteropus afer afer | reverse complement strand
TGGTATACAGAATACACATGACCTTTTGGCCTTCTAACCTTTTTCATACACTATGTGTATGAGTCCCTTTTTCTTTGAATAGATTGAAAATTGCTAAAATTGAATGTTTTTAAAATGTGGATTTTATGTTATATAAATTAGATATCAATGAATCTACTATAAAAAATTATAATGGATATACAATTTTCAATGATTTTTAAATTTTCAAACTGATGAATTTTGTTGTTATTGCTACATCCCCTCTAGTCGGCTCCTACTCATAGTAACCCTACACACAACAGAACTAAACACTGCCTCATCTTGTGCCAGCCTCACAGTCCTTGGTATATCTGAGCCCTTGGAGGCAGCAACTGTATCAATCCATCTCCTCGAGGACCATCCCCCTTTTCACTGACCCTGAATTTTACCAACCATGGTATCCCTCTCCAGGAAATGATCCCTTCTGAAAACATGACCAAAGTGTGTGAGACAAAGTCCGGCAATTCTCACTTCCAAGGAGCATTCTGGCTGGACTTCTTCCAGGATAGATTTGTTAGTTCTTCTGGCAGTCCATGGTATTTTCAGTATTCTTCACCAACTACACAACTCAGAGGCATCAACTCTTCTTTGGTTTTCCTTATTCATTGTCCAGCTTTCACATGCATGTGAGATGATTGAAAATATCATGCTTTAGATTAGGCACACCTTAGTCTTCAAAGAGATATCTTTGCTCTTAAGCACTTTAAAGAGGTCTTTTGCAGCAGAGTTGCCCAGTGTAATACGATGTCATTTCTTGACTGCTGCTTCCATTGGTGCTGATTGTGATCCAACTAGTATGAAATCTTTATCAATTTCAATCTTTTCTCCACTTACTGTAATGTTGCCTATTAGTCCAGTTGTGAGGATTTTTGTTTTCTTTATGCTGAGGTATAATCTACTCTGCAGACTGTAGTCTTTGAAAGTTGATGAATTATATACACAGAAAATGCTATCTTGTGCATTTAAATTCAATATGTTTTTGAAAATAGTATTGTAAATGGCTCTAGTCTCACATGAATACTTAAAGCAGGACACTGAGGTAAGTAAATGAATAATACTGAGAAATTAAAATAGAGACCACATTTAATTTAGGAAATAAATAATTTGCTATAGTAGAGGATCTAAGCTTTTAATCAGGTAAATTTACATTTGTTTTTCAGTTTGATTGCACAATCTTATCCATGAAGTTCTTTCTCCAAAGGAAGAACCATCACCATTATTTAAAGAATACATGTATCATATCTATTAGCAGGCATTGTCTATTCCCTTCATCCACAAGTTACTGGCAACACTAATCTACTTTATCTGATAGGATTTAATCATCCTGAAATTTCAGATGAATAAATCATATAATATGTTAAAATTTCCTTGTCATGTGGTAGACCTATGTTCAAGATTTTG
>NW_006921982.1:9508-11560 GCF_000298275.1 Orycteropus afer afer | reverse complement strand
TTTTTTTTTCCAACAACATAAACAACTGTACATGTGGATTTCCCAGGTTGTAATACAAAGTAATCAAATGGACTATATCTATGGAAATAGAAGATGAAGAAGTCAAAACAAGGCCAGGTGCAGAATGCAGACTATCAATTGCTCATATGCAAATTCAAGTTAAACCTGAAAAAAATTAAAACAAATCCATGAGAATTAGAATATGACCTCGAGTGTACCCCATGTGAATTAGAGACCATTTCAAGAATAGATGTGATGCCATAAACACCAATGACCAAGGACTGAGTGAGTTGTGGGATGACATTAAGGATATCATATGTGAAAGGAATAAAAGATCATTAAAAAAATAAAAGACAAGAAAGAAGACAGAAGAGACTCTGAGACTTGCTATTGAATATAGAATAGCTAAAGCAATAGAAGCCTACCAACTGCTCCACAGGAAGAAGATGAGGCAACTTACTTCTGGAAAGATTTATAGCTCTGGAAACCCAATGGGGGTCATTAGGAGTTAGAGTTGACTCAATGGCATAGATTTAAAGCAAATAGAAGAAATGGTGAAGTAAAAGAACTGAACACACAATTTCAAAGGGAAAATTTCAAGAAGACAAAATATTATGATGAAATTTGCAAAGACTTGGTGTTAAAAAACCAAAATGGAAGAGTACACTTGATATTTCTAAAGGAAATCTGTGACTGAAGTACTTATTGCCCAGAATTTAAAATTGAAATAACTGAAATTAATAATGTGTCCAAGTCCACAGCTGTCTGACTTCAAGACCTATGCTTTCTTCAGTACACAGTGCTACAACTATGTAATGGGAGCTTTCTCAAAGGAAAGACAGATAAACCTCCATAAGAAAACACCTTACCTTCTACTGCAGAAGCAACTTGTAATTGTGCAACTTGTAATATCCATCTCATTGAAGCCTTTCCCCTTTTTCTCTGACCCTCCACTTTACCAAGCACGACAACCTTCTCCAGGGAATGATCCCTTCTGACAACATGACCAAAGTAGATGAGATGAAATCTTGCCATCCACACTTCTAAGAAACGTCCCAGTTGCACAGTTTCCAGGAAAGATTTGTTAATTCTTCTGGTGGTACCTGGTACTTTCAGTATTCTTTGCCAACACTCCAATTCAGAGGCATCAATTCTTCTTCAGCCTTCCTTATTCATTTGTCAAACTTTTGCATGCATATGACAGGGTATTGAAAAGACCATGGCTTGAGTTAGGCCCACTTTAGTCCTCAAAGTCACATCTTTTTTTCTTTAACACTTTAAAGATGTCCCTTGCAGCAGATTTACCCAGTATAATATGTCATCTGATTTCTTAACTGCTGCTTCCATGGGGATTGATTTTGAATTCAAATAAAATGAAATCTTTGACAACTTCAATCTTTTCTACACTACTTAGAAATACTGAGGCTGTAATGAGGACAAAATTTTTCTGTTTCGTTTTGTTATTTTAATCACTAAATGCCTGTTCTTCTTTGTGAGGATTTGTATATATTTTTGAATTAGAAAAGTAATTGCAAAGGAGGATGCTGTGTCCCTGAAAGTATAGTAATTTTGGAAGCTAGCAATAATTATTAACTTAATAGCTCTCCAAATAAATACTTTAGCTTCAAGTCTATTATAGAATCTACCTTTGCAGTAGAAAAAAAAAAAAAATTCATTTGTTACAATTGTAGTTCCTTTTCTTTTGTCAATTATTGGACACATAATCTGAGTTATCCCTAAGGTGAAGATCCATTAGAAAATATACTTTTTTGGAAACCGACAATACTTATAAAATGAGAGAACAGAAGTTGTTAATAATTCTCCCTCAAAAATCAACTATGTGTAATGACGTCTGGCCTTACATATAAGTTACCTAATATCAGTAATTCATTTAACCTCTATATACATTAAATTTCTCCTCAAAAATGAGATGACTTTATTCCTCATATGAGTTATTTGGAGAATTTAAAATAATCCCCAAACTAGAAGCCTTAGGCACTATGCCACCAGAGCTCCCTATTAGTAGTAGATACACTAAATAAGTATTTTTTT
>NW_006921982.1:6598-8598 GCF_000298275.1 Orycteropus afer afer | reverse complement strand
CTAACTTCACAAGTTGTGGTTGTTGTTATGTGCCGTCGAGTCAGACCCAACTCATAGCAACCCCTCCTTGGGTTACCGAGGCAGTATCACTATGGAAGTAGATTGCCCAACCTTCCTTCCAAGGAGTGGCTGATTGGGTTTGAACTGCCAGGCTTCTGGTTAGCAGTCAAGTGCCTTAGGCACTATGCTATCAGAGCTCCTAACTTCACAAGAGGAAGCCAGACTCATCAGCAGCAGCCCAAGGCTTATTGTTGAGGCCAGATATGCCACCACCCTTCAGCCTTTTAACATTTCTGACACCAACCATCCCTCCTACAGCATTCATTGTTTCTCTGCTGAGTTTGATAACTCGTTGAAATGGCCACACAAAACTCGCAGATAATACTCATGATTATGGGGTTTATTGGGGGAAATAACAGGCTACAAATTCATGTTCAGGAACACATTCAGGATACAATTCTTCGATCAGGACAGTCTTTCCTCTGTTGTGCCCTAAGACATTCCTCTCTGGCCCTTGACCTTTCGTCTTGGACTCTGTTTCTATGAATCAGGTAAACCTGCTGCTCTGTCTCATGCCTCTTGGTTCCATTGCCACCATATCTTTAATGGGGCATCTCTCCGCCAGAGTGTCTTTCAGTCCAGGAGGTCTAGCACGGGAATCTCAGGTTCAAGGGCATGTGCCACTTCACCTCCAGCTCTTCTCTCTTGATAGCAGTGAGATCCCTTCTATACATCCAGGAGAGCTCATTTTAAGCCCGGCAGAGTGAGAAAACTCACTAAGTCTGACAACAGAGTTCTACACATCTTACTTGCAAGGTCCCACCCAGTAATCTGGTTACAGTTACAAAGACCATCAGTAGAAAAGTCATGTAGTTGTTGTTATGTGTCCCTGAGTCAGACCCGATTCATAGCAACCCCTCCTTGGGTTTCCGAGGCAGTATCACTATGGAAGTAAATTGCCCAACCTTCCTTCCGAGGAGTGGCTGATGGGTTTGAACTGCCAGCCTTCTGGTTAGCAGTCAAGTGCCTTAGGCACTAAGCCACCAGAGCTCCTAGAAAAGCCATATGAATCAAAATAGACAGGATAAGGATATTCTATAAAACATTAAACTACTTCCAATATGAAAGCAGGTTAAATGAAATAATAATAATTGATTTGGATTGATTAGAGTTCCTTATCAAATCTTACCCCCTATCACTGGGCCCATTATTCAATTCAAATCTCCATTTTGGGTGCTTCAGGGGACACAAAGATGAATGATTAAACATAGTACCTGCCATTAAGAATGTAGATTGGAATTAAGGAAGGAAATATGGTTACTCCTAATAGCAATCTGAATGAGAAGGTTGTATGTGCTCTCAAGTATACACAAATCAAATTGTTTCAGAGTCAATTTCTACTCACAGTAGGAATTGCCCTACAGGACAGAGTAGAGCTGTCCAACAGGGTTTTCAAAGTTGTAACTTTTATGAAAGCACACTGCCACATCATTTTCCCCTAGAGCTGCTGGTGGGTTCAAACTGCTAAATTTTAGATTAGCAGCTAATTGCTTAACTGCTGAACCCCCATGATTCTTCACAAAGTGTCAAGGAACTACACAAATCAAATAAAAGAGAATTAGGTTACTATGCTCAGAGAAAGTTTCCAGAAGGGGAGTTCTATTTAAGCTCTCCCTCTAAGGATGGCAAACTATTGAAAAAAAAAAGAATATATCTTTAATTTATGAACCATTATTTAAAAGTCACCCCAATGCACAGGACCCAAGGAGGGCAATAAAGGATCTTTAATCAATTTCATCCTGATTTCTTTTTCATTCCCTTTGCCATGGAGAGGAATAGAATACCAAATGAAGTGGAATTGATTATATTAATTCAATTTTAAACTGGCTATTCTATTAGTCAGGAGCTCTGGTAGCATGGTGCCTAAAGGCACTTGACTGCTAACCAGAAGTCTGGCGGTTCAAACCCACCAGCCACTCCTTGGAAGGAAGTTTGGGCAA
>NW_006921982.1:2998-6308 GCF_000298275.1 Orycteropus afer afer | reverse complement strand
AGTATGAGTCAGAGATGATTCAAAGGCACCTAAAAACAACAACAGTTTGGGGTAATATCAAATTGGTTCTAGTATGACATGAACAAACAGACTTAAGGGTAGGAGTCCTCTCTCTTCCATGGCACCCTACATTGTAGGAATAATGACAGTGTTGCTGGGTTTTCAATGGATAAGGAAATTGTATGCTATCTGGAAAGTCAGCGATTCAAATCCACCAGCCACTCTGTGGAAGGAAGATGGGATGATCTACTTCCTTAAAGATTTACAGCCTTGAAAAAACAGATAGGGGTCACTATTAGTCAGATTACACTTGATGGCAGTGAGGTTTTTTTTTTTTTTTTTTTTGATTTGGTGATATTTAAAGGAGCTCTGGTGGTGTAATGGTTAGCATACTTGACTATTAACCAAAAGATCAGTGGTTCAAACCCACCAGCTCTCCATCAAAGAACGAATGGGCAGTCTGCTTCCATAAAGATTTACAGGCCTGGAAATCCAGTAGGGGTTGCTAAGAGTCCGAATTGACTCAATGACAGTGATTTTGGTTTTTTTGATTGGTAATATTTAAAATCATGCTATCCATACAGTACTATAAGGCACTTTGAGACCAACTAAATTTCAGAAGCACAGAAAAGTGGCATTCTTTTCTTGCTGATTAATAAACAATGTGCTGGCTACCCTTGAAGGGAATGTGTCACTGGGTTCCAGTCAGGACAGCTAACACGTCTCCTGGACTCTGGAGATGGACAATGGTAATGGACTGAACAAGTTGATTTTTGACATGGTTTTGGAACAGCTCCCTGAGTGTATGTTCAATCTAGTCAGGACTGAATGACTCTAATCTGCCTGGTTCTGACAAATTTAGTCATCTATCCCAAACTTCAGTGATGTCTTCTCTCTTGGGTCTCTAGTGATGCTATAACAGAAATACCATAACTGGATGGCTTTAACAAACAGGGATTTATTCTCTCACAATTTAGGAAGCTAGAAGTCTGAGTTCAAAATGCTGGCTCTAGGGGCTAGGTGAAGGCCCTTCAACATTGAACTTCAGCTTTGCCTTCTGTTCCAGGCCCACTAGAGCTAGAAGCTTTTTCTGACTTGTGCATCTGCTGGCTACTGAGGCTGGCATACCCTAGATTGACAGGTAAAATGGCACAGCCTGACACAGCAGATCACTGGTTCAAGCCCAGAAACAATCACAAGATCAGCAGGCAACATGGTAGGCCACTGAGATGAAGATTAGGCCAAATGCATGATCCCAATGCACTAAAAGCTTTCTCAATTCTTCTCCTTATATACTGGAAACAGGCCACACTATGAAGGCAGCTATGTAGCTGCTCACAGGAGATTCTGCCATGGATTTTATTACCAGTCTCCCTGTGGGGAATGACTATATCCAACTACCCAGCTACTCTTAACCATGGCACAGCCAAGTGAATACATAACCTCAATTACCACATTTCCCTTATTTTTCCAGGTCTGAAGAATTACCTCAGTCACACTGTTGAGTTATTTACTCTGACTCATAAGCCTTTTCCACATCCTTGATTTCACTCAGAATTCAGTCTTCTAAATGCCAAGTGTCTTTTTTCTGCTTTTCAGAAGTAATGGACATAATCTGCAGCATACATTGACCGAAGTGCCAAATGGCAGAGAAATGCAGGTAAGAGGGGTGAGGAATATAAAATATAAACAAAGCAAAAAACACCTAAGAGATAAAATAATCTAATTATAGTTTCTAAAATATTATTTCATTAAGTTATCTCAAAGTTATTTCTAAGCACAATATTTATGGACATGAAACTAGACATTTTTCTTTGATTTTACACTATACACTTGATTCTGAGAGGAAAAAAAAGTAAAAAACAAATATAGAAATGGAGAGAGATATTTTAAGCATTTTATTGCATATTTTGTTTATATGACTTCTTCCTAGAAAGCAGTATGAATTAGTACTAGGGAAAATTTTGTTCTTTATCTTAAAGCTGTGACCAAAGCAATGATGGTACCCAGCAGATGAGTTTAAAACCAGTGGAGGAGAGAAAGAAAAATAGTAAGTCTTTTTGATATTTGACTTATATTTGTTCCAAATATAATTTTATGAAGACAAACATAGCTAAGATTAACAGTGTGTGAAATTTATTGTTCACATTTATCATTTTGGTTTCTAAATTCCAAATTTTGCTTTCAAATATTAACTATTTGATGATAAAATGAAACTCTTTTGGAAGTACATTAAAGTTTAAGGAAGAGAACAACTTGTGCATACTTAGGTTGTAACTACTGGAAATGATGTTAAGAAGTTGAATATAATGAGCAGGAAAAATTAATGATTCTAATAATAAATAAAGAATTCTTAATCTTATATAAGTACTATTAGGTTTTGCCTCATGTCAAAATACTATACTTAAAAGTGAACATTTTTGTTTTAAGATTTCAGGTTTTACAGTTTTGGAACAAGAATATGTTAACATGCTTGTGATCTAGATACACTTCTGTTCATTGTTATTAAAATTATATTAAGATTAAGCAGCATGACTGAGCAAAATAAGCAAGCTGCAAAAGGAAAAACACTATATGACCTCACTTATATGAAATAAGAAAATACATAGAAACATTGTTAGTATTTACCAGAGGTTGAAAGAAGTGGTAAAGGAGGCATTTTTGCTTAGTGGGCTTGAGTTTATGTTGAAGGTGATGGAATGATTTTAAAAGGATAGCAAGAATGGCTCCATAACTTAAAAAAATATAATTAATGTCACTGAATTATACACATGCAAGTTGTAGAAATTGTGTATGTTATATAGATAGATAGATAGATAGATAGAAAGATAGACATATAGATAGGTAGATAGATAGACAGATAGATAGATAGATATGTATATATATTTAATCATAATTAAAAACAAATAATTAGGCATCATAAGAACTCTGGAAAAATGACAACATGAGCAAGTATAAAATTCCAAAGGTTTCTATACAACCACTAGGAAAAACAAATAGTTATCTGTCCTCATTCCTCTATCATTTTTGAAATAGTGGACAAAGAACTGTAGCAAGAAGCCACAAGCTAAATCAAGAAAAGGGAAAATTTCATATGGTAGCCATACTGCTTCTTCCACTGCCCCCACACCTTTCCCTCCCAGCATGATGGATTGATTTCTGCAGCAGAGATGTAGCTGCACCCTCATCCAATGAACAACTTCCCTATGCACTGAGAAGGGTCCAATCTATGAGATGTATCTTGCAAGTGGACCGTTCAAGGTATGGATTTGGAGCAGTCTGGAGGTGGCCTGAAAGACTGAAACCTTGC
>NW_006921982.1:0-1948 GCF_000298275.1 Orycteropus afer afer | reverse complement strand
GTTATCCACAAAGTTGTACACGAAGAAAACATTTGTGTAAAAATCCTATTACTATTCATTATAAAAAACAATTTTCAAGCTAGGAATAGAAAGGAAATTCCTCAATGTGATAAAATAAAAAACATACTCATTGCCATTGAATCATTTCTGACTCATAGTGATGCCATTTGGGTTTCTAAGGCTGTCGATCTTTACAGAAGTGGATTGCCCCATCTTCCTTCTGTGGAGCAGCTGGTGGGTTTGAACCACTGACTTTCTGGTTAGCAGTCAAGTGCCTTATAGTAAGCATCTATGAAAATACCTGTAGCTAAAATCAGAGTTAATGGAGAAAAGACTTAACACATTCCTTTAATATCAGGAACAAAACAAGGATGTTTGCTCTTATCACTGCTATTCAGTATGATAGTGGAATTGCTAGTTAGAGCAATTAAGCAAGAAAAAGAAATAAAAGCTATCTAAATTGGAAGAAGCCATTACTTTTCACAGAAGACACACTTCTATATAGAGAAAAACTTAAGGAATCCAAAAGAAAACTTGTTGTTATGTGCAGTCAAGTCCATTTCAGCTCATAGTGACCCTATAAGCATCACTATGAGTTGGAGCTGACTCAGCAGCACCTAACAACAACATAACAACAGTGACCCTAAATACAACAGAATGAAATACTGCCCAATCCTGTGCTATCCCCACTATTGTTGGTATGTTTGAGCTCATTATTGGTAGACACTGTGTCAGTTCTTTTCACTGAGGATTTCCCCCTTTTCTCTGACCCACTGCTTTATCAAGCATGATATCCTTCTCTAGGGGGTGTATCCTACTGATAACATGACCAAAGTACAAGAAATGAAGTCTGGCCATTCTCACTTCTAAGGAGCATTCTGCCTGTACTTTTTGTAATACACATTTGTGTTTTCTTCTGACAGCATAGTCAATATGCAATCTTCTTCACCAACACCATAATTCAAATACATTATTCTTCTGCAATCTTCCTTATTCATTTTCCAGTTTTCATATGTATATGAGGCTATTGAAAATATGTTCACTTGGCTCAGGCTCACCTTAGTCCTCAATGTGATATTTTTCCTTTTTAATCTTTTAAACAGATAATTTTTGGATTTGCCAATGCAATATGCTATTTGATGTCTTGATTTCTGCTAGCCTGAGTGTTTATTGAGGATCCCAGGAAATGAAATCCCTGACAACTTCAATCTTTTCTCCATTTATCATAATGTTGCATATAGGTCCCATTGTGAAGATTTTTATTTTCTTTATGTTTAATTATAATCCTTACTGGAGGCTGTAGTCTTTGACCATCATCAGTAAGTTCTTCAAGTGTTGTTCACTTCCAGCAAGCAAGATTGTGCTTTTGCATATCCCAAGTGTTAAAGAATCTTCCACCAATCCTAGTGCCTCATTCTTTTTCATATAATCCAGGTTCTTGGATTTTTTGCTCATCATACTGATTGAATAAGCCTGGTGAAAAGATACAAAATGGACACACACCAAAATACATCTGGCATTAGCAATGATATTCCTTTGTTTTGGCCCTTTATTGCTGCTCTAAAAGAAAATACCACAAATGGGTGACTTAAACAAACAGAAGTTTTAATGTATTACAGTTTAGGAGGCTAGAAGTCTGAGTTCAAAGTGCCATCTCTAGGAGCTGAGTGAAAGTCCCTCCACCTTGGCCCTTAGCTCTGCGTCTTGCTCTGAGACCACTTAAGTTGGAAGCATCTCTTAACCCAGGCAGCTATTAGCTGCTGAGGCTGACAAACCCAGGGTTGACAAATAAAATGGCACAGTCTCAAGATTACTAAACAACATGGCAGGTAACTAGTTTAAGTCCAGAGACAGTCTCAAAATCATCAGGAAATATGGCAGGCTGCTGAATGAAGACTCAGCTACATGCAGAGTCCCAGAATGCCAAAAAGCTCAGAGAACTTTTTAT
>NW_006921981.1:3125340-3159441 GCF_000298275.1 Orycteropus afer afer | reverse complement strand
CCAAAATTCATGGAAACAATTAGTTCTAGTGACTGGTACATCATCGATCTGCAGCCTATATGACTATGAGACCAGAAGAGCTAGATGGTGCCTGGCTACTACTGTCATCCACTTAGAAGGGGATCTATGTAGGAGATCCTTGATAGAGAGGAAGAACAATGTGGACAAAACTCAAAATCATTTGGAGGAAAAGAAAAGGGGGGGCGGGGACCAGGTTTGCTGGTCCGATAGAGCCTGGTGGAACCACTGAGACTATGGCCCCTACCTGCCCTTCAGGTCTGGAATTGAACCCACACCTGTAGTTTCCAGCCGTACAAAAGACAGGCATATGAGTTGAACATTTACCTGAGGTAGGTACACTCCTTGGAGATAACAATCATGGGAGAAAGGACTGCTTATGCACAGGGAGACAGCTCAGGGGGCAGGAGTGCATGGAGGGATGGACACAGGGAAGAGGTAACTATGGGGAGGAAGTGGGAGGGGAGCTGTTGCATTGTGGTAAACTGTGGTCAATGTCATGAGACAAAGTGTATGTGAACTGCTGTATGAAAAGTGAATTTGCTCTGTAAATCTTCACCCAAATCACAATAAAATAAAGAAAAACTTAAAAAAGAAAGAAAAAAGAAAAAAATCCTTTGCCTGCAAAATGTCCTGAAATGAACATCCTATACATAGCTATGGAAAAGTTCAGGTCAGACCAGAAGGCCATTTGGTTAGATTCTTCACTCATCTTTCCTTGATTACAAGAGCAGCTAGTTTTCAGTTTCTACCTAGATTCGGCACCCCCAGTTGTGAACATACATGAAAGAACCACTTGCACAATATAACACAACTTTCAGATGCAAAAATTAAAACATAAATTTAGAATGCTAAAGTTCCCTATTCTGGACCAAAGACAAGTTACTACAGGTAGCTGGTGACTAACATCTGACATGAAAACTCTCAAAAGTTGAGCAAAAGTTGCCAAGTATATTTACCACATGATTCCATTTATATAAAGTATATTGTTGTGTGCTGTCTAATCAATTGTGACTGATAACGACCCTATAGGGCAGAGTAGAAATGCCCCATAGGGTTTCCTAGGCTGTTAGCTTTAAAGAAGTGACTGCCACACCTTTCTTCCATGGAGTGGCTGGTAAGTTTCAACCACCAACCTTTCATTTAGCAGCCAACTACTTAACCACTGTGCTTCCAGGGCTCTGTAAGTAAGGTACTAAGGGAGCAGAACAATCTATGATGTGAGAAATCAGGATGGTGATGTTGTTGGGTGCCATCAAGTCAGTTCCGACTCAAAGCAACGCTATGTATAGCAGAACGAAACACTGCCCGGTCCTGCACCATGCTCACAATCTTTGCTATGCTTGAGCCCACTGTTGCAGCCACTGTGTCAATCCATCTCATTTAGGATCTTCCCCTTTTTCACAGACCCTCTACTTTACCAAAGATGATATCCTTCTCCATGGATTGGACCCTTCTGACCACATGACCAAAGTAGGTGAGACGAAATCTGGCCATTCTCACATCTAAGGAACATTCTGACTGCACTTCTTCCATGACAGATTTGTTCATTCTTCTGGCAGTCCATGGTATGTATATTCAGTATTCTTCCCCAACATAATTCAAAGGCATCAACTATTCTTTGATCCTCATTCAATGTCCAGCCTTCACATGCAAATGAGGTGGATTGAAAATACCATGGCTTGGGTCAGAGCATCTTAATCTTCAAAGTGTCATCTTTGCTCCTTGTGGTGGTTTTGTTTGTATGTCAACTTGGCTAGGCAGCTGGTCCCCATGATGAGGCTGGCAATCAACTCCATGGTGGGATCTACCACAAGCAGCTGAGTAGCCTTTGGGCATGTGGTCTGCTTCCTGTGTAAGCAACAGCTTTGGGGATAGCCTCTAGTTTATGGCACGCTTGGACCCTGCATGAAGACGTGTTGTTGTTCAGCAGCCTGCCATGTTCTGCCAACCTTGGGACTTAGAACAGACTTAATTATTGGCTTGTTGTGTGGTTTGGTAACATCAGGACTGTGCCATTTTAATTGTCAACCTTGGGTTTGTTAGCCAGCTGCCTGAATGAAGAGATGCCTCCAGCTCTAGTGGGCTGGGAGCAAGGGGCAGAGCTAAAACCCAAGGTCAAGGGGCTTTCACACGGACCCTAGAGCCTGGCACTTTGAACTTGGACTTAAAGCCTCCAAAGTGTGAAAGAATAAACTCCTGTTTGTTAAGGCCATCCCATTTGCCATACATTCTTGTTAGAGCGGCACTAGGTAACCAGTGCAGTGTAAAACGTCTGAATTCTTGACTGCTGCTTCCGTGAGTGTTGATTGTGGATCCAAGTAAAACGAAACATTTGATAACTTCAGTCTTTTCTCCATTTATCATGATGCTGTTTACTGGTCCAGGGGTGAGGATTTGTTTTATGTTGAGGTGTTATCCATACTGAAGACTGTAGTCTTCGATGCAATTCATTAGTAAGCTTCATCTTCACTTCTAGCAAGCAAGGTTGTGTCATTTGCATTATCACAGATTGTTAATGAGCTTCCTCCAATCCTCAAGCCAGGTTAGCCCAGTTTCTCAGATTATTTGCTCAGCATGCAGATTGAATATGGTAAAAGGGTACAAGACTGATGCATACCCTTCCTGATTTTAAAGTATGCCACATCCCTTTGTTCTACCAGCTTCGGTCTATGTACAGGTTCCTCACAAGCACAATTAAATGCTCTGGAATCCTCATTCTTCTCAACTTTATGATCCACAGAGATAAATGACTTTACAGTCAATAAAACACAAATAGGCAACTTTCTGGTATTCTCTGCTTTCAGCCAAGATCCATTTGATATCAGCAATGAGATCCTTCATTTCACATCCTCTGAATCCAGCTTGAACTTCTGGAACTTCCCTGACAATTTATTGCTGCATTCATTTGCGAATTATCGTCAGAAAAATTTTATTTGTATATATTAATGATACTGTTCAATAATTTCCACATTCTGTTGGATCACCTTTTGAATGGTCACAAATGTGGATCTCTTCCCGTCAGGTGGCCAGATAGCTGTCTTCCAGATTTCTTGACATAAACAAACGCCTCCAGCACTGCATTTGTTGAACATCTCAATGGGTATTCACCAATTCCTGGAGCCATTTTTTGCCAATTCCTTCAGTGCAGCTTTGACTTCTTCCTTCAATAGCATAAGATCAAGAACAAATGGTACCTCCTTAAGGAATGGATAACCAAACTATGGTACACACACACAATGGAATACTATGCAACCCTAAAGAATAATGTAGAATCTGCAAAACACTGCATAATGTGGATGAACTTGGAGGATATTATGCTGAGTGAAATAAGTCAATCACAAAAGGACAAATACTGTATTAGTCCGTTACTGTAAAAGTCAAGAAAAGGTTTATCTATGGAAGGAAATTTTCTTTGTTGGTTACCAGGGGTGGGAGGGAAGGGTAGGAATACTGTTAGATAGGTAGAGATAAGTATTGATTTGGGTGAAGAGAAGGGCAATCTACCAAATGTGAGTGATCAACATGGTGGCATTGAGGAAGAGGAAGACATAGAGTGCTACATGGGAGGTACAGACAACAAAGATGAACCCTTTTGTACATAGAGTACTGCGTTGTCAGTGAAGGCAAACATGGGTATACAGGTGAATAGATGGGTGGACAGACTGAACTAGTAGGTATGTCTAGGAAGCGGAGTGTACCCAAGACCATGTATAGGGTTGGCAGACGGTGGTCCTTTAAGTGTGTTTGTATGATCTGAATTGCCAGGTGTATAGTAGAGCTGACAAGGGACAAAATTGTAGTCACTCCTTTGTCACAGACAGATACCCAGAGGGACCAAGTAGTTGAACCTATGGGCTCAGGACCACAGTTGCAGGGGACATCAAGCTCAATTGGCATAACATACTACACAAAATATTGTTCTACATTGTACTTGGGCTGGTAGCCACTGGGATCTTTAATGGTTGCAAGCAGCCACCTAGATGCAACAATGGGTCTCTCCTCATCCGGGCAAAAAATAATGAAGAAAACCAAAGATGCATGGAAACAACTAGTCCAAGCAACTGGTACACCATGTGATTCTCAGCATATACGTCTATGATACCAGAAGAACTAGATGGTGCCCGGCTACCACTGTCAATCACTTGGAGGGAGATCCTGGATAGAATGGGAGAACAATGTGGAACAAAACTCAAGATCATTTGGCAAAGAAAAGGGGGGGGGGGTACCAGGTTTGCTGGTCTGATAGAGCCTGGTGGAACCACTGAGATTATGGCCTCTAGCTGACCTTCCAGTCTGGAACTGAACCCACACCTGTAGCTTCTGCCAAACAAGACAGGCATACAAGTTGAACATTTACCTGAGGTAGACACATTCCTTGGAGAGAACAATCATGGGAGAAAGAAGGGCTGTTTATGCACAGGGAGACAGGTCAGGGGGCAGGAGTGCACGGAGGGATGGACACAGAGAAGTGGTAACTATCAGGAGGAAGTGGGAGGGGAACTGTTGCGTTGGGGTAAATTATAGTCAATGTCATGAGACCTGTGCATGAACTGCTGTATGGAAAGTGAATTTGCTCTGTAAATTTTCACCCAAATCACACACACACACAAAAGAATGGTACCTCCTTAAACAGTTGAACATCGACCAGTGCTTGAACAATTTCTCTTAGAAAGATCAGCACGAGACCGGTCCCCATGAGGCGGAGGTTAAAGATGTCCCAAATGTTCAAACTACCATGCCACTCCATCATTTCAGACATTAACTCCTCCTCCTCCCAGTAATTTCCCCAGGCTTAGGGTTCTGTATTTCACTGTAACGCCTCACAGAACTCACAGACACTCAAGGGTTCATCTCACGTAGTAGTGGTGGAGGCTGGCAGGGTGGTGAGTCCCAGGTCCGTGAGTAGGTCTGGCGGATTCTCCCAACTCTCGGGGTTTGATGAACCTCGATCAGCAGATCAGATGATGGCTGCTGTCCCAAATCCAGGGGTGAGATAAGGATGATCCAAGACACAAAGCCAGAGCAAAAGGAGAGCTTATCTCCTGTGTAGGTATACCCTCAGGGAAGCTAAGGGTGGTGATTTGAATTATACCCTCCAGCAAGGCAGGACTCAAGATACATTCCATCTGTGTTGCCCCAACAGAATTAACCTAAATCCCATCACAGAGTCGATTGCCAATCATTATAGGGAATGACTACTACCAGCTGCCCAGCCAAGTTGATACCTGACCTTAACTACCACACCACCCCAAAAAGGCATGGATAATAGGATTTACAAAACATCAACAGAATGGAGGACCATGGCTAGAAGGGCCACATCAAGCAATTCACTGCAACCAGTTATTTTTTATCGTGACACTGTATAATCCTTCCATTTTCATTTGATGCTTCAGATAGTGATGGGGTGAGTGGACTAATTGGAAGTGGGAACAAAAGGACTTAATGGGATTCTAGTAGTTTCTTTCTTGATCTGAACGTTCCGGTTACGTTCAGTGTGTGCTTTTTGTATTATGAACCATTACTGCCTATTTGGATGGCCATGGGAGTGCAAATAATTAAGCACGTAACTACAGTCAAAAGCTGCAGATCAAACCCACCCACGTGTCTCAGAAGACAGGTATGAAGTCTGCTTGCAAAAGGTTACAACCTTAAAAACCCTACGCAGTAGTCTGACTCAAAGAAAACTTAACAATTGCCCATTTAGGCAAATTAAATTTCCTCCGTATCTGTATTTTCTTCCTCTCCATATCCTCCACTGAATGGTTTTAACTCATCTTCTGAATATCAGTCTCCTCCATATTTGCTTCCCTGCCCTGCTCATCTTAAATTATGCAACACAATGTCTTTAAGTATTCTTGTTATAAAATAAATTATATAATTTGATACCTTGTCAATCAAGTACATAACGGAATATACATATTTAACTTCTCCATCAGGGAGGAGAGGGTGAGTATAGTAAACATCATCTCTCTTGGCCCCAAGCTTGATTGAACAACTGCAGTGGAGGCGATGATACCTTTTTTCTCCAAGGTTCCTCTATTCGTTTTTAGTACTTCATTTCCATTCCCTATCTTTTTTCACTTGTACTACATAATTAGGAAATTATACTGCACAGTAAGTGCAAACTAAAGTGAGCACTTTATTCCTATTTCTATGATTTGTGTGTTACATGTATTTATATATTCAGGGTCAAATCTTTTCTATATATGCTAAAATATCACCCCATCTATAAAAGGTTTTTATTTGAATAGCAGCCCTAAGCAGTTTGGCGTAAGTTATGATTCACTGAGGATCCTATTTACCTACTGAGCAGCCCAATTTAAAAATAGTAATAATAAAAAAAAAAAACCTGTTGCTGTCCATTCCTACTCACAGCAACCCTACAGGACAGAGAATTGCTCCAACTGCTCCTGGGTTTCCAAGTCTTTGCTGAAGGCAATTGCCACATCTTCCTCCCACCAGCCACCAACCTTCTAGTAGCTAAGCACTTAACCACTGCACCACCAGGACTCCGGAGCAGCCCGATAGCATATGATATTGTATAAGGCACTATGTTGTTCTGCCCCTAATATCTGGCTTAAGGGTAATTTCTCCATATAAAAGTGATTTATTAACCAATTCAGTTAACTAGCTTTCTGCCTGGCTGCTAACAGAGCTTAAAATTTTGCTGCATGGACACTTCATAAACAGCTTTATAAGTTGATTAACAACTGAAATAAAGATAAAATAGGTTTATAAAGCTAAATCCAACATAACAGCATCAGCATGTGGTAGCTTTCTCCTATCCAATTTTTTAAGTACAAAAAAAAAAAAAAAGAAGGGTTATCTCCTACATGTCTTTCAGGGTGAATTATGAGACTTACATCTTAACATGTTTGCCTCTAGACAAAATTTTAATTAGACACACAAGTAGGAGAAAACCACATTTAATTGAAAAATAAAGCAATACATCTCAAATAAGACGCTGTGTTTAACAGCATAAACTGTAATTTGCTGAGAGAAATGACTTTCCTGAGTGGTATAGGGAAATTTAGGTACCTATTATTATAATTTCTTTCCTTTGTGATGACTCAGCTATAAACACTGAAACTTGAATTTATTTCATGAATTTAAACTGTAAATCTGTAAAGCTTCTCTATTCCCAATTCACTGAGACAAAAGGGGAGATTTTAAACAATCATCCCCTATTCAGAAGTTACCAAATAGCAAATAATGTTATTTTCCTTGTGAAAAAAATGTATGGGAAAGACACACAACTATTAATATTAAACGTATCCACAATATTTCAAAACACAAGTTCAACAATATGATCTTTACCATTTATGTTGTTGTTGTTATGTGCCGTGGCGTCAGACCTGACTCATAGCGACCCCTCCTTGGGTTTCCGAGGCAGTATCACTATGGAAGTAGATTGCCCAACCTTCCTTCCGAGGAGTGGCTGGTGGGTTTGAACTGCCAGCCTTCTGGTTAGCAGGCAAGTGCCTTAGGCACTATGATACCAGAGCTCCTCTACCATACATAGTTTTCCTAATTTAAAGAAGTTCTCAAATCCCAAAATGGTTTGATTTGACATATTTAAAGTATTAAACTTTGAAAGAAATAACTGAAGTTATTATTTTGAACTAGGAAAAAAAATCTTTTCCGAAAGAATTCATTAAACAGCTGTTCTTCCAACTACTCATATAACTACAAAGAAAATGTTCAAGCACATACTAAATACCACTTAATGATGGCAACCAACAAAATGTTCAATTAGATGTATGGCTTTTTTTGTGTGATTATTACTACCCATAAAGAAAGTCTATTTGACGGAAAAAGGTTTTACAAAACTCCACTTCCAAAATTAACATTTTTATTAAACCAAGTTAAAAAAAGGTTCACTTTAGAAAAGTCAACAGGGGTTTTAACAAAACCAAAATACACTTTTTTATACAATATATGTATATATTAGCAGCAAACTACTTCTGAGATTTTTGTTTATGTTTTTAATTATTTCTTTTAAAGAAAGCATAAATAATGTATATTAGTAAGGAATGTCAGTTGACCACTCTTTATCCTTTTTTATGTGATTTGGGCCACCTAGTACAAGATATTTTATAATTCTCATTAATGAATATTAAGAACAAACCCAGTTTTGACTAATAAACAGTTAAACAGTAGCTGGTAAAATCTGTCTTACTACTTCATAGTCACATATTATCTTGGAGAATAACAAATGAGCACCATATAAACACTGTGGGTGTGTGTGTGTAAACTCAATTTTTAAGATGTAATAGCAGCCAACTAGACCACTTATCATTTAACTATTTCTTTTTTTAATTTGGTAATATACAAAATTTTAATCAGATCAGATAAACATTTTTCAGTACTGTCCAATTTTAAAATCCTTAATAGAAACTGTATGTAATCTGACAAACTGTATGCATATATAATGTGCAGATCTTTAGCTGTGAATTTCCAAACTGAAATGAAGCCAAACCTCTCATTTAAATATATATTCAGAATATATCATCAACTGAAAATTTCTAATAAAAGTTTTCTCTCAGCTAATCAGAAATACTGGCTATTGAAAAATTATGAGGCCAAAGAGCTGTTATGCAACTTACTTCATTTTGAGTTTACAAATTAGTCAGCCAAACAAACAAGACTGAAACTACCCACCAAAGAAAGAAATTTTTCTCTTGATATTTCATTCTAATACCAAAACAAAAATATCTTTTACAATGAGCTTTCACAAAGAGTTAATATGATTAAAGAAGTGTCACTAGCCTTCAAAAATACTAAAAGTTACATAAATACATATTTTCTTAAAGTTGAATTCTTCAGCTAGAATTTGCATAAAAAAAGTTTACTTTGGATTGTTCCACTTAGCACTTCAAGTTTCCACTCTGCAACTCTGGTAACTGGCTCAGATTTGTTAGGTTTTTATCAATCACATCTTTAAAATTTGCTACCGTGTTACCTGTGTATAATAAAGTAAATGCAAGAAACTGCACCAAATTTCAAAAGCAACATAACAATGAAAAATTCAATATGAAACATAAAAAAGATAAAGTACAACAGGGATTTCCTTTTCACTATTACATTAGTGAAATATAATCCTTTTTATGCTTTTAAAGCTGGTCATAACTTTCATTTTTTAATTTATCAAGAAGATGGAAGTTTTTAAATGGCCCACCTTTATTTTTCAATTAAAAACCTAAAAGAACAGACTGAATTACTTTTATTAATATACACATCAAGTTACTGGAATGGTGACTTCATGTTGTTTTCCCCGTAAAGATGGCACTTGCAGGTACAAAGATACAGAGATGTCTACAGCCTTCAGATGTTTACTTGAAAAGATTCTTCAACAGCAGTTTGATACTGGGTTTCCTCATCTAGCTGAAGATTCTAAAAAACAGTAACATTAACATGTCAATAGGAAAAACCACACTCAACTGTTGTTATGTGCCCTGGAGTCGGACCCGACTCATAGCAACCCCTTCCTTGGGTTTCCAAGGCAGTATCACGACGGACGTAGATTGCCCCATCTTCCTTCCCAGGAGTGGCTGGTGGGTTTGAACCGCCAGCCTTCTGGTTAGCAGTCAAGTGCCTTAGGCACTATGCTACCAGAACTCCTAACTACTCAGTATTTTTTGCCCAATACATTACACATCGTCATACATATCACATATACTCAAGATAAATGTACAAAATACATTTAACCTTTAAAATGTAAGATATAAATACCTGAACTTTAATAAAAAATAACTTGTAATTATGTAATAACTGATAATCAACAGAAAAGATAAGCAGAGAATGAAATTTAAGAATTATATTGGCTTAGCAACCCCTCCTCCTTGGGTTTTCAAGGCAGTACCTCTACAGAAGTAGATTGCCCAACCTTCCTTCCAAGGAGTGGCTGGTGAGTTTGAACCGCCAGCCTTCTGGTTAGCAGTCAAGTGCCTTAGGCACTACGCTATCAGAGCTCTTAGGACACATTTAGGAAGTAGAAATTAAGCCCATATTTTGCTGTGGAGACCCATTTCTCTATCATGTAACTTTCCATACTGACCCCATTAAAGTAGCCAACTGAGGCCAGAATCCACCATCCATCCTAGCTTTTGATAATTAGATTCCCTCATTTTTAAAATGTGATGTAGTGTAAGTGGGCTTAACAAGTAACTTACACCACATGAGAAGTACATCCTCCTTCCTATGTTATATCAATTTTACTTCTCAGGTCTCACTCAACGGCACATAACAACAACATAACAACAAGTATGTACTAATTTTCCCTTCAATCTAGACAGAGTTTTATTTTATTTACCTAGTCATTTGTTTTTCCTCTATTATGTCTCTTGTATAGAAGATGGAGGGTAAAACTTTTATACCACTTCTACAAACCAAATTTTCATCTCTATAGCAAAAACAGAACTTACTTTATATCTACCCAGTATCACCGCTGGCTTCAAACTCAAGTCTAGACTCACAACACTAATTAAATTTCAGTATTTGCACAGTACATTTTCTTAATCCTGAAGAAAGTACTTACCACAAATTCTCCATAATCAAACTGATGTCTTTGATTTAGATGACTAACGAAATTTCTAGTAATCTGGCTAGGATCTCCCCAAGGAAGAGACACACAAATAGGACACGTCTATAAGAAAGAGATTGTTTTAAACAATGGAAATAATCAAACACTATCATTATAGAGGGTATTAAAACAACACAGGCTCATGTAACCTAAAACATCTACATGAAAAGCATTTCTAAGGGCCTTCCACAACTAGGTAAGTGTCCAACCAAATTACTTGAGAAAAATCACTCATCTAATGCAATACAATAAAGAGATTATCTTAGACATTATATTACTTAATCTCTAATTACACAATAGTCTCAGTAGAAATAACACATCTAGCCCTTAATAATATCAATAATATCAATTAAAATGATAAACTCAAAACCCATTTGCCATTGCACTGATTCCAACTCATAGCAGTCCTGTGATGTAGGACAGAATAGAACTGCCTCACAGGATTTCCAAGGTTATAACCTTTACAGAAGTAAAATGACATAATTTTCTCCTGCACAGAGGCTGGTAGGTTTGTACTGCTGACCTTCTAGTTCGCAGCCAGATGCTTTAACCACTGCCATCACCTAATTACAATGATAGTCACTGTTGATTGCCTACAAAGTACCTAGTATGTCATCTTATTTGGTCCACACAATAACTGTTATGTAATTATGAGCTTCATTTCATTCATAAGTAAAATGAAAGTAAATGTTAAATTGTATCCTTAAGGATTTCTTTTTAAATTTTTAAATTGTTGTAACGTTCCCTTAAGATTTTAATTGAATTAAATTATGAAAAGTGAATGGATATCAATATTGAAATGATATAAAAAGAAACTTTAATCGTTAGACTCTACCAAAAGTTTATGACACACTGAGTATTATGCTGAAATTAATAAAAATTACGTCCAATATAAAATATTAAGTGAAACCTCTGACATATGGGAGAAATGTTTCAGAAATGTCTTTGGCACTATATTTGGTTACTTAACGTAACTGACCCTCTTCTATCTCATGAGCAAAGTAGATAGGATCAATCCTATCTGTAATCCAAGAGTTTAAAGGCATCCTCCTATAGTTACTAGGGCATATGCTTTTGTAATTTTTCTAAATGTATCTACTAGGACATCTTAGAAATATCTACAATCCTTGTTTCACTTATACCATTTTCCATCTAATTTCTGCAGAAAATATTTATGTATCAAATGTGTGGATGAAAGGGAAGTATCACTTCTAGATTAGTTTCTCCCATTCTATCCAAAGTTGAAATCACTTACCTATAAAATTTATGATTCAAATGAGTTTGTAGGACCATTAACATAATTCTAGAACCCTGCATTCTACTCTGTCTCCCTCATTCACCAAAAAGATCATACTACTTTCTTATATATTCTCAAAAACTGCACCAGAAAGAATTAATGTACATAAAAGTATGATTCTTTTCCCTCCTTGCTTTATGCATTCATACACTACATCCTCCAAGGACACAATTAAAAATATCTACTGACTTTAATCTTACTTATAGTTGTTTTACTTGCTGTAGATCAACCTCACTGCATCCCACAGCCTGCACCTTACAAAGCAAGAAACTGAGAGGCTCCAGTAGAGTTAGAATCTGCCATCTCTGGGTAATAAATCCCAGGTTCACGTTCCATACTTCCTCCTCTCTAAACTATTCTTCTACATTACCCTGACAACAAGATCTTCCTTTTTATACTGTGAGTTACTGAATTCATTCTGAGTCACAGTCATTGTTGATAAACATCTACCTTATTGATAATGCTGTCCCCTCCATTTATATCAATTACCTTCCCTTGTTGCACATGTGAAGTAAAGTAAATGGAACAGCATGCTTTAATCTAAGCAGAAAACCATCTTAAACATATGTACTTACCACAGGAACTATCTGAAATAGGTGATTACTATTACAGTGATCCAGTAAACGCTGTCTGGTAAAATTTGATTCTTGACACAATGGACACTTAAAGGTGGGATGCCCAGAAGTACTATAAAACAATTTTAAATGAAACATATTTAATTTAAAATCATAACATAAAAATTATATGCACCTATTTTATGACCATTTAGTACACGTGTCCTTTTTAAAAAGGTTAAAATTATTAGACTATTAAAATATTCTCTTATCTTGAAATAACTGTGTTTACAATAAATAATCTAGAACAGAGATCTCCAAAAGTTCTCAGTTCACAGTGCTGTTAGTATCTCAGAAAAATTTTTCCATGATGGCCTCTAGGCCACACAAACTCCTAACAATTCCATTTATTAAATAACTGTCTCCAAACAACTATAAGTAGTTAGAGATTATAGATGTCACTGTGTGTTCCTCAAAAATTTAAAATATCCTGTGTTACCCAAGTTTGGAAATCCTGTAACTAAGAACTTAAAACATTTAAAAGACTTCCATCAGTGACTTATCTTTCATATATAGCCCACTCCCTATAGAAGCTAACATACAAATTAGCTAGGAAAAGTGAAAAACAAAAGCACTGACAACCAGAATGAAACACTTCAAAACAATTTCAAGCTCATGCATCACTAGCTGCTAATACCTCTGAACTGCAACAAGGAACAGTTCAATACTGACAACTCTATCAGAATCATGCATGAAAGAAACCTGACCACAGTAAAAGGAGAAAGCAAAACTCTTCTAACTTAATATAGGAACACTGAACATAGCCATTATATATTTTATTTCTAAACTGAAAACTGTCTGGTGATTTAACCAAATAAACAAAATTTGACTTTAAAATTTATTATTTGATAAAGTAATCGATGCAGAATTTTTCAAAAGCTTACCTTGTATTCTCTTGGTAAGTTTCTGTGTTATCAGATGTGGACGTTTCACTCCTACTACTTAAAAAGCATGGGGGGATAGTTAATACCACAAATAATAAAGAATATTAAAGATTCATTAATTTAAACTGCTAATAAAGACTAGTATGATTCTGTTTTAAAAAGTCTGAACTTCAAATAGTTTTGAACTTTGAAATTATGATGGCATGAATTACTTTTCAAAAGTAAATTAAGATGGCTTAACAGGCCCTTAGTATATCCTTTGAAATCAGTTTATCCACAATTACAGTTGTGTAGAAAATACAGAATTTTGCAGAAATATCTTAAATCCATAGCATGAATATTTCCTCAGTTCCCTTACATAGTTTTAAATTAAGATATTCCTCTGTATAGAATAGTAAGTTTTTGAAAGCTGGAATAGAATTAGGAATTCATGAACTTTTGATTCATAACTAGAATATAATCTAACACTGTAGATTCCAAAGTGAGTAGTTTTAAGAAAATATTTGAACTTTCATTGTTATGTATTTTTACCCCAAAATAGGAAAGAAACTAAGCTTTACTAACAATATACAGAGCTACATGATATCCTCACTCGTCCCTATGCCAGAGTCACATGCTATATGGAATATTACAGAAATTTTAGAAGAGCGAGCATTCCATCCATACAGCGATTGTCACCTATGCATTACAAAATTTCATCAATGTGGTCAACTTTATAAAGCAAAGCTTTTCAAAAGGAGAATATTTAAAACAGTGATGAGGTAGACAATGGCCCCAAAAATTGTATGCACCATACAGAAGTCTGCTGGTTATCTCAATATTAGAATAAACTGGTTACTCGTTTTTCTCCCAATCCTAAATGCTGCCAATATTATCATTATCACTACCACCACTCCCTTTTTAACAGATGAGTAAACTGAGGCACAGTTTCTTACCAAAAGTCATACAACAGTAAGTGGCAGAGATTTGAACCCAGCTCTAGTGGCATAGTGGGTAAGGCATCTGGCTGCTAACCAAAAGTCAGTGGTTCTAACTCACCAGCTGCTCCATGGGAGGAAGATGAGGCAATCCATTTCCTAAAGATTTACAGCCTTGGAAACCCAAACGGAGTCACTGTAAGTTAGAATCAACTTGATGGCAGTGGATTTGGGTTTTTATTTTGTTTTTGGTTACTCTGGCACCAAGCCTTCGTATTTAACCACTAAGTTATACTGCTTTTCAAGGATGGCAAGGTATGTATAAGAAATTCATCATGACCAGGGTGTATGATGCTATGGTGGGTAGCCAGGAAAAAGAAAGGCTTTAAAAGAGAGCCACAAGCCAGATTAGAAAGAAATTTTGTCTTATAAGCCAGTTGTTGGATGTTAGATCACGAAACTCTTGAGAATCTTGACAACTTCTTTCCAGAAAAATAAACATACACAAAATGTGGCAGTGTTAGTGAGCTTACAGAGCCCTTAGCGGGCCCATGGAATTCCAGATAAGAAAACTGCTACAGGGCCATGGAAGTCACTGACACAGTACAGGGAGACAGAAGAGGGAGAAGATGAGAACTTATACTTCTGAAATATCACTTTGGCAACAGCATATAGGACAGATTAGAAGAGGACAAAGCTACAGAGGATGACTAACAAAAAAAGATTATTACAGTAATTCAAGTGAAAATTGATGAGAGCTTAAACTAAGGAAATGACAAAAAACATAGAAAGAAAGTACAAATGAGGAATACTGATATTAGTAACCAATACTAAATATGACCAACTGGATCTCAGGGATAAGAGAGAAGAAAAAGGTATGTCGTGAGAAGAAACAGTTAACTGGTAATTTAACAAGCAGTGATTGCACAAGTCATATATACTAGGAAATATGCTAACAAGCTAGAGATACAATGGTGAACAAGACAAACACCATCCTCACACTTAAAAACTTAATCTACTGGGCACAAAAACAAATAAATAGGTAATTAGAATGTAGCAGAAGTACAATAATGAGTAAAACACAAGGAGTGAAGGAACTCAGAGGATTAAAGAATCATGAGATAGGAGTGACCAATTTAATCCAATGACACTAAGAAGTTGTCATGAATTTAACTGTGCCTCCCCCAAAATTTTTGTCAACATGGCTGGGCCATGATTCTCAGGGGTTCAGTAGTTATGTAATGAGGTTATGTGGCAGATATGTAATGATACCCCATGATACGATCTGATGTGATAAACCCATCAGGTGTAAGAGGATTAAAGGTGGGATGTAACACCTTTCATCCTGTCACAACTCTGAACAATAAATGTAAAGGGAACTTCCCTGGGGTGTGGCCTGCAAGACCTTTTCTCTTACAAGACATAAAAGGAAAGGGGGGGGGGTGCAGCAGAGAGATTGGGACTCTCATACACTGCTGGTAGGACTATCAAATGGTACAACTACTGTGGAAATCAGTATGGCGATTCCTTAAAAAAACTGGAATTAGAAATACCATCTAACTCAACCATTCCATTACTAGGTATATATTCTAAACAAGTGAGAACCAGGTCAAGAACAGATATATGCACACTCATGTCCATCACAGCACTATTTACAATAGCTAAAAGATGGAAACAAGCTAGGTGTCCATAAACTGAAGAATGGATAACAAAACTATGGTACATACACTCAATGGAATACTATGCAACCCTAAAGAATAATGCAGAATCAGCAAAACACCGCATAACGTGGATGAACTTGGAGGACATTATCCTGAGTGAAATAAGTCAATCACAGAAGGACAAACACTGCATTAGTCCGCTATTGTAAAAAGTCAAGGAAAAGTTTATATATGGATGGAAATTTTCTTTGTTGGTTACCAGGGGTGGGAGGGTAGGGTAGGGAACACTGTTAGATAGGTATAGACAAGTATTGATTTCAGTGAAGAAAAGGGCAATGTACCAAATGTGAGTGATCAACATGGTAGCACCAAGGAAGACAATACAGAGAGGTACATGGGAGGTTCAGACAACAAAGATGAACCCTTTTGCACATACAGTACTGCACTGTCAGTGAAGGCAAACATGGATACACGAGTGGATAAATGGGTGGACACGCTGAACAAAGGTATATATATACAGGGGAAGTGCGCCCAAGACCATGTACAGGGTTGGCAGACAGTGTTTCTATAAGTGTATCGGTATGTTCTGTAAGATTTCCCAGGTATATAGTAGAGCTGACAAGGACAAGGTTGTAGTCACTTCTTGGCCACAGCCAGCTACCCAGAGGAAGCGAGTGGCTGGACCTGTAGGCTCGGGACCATAGTCGCAGGGGACATCAAGCTCAATTGGCGTAACATACCACACAAAAACATTGTTCCACATTCTACTTTGGCGAATAGCAACTGGGATCTTAAAAGCTTGCAAGCGGCTATCTAGATTCAACGATGGGTCTCTCCTCGTCCAGAGCAAAGAAGAATGAAGAAAACCAAAGATTCATGGAAACAATTAGTCCAAGGGACTGGTAACTCAGCCTATATGACTATGAGACCAGAAAAACGAAAAGGTGCCTGGCTACCACTATCAACCATTCGGAGGACGAGCTATGTAGGAGATCCTGGATAGAGTGGGAGAACAATGTGGAACAAAACTCAAAATCATTTGGAAAAAAAAAAAGCGGGACCAGGTCTGCTGCTCTGACAGAGCCTGGTAGAACTCCTGAAACTATGGCCCCTAGCTGCCCTTCAGGTCTGGAATTGAACCCACACCTGTGGCTTCCAGTCAAACAAAAGACAGGCATATGAGGTGAACATTTACAGTAGAGGTAGATACAATGCTTGGAGGGACAATCATGGGAGAATAGAAGGAGCGCATGAAGGGATGGACACAGGAAAGAGTAACTATGGGGAGGAAGTGGGTGGGGACATGGTAAACTATCGTCAATGTCATGAGACAAAGTGTATGTGAACTGCTGCTGTATGGAAAGTGCATTTGCTCTGTAAACTTTCATCCAACTCACAATTTAAAAAAAAAGGGGGAAGGGGCTTACCCCCACCAGGAAAAAGCCAGGATCAGTATGTGTCCTTTGGACCCAGGGTATCTGTTCTGGGATCTTCCTAGAACCAATAGACAGAGAAAGGCCTTCCCCGAACCAGTGCTCTAAATTCTGACTTCTAGATTCCAAAACTGTGAGGCAGTAAGTTTCTGTTTTTTAAACACATCTACTTGTGGTATTTCTGTTACAACATCACTAGATAACTAAGAGAGAATTCAAATAAAATAAGAATCTAAAGAAGGGGAGGGGAGGGAACACTATTAAAAAAAAAGGAAAAACATAAATAATTTTGTAGACTGGGCAATTAGAAAATTTTCTAAAAGACCTTAACTGGAACAGTTTCAACTGAAGGGTAGGAAAGAAATCTGACTGTAGGTATAAATGCAGAGTGCTTGGCAAAACCCAAACCCAGTGCCAATGAGTCGATTCCAACTCATAGTGACCCTACAGGACAGCAGAACTGTCCCATAGGGTTTACAAGGCAGAAAATCTTTATGGAAGCAGATTGTCTCATCTTTCTCTCAGAGAGCAGCTGGTGGGTTCAAACCACTGACCTTCCATTTAGCAGCCAAGAGCTTTAACCACTGCATCACCAGGGCTCCTTGTAGAGTGCTTAAGGATGGTTAGATTACTGAAAATTAGTAACATATGTTGTGAAATGAAACACTACTAAAATAAAGTCTTAAGAGACTGTTTAACACAGTCTCCTGAGAGCCATTCTACAATAGCAGCACTAACAGTACTGCGTTTCTTTATACAGTCTTATGTGTGTTTGCTATTGAGTTTTTCAAAACTAAATAATGCACTGTTTAGGAATACATACATGGGTAGTAAATCTAAAAAGAAAAGCAATGGAATGAATAAACCAAAATAGAGGATAGTGGTTACCTCTGGGAGTGTAGGATGGGATTAGGGCTTCAAACAGAAAAGGGCTCACAGGAGATGCTGAGCTACAGGAATAATGTTCTTATTTCTTGATCTATAGGTTACTAAATTACTGAATATGTTTTATCACGGTTTTTATAACTACACTTGTGCATTTTGGCCATTTTTCTGTGTAAAACACATTTCATTAAAAAAATTAAATATATAAATCAAGTAAAACAAAACTTACTGAAAAAAAACAACCAGAAACCAAAATAGAACTAAGAATCTAACAGTCATACTTACATGAAATTTTATTATAATAGAAAAATTCAACCTAATAATTTCATACAACTGTCTATCCCTTAAATAGCAAAGAAACAAAGATTCTATTGTGTAAATATATTACTAACAGTGTTTTTCTCCAATTTTCAAATAACTCACTCACTCACTGCTGTCAAGTCGGATCCAACTCATAGAAACTCCTTGGGTTTCCTAGGCAGCATCACTACGGAAGTAGATTGCCCAAGCTTCCATTCAAGGAGTGGCTGGTGGGTTTGAACTGCCAACCTTCTGGTTACAGTCAAACGCCTTAGGCACTACACCACCAGAGCTCCCTTTCAAGTAACAGTAGTTGCAAAATCAGTAAGAGAAAATAATATTCAACTTCCAGGTCTACATGGTTTTATTCAAAGAATGTAGATCTGTAGAATGATTTTAAACAATATGAGCTTAAATATATCATGAAGCTGGTATCCCAGATGCATTTTTACGAGTACCAATTAAACTTTGAAGACAAATTGTATAGTCTGATACTTGGCAATTTACTTAACAACACATACACACGCACACACAAAACAAAAAAATCACTTATTGTAGGTTCCCTAAAACAATTTCCAGTCCATTATAAAAATTTTATTTTTTGTAATAAGCATTGCTTACCTGTTCCCTACTGAATCTTGAGAGATCTGAAAGTTTGGAATGATAGAAGAAACACCATATTCATCCTGATACTTCTTACAAGATTTGTAATGATGTCTCATGCGATAGAATTTAATCTGTAAATTATTGATTAAAAGGTAATGTGATTTTTAATTTGGAATTCACAAGATTTGAGATATTGTCAACAAAAGAAAAAAAAATTAATTCCATTTAAACAAGCTTTTTTTTAAAGTAAATGATTTTATACTTAAGTACAAGGTGAAAATAAGTAATATATTTCCATCTGTCAGCAGCAGAGGCATTGAAGAATGGTCCATCTGTCCAGACTCATCACAAACAAATATAACAAAAATTTTACGCTTGAGCTTTAAACAGCTAACAGTAATAATAGGCCAATAAATATATACTAAGAGATTGCCTCGTATCGTACTACTACTCATTTCTTTATTCTTTACTAAAATCTGGCATAGTTAGAAAGAGCTTAAAAAATTAAGTTCCCAGGTAAAAACTTGACACATTTTTCAGTTTCTCACTGAGGAGTACAGCCAGAATCTTTCAAGTATGTTTTCCAGCTCCACTCCATTGCCCCGTCAGTGAAACACTTCCCTCAAAGAGATGGAGAAGCAGATCTTACTTGGGTGAATGCATGAAATAGCAACTAGTTTTGCTCAGTGACTCTATTATAGCTGTTAGAAAAAAAATGCCTGCAATAAATCCACAGACACAGGGATATATCCAAAGCCTAACCATCCTTCACCATTTTTTACTCCTTCTCCAAATGATGGAACTATAAAATCCAGATTGAAGAATGCCAGTTATTTGCCAGCATCTTATTTTCCCACCTGTTCCTCAAAAAACTAAGTGTTCTACCAAATATTTTGTAATTTCTTAAATAAATATACAAATAAAACAGGCAGTTAAAAAAAGTTCCTTAACCACACAAATCTATCTGGCCAAATAATTAACCTTTCTATGTGCAAAGCTGAACCCTGATGTTATTGTTAGAAAAACTACTTAAGGGTTGAGTTTGTATCAGAATGCTGTTAATGAGTTAAATGCTAGCTTGCTCATTTAATTCATGTAACTTTTGAGCAATTACTTTGAGAAAAATACCATGCTAAAAATTATGGTGTATTCAAAGAGTATTGGTTTCTGTTCTCAATTAATTTGTAATCTAGTGAGGTCTACAGTCACAACTTTTTGGACTTTTCTGCCCAATTCCCAACTTAAATAAATTTTTTCTCTTCAAAATAGCAGCTACTTCACCTATATTTGTAAGTAGGAATTCCAGAGTACAAACTTGACTTTCTAAGAAGAGATATATCATATTTACTTTACCTGTTTTGCACAGCATCTGCAGCTACCAGAAAACTTCCTCATGATATTTTCAAGGTCTAGTGCCCGTTCAGGACATGCTCTCTCTCTTCTAGTAACATTTCCACGACAGAGAGGACAATGTGTTCCACTTTCTCTCATTGCAGTCAGGAAACATTTTCTACAGAAACTAAACCAGACATTTGTGACACATTAACTAGAGAAAAAACTACTCTTTCATTTCTGTGATTAATATCAAACAGGTAGGAAGGGGAAAGGATGGAGAGAGAGCAGCCCACCATCTCCTCGGTTAGCTCAACAAGAAGTGGCACGTTCTAAGGAGAATCAGAGATGGGGACCTCCTTAGACATCAAGATTAAAAGAGTTTATCACACTGGGCTAAGTGGGATGTGCAGGTCTGCAGATTCTGTCATCTCCAATGGCCCAACACAATTCTTGGTGTCCCTAGGAGGAAGCAGGCGAGCTTCCTGCCAGGTGCATCCCCATGTACACAACCCAGTGATCTGTAAGGGGCCACCATGACTGAGGAACACGGACAGAGTGAATAGACCAGTGTCCCCAAAAGTCTGGCCCCTTGAATATCTTACTAGGTAAGGGACCCAAGGCATGTTGTACAGGGAGTCCTGAGTGAGCAAAAAGCTAGATGAACAACTGTCCTTCACTATGAAAGTGAAATGTGAACTAATAAATGGCAAAATTAACCTTAAAAGTAAAAACTGGTATATCAGATCATATTCAGTTCTATCATACAAATGTTACTAATTTTCCTTGTTGTATTAATTAAAAAACATACAGAAGAACTGGTATATTAAAATGCCAGTCTAAAAATAAAAATTATGCCATTAAAAAAAGTGATAACGGATATTCATGCTGAATAAGTTAGGCTATTCATATGACATATCTCATAATTTTTTAAACTGCATGTACTTCTCAAAGTATAATATTGATAATTGGATTAGAGATATAAAAGAAATTATAAACAGTATATGAAAAAGAGCAGCTCTGGTGGTACAGTGGTTAAAGCATTCAGCTGATAAACAAAAAGGTGGCAGTTCAAACCCACCAGCCACTCCGCAGGAGGAAGATGAGGCAGTCAACTTCCGTAAAGCCTGGGAAACCCTATGGGACAGTTCTAATCGGTCCTATAGGGTCACTATGAGTTGGAATCAACTTGAGGGCAATTGAGTTTTTGTTTGGTTTTTATGTGAAAAATAAATATTAATATAACATTATCAGAAGAAACGTAAGCACAGGAAATACTAGATCTTATTCTGGCTCTGCCATTTAGTAGTTGTATGATTTTATGCAACACATTTAACCAGAATGAATCTCCACTTCTTCCCCTTATAAAAATCAGAAAATGGCCCACAGCAGCTTTTGTCTCAAACTGATGTACTTCAAGACGCTATTCCACAAAATATGAATAGGTCTTCTACAAAACAGTACACAAACTGGTTTGGGAAATTACAGTGTAAACAACAAAGTTAAATGGGTTTTTCTATAGCTTCTAGTACTTACTATGCTAAGGAAAGCTTAATGTTGTCTAGGAGATTAAGATAAATCACAAATATTTATATCTGGAATCCAGAGCAAGTATACATTTAATCTAATCCTCTATAAATGCAGATATATTGGATAGTCCTCACCTGTACTAACAAAAATTAAGACATAATAAGTATAATACGGATCACAGAATTTGGATTTCTGAACAAGTCAATTTTCCACTCTAAAATCAGTTTCCTTACCCATAAAATAACAAATGCACACTTCATAGCATTGTTCAGAGGATTAAAATAGATAATGCATGTAAATGCTTATCACAGTATTTGTCACAGTCAGGTAGTAAGTTCTCAATAAAAAGTAGCTATTATTACTAATGTGACATTACAAGTGATTACCAATTAATATCATAAACTAAAACATTTAAAATATTTACCATAACTAATTTAAAAAAATGGAAAGTAAATAAAATCAAGTTGCTACTTCTTTTCATTTATCAAATTAGAAAAAGGTTAAAATAAAAATAATCTGTGTTAAAGAAGATATAAGAAAATGAGTGCTCTATCCTTCTGGAAAGAAATTTGTCAATATTCATCAAAATTCCAGGAGCTCTGGTGGCAGAGTGGCTGTGGCATTTGGCTGCTAATTAAGAGGTGGTAGTTTGAACCCACCAGTCACTCCATGGGAGAAAGATGAGGTAGTCTGCTTCCATGAAGATTTACAACTTTGGAAACCCTATGAACAGTTTTCCTCTGTCCTGTATGGTGTCTATGAATTGGAATGGACTTGATGGCAGTGGGTTTAGTTTTTTTTTGGTATCAAAATGCTTAAATAGGAGGTATTCCAAAAGTCTTTGTGTAGTTTTGGGAGTTTTAATAACCCCAGAAGTATAACTTGAGTAACTTGAAATACGTCTTCAATAAACTGAAATATAAACTTACAAAAACCATCATTTGAAAGGCTATTTCTACTTCTTTTACATTTAGCTTTGTAAATTGAATAATGGAAGTTTTCATTTAAATTCTTTGTTTCAGCCAATGTCTGAATTCTTCAGACTGTAAAAGTAAAAAAAAGAAGGGGGAAATTAAAGATCAAAGAGAAAGGGTAACTGAACAACAATCTAGAATATGATGTAGTCTGCACTAAGGAAGGGGTAGAAGGAGGGTGCAAGTGTATGGTATGGCTTTTCTAGCCATGTTGTTGTTATGTGTTGTTGAGTCGGACCCAACTCATAGCGACCCCTCCTTGGGTTTCCGAGGCAGTATCACTACGGAAGTAGATTGTCCCATCTTCCTTCTGAGGAGTGGCTGGTGGGTTTGAACTGCCAGCCTTCTGGTTAGCAGTCAAGTGCCTTAAGCATTATGCTACCAGAGCTCCCAATAATCTAGCCATAGTCTTTGTAAACCCCCTGGTGGAATTTGCCATGAGCAACTGAGTAGCTCCTGATTTATCCACCTGGTATATTTCTGTCGGGAGCAGCATGAAGTAATTTTCTGGGAAGTTCTCTCTCTCAGGTGTGTAGAACTCTGATGTTAGGATTGGTTGGTTTGGGGCACTCTGCCAGCCTCAAAAGCAGCCCTCCTAGAAGCCAGCTGAGAAAGACATGCTGAGAGAAATGTGCTGCTCAGAAACAGGACAGAGACACGCACTGCTCAGAGAAAGATGTACTACTGAGAGAGACGGTTGGCTGAGAGAGACTGAGCGCATTCCTGAACTTGAATTGTAGCCTGTTGCTTCTCTAATAATCCCCATAATCTGTGAGTTCAGTGTAGCCACTGCAGCAAATTATCGAACCCAGCAGAGAGGTGGTAGGTGCTGCAGGAGGAACAGTTGGTGTCAAGGTTATTAAGAGGGCTGGAGGGTGGTGGCATGTCTGGCCTTATAAGAACAGGCATTAGGCTGCTGATGGTGATTCTGTCCTCCTCTTGAACAGTCAGAGGAGGTCAGAAGATGCCGCCTCCCTGCCCCTTTCACAGAAGGATAAGATGATCTGTTTTAGAAATTCAGTTCTCATACTGTCACTAAAGTGGAGGCTTCTTCCTACGTTGAAATATAAAATTAATGGAATTTTTTGATAATTAGTTGCAGTAGAACGAGAAAGGCAGGGCATTTCTAACTTAGAACACTTGAGTAAAAGGTGACAGCATCAACCAAGAAATACTTGAAATTTGGTTTGACAAAGGTTTGACAATTCCAAGTTCAAAGTACCTAGAAAAATATCAATACATGATATATAGATGGAAATATGACTCTAGAAATTAGGGGAGGAAACAAGGAGAGAAGAGCACCAAAGAAACAATCTAGAAATACAAATGTTTAAAATTGTATTTGCAGGAGGAAGGTCAGGGAAAGAACAACCAGGATGAAATATTGTTATAGAAGCCAAGTCTAGTAAGCTACCAAAGAGAGAGATATTTAAAGAGATGAGACTAAAAACTATTACCAAACCATCAGGCTAAACTTTCCTCTTTGAATAAAGAACTGAAACTATCTGTTAACGAAGTCCATACTATTGTTGTTGTTGTTATGTGCCGTCAAGCCAAACCTGACTCATAGTGACCCCTCCTTGGGTTTCCGAGGCAGTATCACTACGGAAGTAGGATTGCCCAACCTTCCTTCCAAGGAGTGGCTGGTGGGTTTGAACCGCCAGCCGTCTGGTTAGCAGGCAAGTGTCTTAGCCACTATGCTACCAGAGCTCCCGAAGTCCATACTAGGGAAGGAAAAAATAAAGAGGGGAGGGTGAGAATCAAGCATAAAAATAATGAAGGCAATTGAGTGAGAGAAATGAAGTAGAATAGTTAACCATTAGTGGGTATTAGTATGTGGCTAATTTAATAATTATAAATACAGAATATTAAAAGATTTTTAACTACGATGCACCAACAGAAGTTTTATTTAGGTTGTTGTTGTTATGTGCCGTCGAGTCGAACCCGACTCATAGCGACCCCACCTTGGGTTGCCGAGGCAGTATCATTATGGAAGTAGATTGCCCAACCTTCCTTCCGAGGAGTGGCTCATGGGTTTGAACTGTCAGCCTTCTGGTTAGCAGTCAAATGCCTTAGGCGAAGGGGTAAAATTTCAAAGTTCATTTATAAACAATTAAAATTACTTGTAAAACCACCATGCACTCACCAGTATGACAAAAGAGTTGGAAAATTGTTAAGTGTTGAGGAAGATGTGAAACAACCTAAATTTGTATTAGGAGTAGAAACAGATACAACCATTTGGAAAACTGATTAGTAGTTATTTTCTTAAGTCAACATACGAACATACTATAGTCCAGTAATTCCATCCCTAGGTATATACGCAACAGAACTGCATATATACTCTACAGCTTTCCCAGAAAATTCATAGCCACACACTATTTATTGTTGTTGTTATTGTTATGTGCCGTCGAGTAGGCCCCGACTCATAGCGACCCCTCCTTGGGTTTCCGAGGCAGTATCACTACGGAAGTAGGATTGCCCAATAGTCAAAAACTGAAAAGTACACAAATATCCATCAACAGAAGAATGAACAAACTGTTATATATTCAGATGATGAAAACTATAATACACTCTAATGAGAATGAAAAATGAAAAAGCACAGCTACATTAACAATACGGATGGACACAATGTTCAGCTAAAGAAGCCAGACATAAAAAGGTACATAATGTATGATTATGTATTTTTTTAAAATACAAAAATCTGGTAAAACTAAGTGATGTGTTAAAAGTCAGGTTAGTGGTATCCTGGGTGGGGAGGGAAGGAATGTAATGCTTGGAGAAGGGAGCATTACTTTTCCAGAGTGCCGGTAACGTTCTGTGGCTTGATATGGATGCCAAGTCTGCTCAGTTTGGGAAAATACACTGAGGTGGACATTTATGATGTGGACCTATTCTATATGTATGATATCTTTAAATTTTTTTTAAAAAAAATTAAGAGTAAAAACAATGATAGTTAAAATTGATATAAAAAATAGATTACTTTGTAACTTATCTTAAAGTAAGAATGAATGCTAAAATTAAAGAGGAGGGGAAGAAATAACTAAAAACAAAAAAAAAAGGGAGGGGAGATTTCACCTCACCTGAGTCATAATCCAGGTACTCTAATACTCAACCAATAGAAGAAAGAAAGAAAAAATGGTTTGTGAGAGGAATTTTCAGAACTTAAAAAAAAAAAAAAAAAAAAAAAGTCTGCAAAATAAGATGACTGACACCTGTACAAAGAATTAAAAAATAAAAAACCCAAGCCCAGATATTTCACTGGAAATTTTCAGAACAAAAATATTTTTAAACTCTAATAGCTTCCAGAGTCAGAGTATGCTCTAAGTGATACTGAGAATCAGATTAGCATCAAACTCATTAGCAATAACAGATGACAAATTAATAGAAGATGTGTGGAAAGTTCTGAAGGAAAATGATTCGCAAACCAGAATTTCATCCTTTGTATACTGAATCATTTGCTTTATATGATTTAGGCATTTCTGATAAAACTATATATATGACACTGAAAAACTTTGCTAACAAATATTGGTAACAATGTGGGGAAACTGGAACCCTGAGCCACTGCTGGTAGGAAAGCGAAACGGTACAGCCATCGTGGAAAAAGTGTGGCCATCTCTCAAAAAACTAAAAATAGAACTACCATGTGACCCAGCAATTCCTCTTCTATGCATATACCCCCAAAACTTGAAAGTACAGACTCAGATACTGGTACATCAATGTAACTGTAGCCCTTTTCACTACAGCCAAAAAAGATGGAAACAACCTAAATGCCCATCAATGGATGAATGGATAAGCAACATGTGGTACATATAACAATGGAATGCTACTCAGCCAGTAAGAGAAATGAAGTCTACATACGTGCTACAATACGAATGCAGCTTGAAGACATTATGCTGAGTGAAATAAGGCAATCACAAAAGGACAAATATTGTATGGCCTCACTTAAAAAAATGAAAAGAACAGGCAAATGTTTATTAGTGGTTACAAGGGGCAGAAAGGGAGCCTTATTGCTTCTATAATGAGTTTCAATTAACAGTGATGGAAAAATTGCATTGATTAAGAGTACAGTTACATAGCCAATTAATGCAACTACTATCAATAAATTGCATACCTGTAAAAAGCTGAATTGGCAAAAGTTGTGTGATAGTTAAAACAACAAAAACCAATAGTTGCTGAGGCTGCTCATATATAACCAAACACCTCATGGGATTTGGTTCCTTTATCTGGATGTTTAGGGTCACAATCATGGGACATCCCAGTTAACTGGCCTAACATTTTTAATGCTGCCGTTCTACCTCCACCTCCTAGCTTGCTGCATAGTGCATGAGGTCTTAAAAAGCCTGCAAACAGCCACCCAAGGCACAAGTGGTCTCTACTCACTTAAAGCAATAGAAGGAGAATCAAAAGTAAGAGGAAATGAAATGTGTGGCTAACTTCTTCCATGCACAACTGCCCCTTTGCCATGAGATAAAAAGAATTAGATGGTATCCGGCTACCATTAACATTTTGATCAAAGATTCTATGGAAGAATCTAGATCAAAATCTTGATTAAAAAATCTTATTATGCAGAACAGAATTTCAAATTCTCATGAAATCCAGGTTTTTTTCTAGCCATGGAAAAACTACTGCCCAAAGATAATCTTTATACCTAAACCAAAAGTCTTCTTTTGCCATTGAGTTGGCTCTGACTCTTAGCAGCCCTATATACAACAGAATGAAACACTGCCCAGTCATGTGCCATCCTCACAGTCAAGTGCTATGCTTGAACCCATGTTGCAACCACTGTGTTAGTCCATTTCACTGAGGGTCTTCCCTCTTTTGCTTACCTTCTACTTTACCAAGCATTATGTCTTGCTCCAAAGACTGGTCTCCTGAAGTCTTCTTAAAACTAAACAATACCTCAACTAGTGAAGAATGTCTGCCTTGAACATTATGCTCTTTTAAAGAAGTATCTATAGGGAATCAAACTGACAATAGTAACTCAAAAGATTAGATAAGAAATTTAGAAGGCAGTGTATTAATGATAGAGAAGTCAGAAAAGGAGATGAGAATGGCTGTACAACTCAAAAAATGTAATCAATGTCACTAAATTGTACGTGCAGAAATTGTCAAGTTGGTGTATGTTCTGTTGTGTATAGCCTCAACAACAAAAACAAAATTTAAAAAATACACTTAGACCACCCTGGTGATCTTGTCACAGAGCACTAACAAAACCACAACAAATCCAAATAAAATACTTGTAAAATCCTAACACATTTTAAAAGGCAAATAATTAAGTTTTTAATAAACACATTAGCCTAAAATTTTTTAAAAAGTAATGAATGAGTAACTGAAGCTGGTAGATTATGAAGATAAATGTAAAATACACAAAGGAAAGGAAAATCATGCAACAGCTATTCTAAGACAGCCTCAATAAATGAACCAAGAATATCGTGTGAGCACTGTGTACAGCAGTATATAATTATGTGGCTTGTCATGTTCAGCTGTGTTTAATATACTACACTTCAGCTGCCATTTGCTGATGGTTTAAACATCAACGTGTAGGGGGAAAATCACATATTAATCAATCTGTTCTGATATAATCTTTTGTAGGGAAACAGACTGTGTCATCATTCAGCCTTTAACCTTGTTTGTTCCTTTTGATATGGAGTTTACATTTTAATACAGTCTAAACTCATCACGTTTTTTCCCAAAATTATGGTTCCTGATTTTGTAGTTGTAAATCATCCCTGACTACAGTCTTCAATATGGATTATACCTCAATATAAAGAAAACCAAAAATTCTCACAACTGGACCAATAAGCACATCACAATAAATGGAAAAAAGGTTGTCAGGGATTTCATTTTCTTGAATCCACCATCAACACCCATGACAGCAGCCATCAAGGAATCAAACATCATATTGCATTGCGCAAATCTGCTGCAAAAGACCTCTTTGAAGTTTGGAGCAAAGATGTCATTTTGAAGACTAAGGTGTGCCTGACCCAAGCCATTTTCAATTGCCTCATATGCACGTGAAGCTAGACAATGAATAAGGGAAACCAAAGAAGAGCTGATGCATTTGAGTTGTGGTGTTGGCGAATACTGAAAACACCATGGATTGTCAGAAGAACGAACAAATCTGTTCTGGAAGAAATGCAGCCAGACACTCCTTAGAAGTGAGAATGGCCAGACTTCATCTCACCTACTTTGGTCATGTCTGAAGAGACCAATCTCTGGAGCAAGACATAATGCTTGGTAAAGTAGAAGGTCAGCAAAAAAGGGAAGACCCTCAACAAAATGGACTAACACAGTGGTTGCAACAATGGGTTCAAGCATAGCACTTGACTGTGAGGATAGCAAAGGACTAGGCAGTGTTTCATTCTGTTGTATATAGAGCTGCTAAGAGTCAGAGCCAACTCAATGGCACCTAATAACATATCATCCAATTTCAAGATCAGAGATATTCCTCTGCATTTCCTTCCGAAAATGTTAAGTTTTCCTCGTCACATTTAAGTCTTTCATTCATGTGAAACATTAGTACATATAAGTATAATGTAGATATTCCGTACATAAAGCCATTGCTCAAATACTATCTAATTGAATAAACCATTTTGTCCTGCTGTTTTGTAACATCACACCTATCAAAGATCAATAGGAACCGTTTCCAGCCTCTCTAATATATAATGATCACTACTTATACTGAATTAATTCCACATCATTTTAATTACTACAGTTTCATGTCATGATATCCAATTGATATCAGTTGATTATATCTCTGTGTCTTACTTTTTCAAAACTACCTTAGTTACCCAGAGTCATGAACTCTTCATTAGAAATTCTGGACCAATTTACAAGTTCTACCAAAATTTGCTGGGATTTTATTATAATTGCATTAGTAGTTTTAGAATTGTCTGGAAAAGTGGTATCTTTATTTTACTGAATTTTTCTATCCATAAATATGTCATGTCTCTCTACTTACTCATGTTTCTTTCATGCTTTTCCAAAAAGCTTTTAATTTTCTCTATAAAAACCTTTTTTATTTTTATTAGGTTTATATCCAGGTACTTTATAGTTGTTTGTTGCCATTATGAGTGGGATTTTTCTTCAATTAAATTTTTTATCAGATGTGTATAAAGAAATGTCAATATAAAGAAATGTTATTTTTACCTATCATATACCTAAAAGAGCTCTGGTGGCGCAGTGCCTAAGGCATTTAACTGCTCACCAGAAGGTTGGCAGTTCAAACCCACCAGCGGCTCTGCAGAAGGAAGACAGGGCAATCTACTTGCATAAAGATTTACCATCTCAGAAACCCAATGGGGGTCGCTATGAGTCAGCATCAACTCAATGACAATGAGTTTGGTTTGGTTTTTATCTTATACCTAAAGAGCTCTGGTGGCATAGTGCCTAAGGCATTTATTTTACTGCTAACCAGAGGCTGGCGGTTCAAAACTTCCTCTGAAGGAAGACTGGGCAATATACTTTCATAGTGATACCACCTTGGAAACCCAAGGAGGGGTTGCTATGAGTCCGATCTGACTCGACAGCAGTGAGTTTAGCTTGGTTTGGTTTGGTTTACCGAGCTCTGGTGGCACAATGACTAAGGTATCTGACTGCTAACCAGAAGGTTTGTGGTTCCAACCCACTAGCTGCTCCACAGAAGCAAAATGGGACAATCTATTTCCATAAAGATTTACTGCCTTAGAAATCTAATGAGGGTCACTGAGTCACAATAGAACTGACGGCAGTGGGTTTGGTTTTTGGTATCTTATATCTAAAAGAAGCTCTGGCAGCACAGTGGTAAAGGCGTTTGGCTGCTAAACAAAAGTTTCGTGGTTCAAATCCACCAGCCATTCCACGAGAGAAAGATGAAGCAGTCTGTTTCCATAAAGAGTAAAGCCTTGGACACCCTGTAGGGCAGTTCTACTTTGTTCTATAAGGTTGCTGAGTCAGAACTGACTCACTGGCAATAGTAAGTTCAGTTTTTGGTTTAAGTAAGACTAACATGCAAAGATAAGCCAGAGTATTCTATTGTGTGAAAAAAGTCAAGTCATGCAATGTATATTGCATGATCCCATTTATACTTTTTAAAGAATGTGTATGCTTATAAATGAAATCAGAATAAGAGGGTTAGAAGATGACAGATACATCAACCTCTTAATAAGGGTTACACTTCTGGCAATGATAATGGGTGACTTATCCTTTTTCTACAATTTGAATTTTTTATTACATTTAATATGCCACTGCCTTTATAATTTCAAATAATACATTTTAAAATTAATAAAATAATGTAACCATTTTTAAATACCTCATATACATATCCTGATATATATAAGCCAGGAAAGAAATTTGAGCCCCTATTCATAACATATGTATGAAATATCTACAAATAAATTTTTAAAAATGTAATTGTTTTCAGAGAAGAATGTAAAAAACTTATTAAATGAGGAAAAGAACTCAGCTTACTTACCTATTTCCTAATTCATAATAAACAATTCACTGCAAACTTTAATACTTTTCAAAATTTCCGGTACAGTGTACATTACTCTTGAATCTATCCAAGTACAGTATGTTACCCAAATTCTATTTATAAGGTATAGTTTTGGTTACCTAGTGCTGCTCTGACAGGAATATACCACAAATGGGTGGTTTGAGCAAATAGGAGTTTATTTTACATTTAAAGGCTTTAAAGCCCAAGTTCAAAGTGCCAGGCTCTAGGGGCTGGGTGAAAGCCCCTCAACCTTGGGCTTTAGCTCTGCCACCTACTCCTGGCCCACTGAAGTTGGAAGCTTTTCTTCATTCAGACAGCTGCTGGCTGCTGAGCCTAACAAACCCATGGTCAACATGTGAAAAGGCACAGTCTCAATATTACCAAACAACACAGCAGGCCACTGATTCAAGGCCGTGGAAAGTCCCAAGATTGGCATAGCATGGCAGGCTGTTGAATGACATGGCTATGTGCAGGTGCAGGGTTCAAGCGTGCCATAAGCTAGAGACCTTCCACAAAGCTGCTTCTTATATATGGGAAGCAGACCACATCCCTAAAGCAGCTACTCAGTGGCTTGTGGAAGACCACACCATGGAGATGAGGAGATGACTACTAGTCTCATCATGGGGAATAACTACCACCAGCTGACCAGCCACTCAACCAGACCCAGCCACACTGACACACGATCTTAACTACCACAGATATGTATGACTTTTAATTTCAAAACAAATTTCAAACCTTTTGATTTTAAAAGCCAGCACCCCCATCAAAAAAGTATTACATGTAAGTATGCATGCAAATGTCTTAAGTCAGGCACAATAGTATAATGGAAGACTGTGGAATAGGATTTAAAAAAAAAAGTCCCATATCAAATCTTAGCAAACCAAATGCAATTCACTTACTTTACAGAAGTGTGTTGCATTTGCATTAGCAGTAAAGTATTTTACTTGGAAAACTACTGTTCATTAGACTTCATTCCTTTATTGATGAACCTGTTTTTTGCTCCCTGCCCCCCACTGCCCAGCATATTAAGTATACAAAAATATTTAGTCAAATGCTGAATGAATTTTTACTAAAAAGCAGAAACAAGGCCAGGAATTTCTATTTTGCATACTTGCACACATATTGGCAAAGACTATAAAAATAAATCAAAGGATTAAAGGCATAAAAATAGAAAAGCAAGAAATAAAAAGCAAATTAGAAAACTATTTTATTAGGAAATCTTAAATTAATCCAAAAATTTATCACATGTGATAAATTAGCTGAACAAATTTTACAATACCATAAACTCTCAAACAGCAATTGTATTACTGTAGACTAGTGATAATGTCAAACACACAATGAAAAACATTCATATAAGAAACTAGAAAAAGGAATCAGGTTTAAAATCAACTTAGGACTTTATTCAAAATATATAAAGAATCAAAGATTTCTACTTTAAAAAACATAATAAAGTAGAAACTAATTAGTAAAACTAATTAAAGTCCCTAAAGATGATTGCTTTACAGGATGACTGGTTTACAGAATTTTAACTAAATAGATACTAACACCCTTAAGGAAGACTAAAGGCTGGCAAGAATATATCTAAAGGCAAAAATATTAATTCTATACCACTACAGTTTAAAATATTATATCCATGTATTTTAATGCATATTCATTTAAGCACTTGTTACAAAACATACACTGGGGATATAACAGGGAACAAAACTCACAAATACCCCTACTCTGATGGGATTATGGCCTTATGGTACACAGGCACATGTGCAGATTTGCCTGTTTACACTATATTCCTCCTAAGTGATTAACAAGCCAAAGTATACTGCGGGAAAACAGTAAAATTAACTTATGAAATTGAGGGATGCCAAAAGAACAAAATTATTTTAAGAATCAAATACATTAAAAAAATACTTAAAACAATGAAAAAGGAATTCAATTTAAGATATACTGAGGGCCACTGAATATAAGAATGGCAAATCAACCAAGAATTCACATGTCATACATCTCTGTATTCCACTAGTCAAAAAAATTTGAAAAATTTTAAAAAGAATTCAACTTTTAGAAAAAATTTGAGTAGCATTATAATGTTTGCTAGAGAACTATGGGAAATCAAATTACATTGAGTTTGAATGTACAAGATGTAAGAATTTACAGAAAAAAGCAACCAAATAGGAAAATAATGTAAACTTAAAATAATAGATTATAATAAAAAAGCCATAAAAATTATCAGAAATGTATGCAGAGTACACTCTGAGGACTAAAATTAAAAATTATTATTTAAAAAAATTTAATATTGAAAGAAGCACACAGCTTTGCTAGCAACTGAAGTTAAGTATTAAAGTGACCTCTAAGTGAAGATTGGGCAATATACTTCCATAGTGATACTGCCTCAGAAACCCAAGGAGGGGTCGCTATGAGTCGGATCTGACTTGAAGGTTGTGAATTTGGTTTTTCTGGCTAACCAAAAAAATAAAACCCATTGCCACCGAGTAGATTCCAACTCAAAGCAACCATACAGGACAGAGAAGAACTGTCCCTTAGGGTTTCCTAGGTGGTAAGTCTTTAAGGAAGCATGCTGCCTTATCTTTCTCCCATGGA
>NW_006921981.1:3120844-3125240 GCF_000298275.1 Orycteropus afer afer | reverse complement strand
AATATATATATATATATATACACACACATATATATACATAATACACTAAAAATTTAAAGTTGATAAAGATGTAATACAGATAATTGTACCAATGGCATTTTGTAAGTTACCTCCATTTTGTGGAAAGCAGTATGACAGTAATAAAAGTATCAGATACCATTACTAAATACCTAGTATTTGTTAGGCAATGTTCCTGAAAGTTTACATTCATTACCTTGAACTCTTATTTTTTTTTTAAAAAAAAACTTTAGATGAGAAAATAGGCTTGAAGAATAAAAAGTTAAGAAACCTGTGTGAGGTTAAAAGCTATTAAGATGTTTCTGTCATTAAAATACAAGGCTCTGCACATTCCCTCCTACCCCAGGGTTCTTACTCAAGAATATTCCCACTACCCACAATGTTCTATGCACAAATACAGGCCTCCACAAATCAACCTCTACTCATCATTTAGATCAATCTCAGCAACAATCTCACTCACTTAAGAAAAGGTCTTTGCTGACCCACAAACCTATACTTGATCTGGTTCCATTACACTCTTTCTTGTAAACTTTCAGTTTATAATTATACATTTATCTGGATGTTTATTTCAAATACGTCTTACCAACACCTAGCTCCAAGAGGACAAGGATATCTGATTTGCTCACCACTATATCCCTAGCCCTCAAAGAGATGGATTGACACAGTGGCTGTAACAATGGGCTCAGGTATACCAAGGACTGTGAGGCTGGCACAGGACTGAGCAGTGTTTCTTTCTGTTGTACATAGGGTCACTGTCCACTGTCAGTCAGAGCCTACTCGACGGCACCTAACAACAACAATAACATATCCTGAGAACTAACACAGTGCCTGGCACCTACAAGCACACTTCATTTCATTATACTTCACTTTACTGCACTCTGCAGATACTGCCTTTTTTTTTTTTTTACAAATTAAAGGTTTGTGGCAACCCCTCATGGAGCAAGTCTCTTGGTGTCATTTTTCCAACAGCATGTGCTCACTTCATATCTGAGTCATATTTTGGTAATTATAATATTTCAAACTTTTTCATAATACTATTGCATACTTAATAGACTACAGTATAGGGTAACTATAACTTTTATATGCACTGGGAAACCATAATATTCGTGTAACTTGCTTTACTGTAATAGTCACTTTATTGTAGTCTGGAGCTGAACCCACAATATCACCAAGGTAAGCCTGTACTAGGCATTAGTGTTTTTGAAAGCAGTGAATGCCAACTTAGCCTATTCCAATCTGACAACTATTAAGTCCCTTAACCCAAAGATAGAGTCCATGGTTCTCAAATCAAAACACTAAGCACATTCCAAACGTACAAAACATTTTGTTAGAGCTGTAATAATCCTTATATGACATATCTTTCAAAAGATAAATTCCACATCTCAGAATTTACCTTACAAACTGACACATGTGAAATCATGTATATACAAGTTTATTTGTTGCAGCATTATTTGTAATAGCAAATGTACTTCACTATGAGACTGGATAAATGATACATCATCCAATGGAACACTAAATAAGGCTTAAAGAATAAAAAGTTAAGGTTCTGTGAGATCAGAGGTTTTTCTCTTGTTCACTGCTGTACCCCAGTACTTGTACATAATAAACACTATTTATTCAATGAATAAGCCATAAAAAAAGAATAAAGCTGCTACATATGTACCAATACAGAATGATCTCCAAGATACTACATGAAAATAGGAACAAAACTCAAAGTCATTTGGAGAAAAAAAAAAGGGGGGGGGACCAGGTTTGCTGGTCCGATAGAGCCTGGTGGAACCACTGAGATTATGGCCCCTAGCTGCCCTTCAGATCTGGAATTGAACCCACAGCTGTGGTTTCCAACCAAACAAAAGACAGGCATATGAGCTGAACATTTACCTGAGGCAGATACACTCCTTGGAGAGAACAATCATGAGAGAAAGAAGGGCTGCTTATGCACAGGGAGACAGCTCAGGGGGCAGGAGTCCATGGACGGATGGACACAGGGAAGAGGTAACTATGGGGAGGAAGTGGGAGGGGAGCCATTGCATTGTGGTAAACTGTGGTCAATGTCATGAGACAAAGTATATGTGAACTGCTGTATGGAAAGTAAATATGCTCTGTGAACCTTCACCCAAATCACAATTTAAAAAAAAAAAAGATACTACATGAAAATAGTAAAATACGAAAGAATGCAAAGAGTATGCTGTTTTAAAAAAACAGAAATATAACACATTCACTTTATATACACATCTCTGCAGTATATGTAAGCATAAATAAGGTAACACTGATTATGGAAGATAACGTTATTCCCATTTGTACATTTAAAATTTTTAATCGTATGACTCAATTTCCCATTCACAAGAACTCCTCTGGTATTAAATATCTGGATCAAAAAAATCTGAAACAGGTTTCTTTCCATTAACTATAATTATCTAGCTTTTTATAAAGTTATTCAACAATATTTAATATTTTTATGGGTTTTGAAAACTGTAAAGCACAACACAAATACAAGACTTATTATTCACAAACATTACGTCATTTGGTCCTTGCAACAATCCTTTGAAATAATTATTTCTACTCCTGTTTCACATACAAGAAAACAAGCTCAATGGGGCTCAATGACATGACCAAATGTTACAGCCAGTGTTACAGCTAGTAGCTGAAGATCTCCCAACATACTCATTCATTCCTTTATTCAATAAATACTAAATACCTATAATAGGCTCAGGAGTAAAAAGTAGGCCTGAGTTTCTATCTTTAAAGCTTATAGTCTAACTGGCAAGGCTATATGATTCTAAAAATGTTTAATATAAACTGTGATAAACCAAACTCACTGCCATCCAGTTGGTTCCAACTCATAGCGACCCCTCCTTGGGTTTCCAACAGAAATAGATTGCCCAACCTTCCTTCCAAGGAGTGGCTGGGGGGGTTTGAACTGCCAAACTTCCGGTTAGCAGTCAAATGCCTTAGGCACTATGCCACTAGAGCGGCCATAAACTGTGTTAAGAGGTACAAAGTTATGCCAGGTCTTTTATCTCCAACTCTACTTTCTTCCATACCTCTGTACCATAAATCATGTGTTCTCAGATATAAAACTGCTTATCCTCATCTCCCTTTGGGCTGGACTGTATGAATTTGCTAACCAGTTGCTGTAAAGTCTGTCCGGACTCATGATGACCCCCCAGGTGTGGCAGAATAGAACTGTACTCCATATTTTTAATGACTCAGTTTTTAGAAGTAAATCACCAGGCCTTTCTTTCAAGTGCCTCTTCTTGCTAGCTGCCATCAAGGCAATTCCAACTCATGACAACCCTTTGTGATACAGAATACAACTCCTCCACAGTTTTCTTGGCTGCAATCTTAACAGAAGCAAATCACCAGGCCTTCTCTACCACATTAGGTTTCAAACCACCTTTCTAAAGTTAGCAGTTGAGCAACAAACCATTTGTGCCACCTAGATGCCTCTAAGGAGCACTGGTGGTGCAGTAGTCAATGGGCTTGACTGCCAACTAAAAGGCTGATGGTTGGAACCCACCAAGTGCAATGCAGGACAAAGATGTGGCAGTCTGCTCTCATAAAGATTTCAGCTTTGGAAACCCTATAGAGAAGCTCTACTCTGTCCTATATAGGGTTACTATGACTTAGGATCATCCAGAAGAGAAAAAGTTTGGAGGGTGCTTCTAGGTAATTTCAAACAGAGCCTTTGGTTTGGCAGCCAAGCTTGTATAAACCCTCTCCACCACCCAGGAACTCGCACGTGAATTTGCTATACAGAGTTTATTTCAAAACAAAGTAGAAGGATAAGAGAATAAAAACATGCAAAGAATTATTAAAACTATTTTCACTTATCAAAGGAGCATGCATCTGCAGCATACTGCATTGCTCTAAAAGAAAAGGGTATCAATAAATTTCTTCAAACTAGCAAATGCCAGATAAATTTCTGTTCTTTTTCATTCCCCAATAAAAGGCTGATCAGAGAAAAAACACTTTCCCACCCAATTTTAGAATTAATTAAAAACCTGGCACCATTTATCTTCCTAAACAGTTCCTCCAGGCACAGATAGTTCACAGTTAAGTGCCAGGTTGGTTTGCTACCAACCAAAAGGTAGGTGATCTGAATGCACCCAGAGCTCCAAACCAAGTCCTGGCAATCTACTTCCAAAAGATCACAGCCACAGAAAATCGCATGGAACTCTACTCTGACACACACAGGGTCACCATGAGTCTGAATCAACTTGAGGCTAACTTTTTGTTGTTGTTACCTCTAGAGAGCATTACGATAAAATCTCAAAAAACCTTAAAAACAATCAACGTCATCCACCACATAAATAAAACAAAGGAGAAGAACCACATGATCATATCAATTGATGCAGAAAAGGCATTTGATAAAATC
>NW_006921981.1:3112740-3118129 GCF_000298275.1 Orycteropus afer afer | reverse complement strand
GATCTTAAAAGCTTGCAAGCTGCCATCTAGATGCAACAATGGGTCTCTCCTAGTCCAGAGCCAAGAAGAATGAAGAAAACCAAAAATTCATGGAAACTATCAGTCCTAGCGACTTGTACACCATCTGATCTGCAGCCTATATGACTAGGAGACCAGAAGAAATAGACGGTGCTTGGCTACTACTGTCAACCACTTGGAAGAGAATCTTTGTAGGAGATCCTGGATAGACAGGGGGAACAATGTGGAACAAAAGTCAAAATCATTTGGGGAAAAAAAAAAAGTGGGGAACAGGTTAACAGTCAAGTGAATTGGGAAAGGTCCTGAATTAAAAAAAAAAAAAAAAAAGTTCTACACTTTTTTCCATAGCCTTGAGGCCAAGTTGAATTACAGTCTTTGATTTAAAATGTTCCATAAGAGAAGCGGGCTAGAGCAAACTGCTTGGAATTTTAAGGGGGTCTAGAGAGTACCCACCAGCCACTCCTCAGAAGGAAGGTTGGGCAATCTACTTCTGTAGTGATACCACCTTGGAAACCCAAGGAGGGGTAGCTATGAGTCAGTCCGATGGCACATAACAACAATAACAAAAGAGATTACAATGAGTTCGAGGTCAATGACCCAAACAGTAATTGAAATGATTCTGACCAGAGAAGACCTACTATATGCACATACACTTAGCAGTTATCTAACTTTCCCCCACCTTGTCTACCTTCTCTTCCCACCCACTGGCCAGTAGTTTGTTTTTTTTTTAAAAATATAGGAACAAGTTATCATATCAAGTTATGATAATGAATACCAATAGATTACAAATGCCAAATAATATACATTGTGCCCTAAACATCTCAAAATATTTTCTTAAGAATCTGCATATATACTATAGTAGAGCTAACAAGGGACAAGACTGTAGTCACTTCTTGGCCACAGCCAGCTACCCAGAGTGAGCAAGGAGTTGGACCTATGGGCTCGGGACCATGGTCACAGGGGACATCAAGCTCAACTGGTGTAACACACTACACAAAAACATTATTCCACATCCTACTTTGGTGAGTAGCGACTGGGATCTTAAAGCTTGCAAGCAGCCATCTAGAGATAACGATGGGTCTCTCCTCATTCAGAGCAAAGAAGAATGAAGAAAACCAAAGACACATGGAAACAATTAGTCCAAGGGACTGGTATACCATGTGATCCTCAGCCTATACCACTATGAGACGAGAAGAACTAGACTGTGCCCAGCTACTACCATCAACCAGTTGGAGAGGGATCTATGTAGAAGATCCTGGATAGAGCTGTAGAATATTGTGGAACAAAACTCAAAAAAAAGGGACCAGGTTTGCTGGTCTGATAGAGCCTGGTGGAACCACTGAGACTATAGCCCCTTGCTGCCCTTCAGGTCTGGAATTGAACCCACTCCTTGATCTCCAGCCAAACAAAAGACAGGCACATGAGCTGAACATTTACATTAGGCAGATAGGAGACATCAATCATGGGAGATTAGAAGGGCTGTATATGCACATGGAGACAACTGGGGGGGGGTAGGAGTACATGGGAGGGAAGGACACAGGGAAGAGATAACAACCATGGGGAGGAAGTAGGAAGAGAGCTATGGCACTGTAGAAAAATGCAATCAATGTCATGAGAAAGTGTACATGAACTGCTGTATGGAAAATGAATTTGCTCTGTGAACTTTCAGGCAAATCACAATACAAATTAAAAAAAAAAAAAAAATCACCTGCAGAATCTATGTAGGAAAAAAAAATATTAGCACATACTGCACCAAATAACCAGACTGTAAGACTACTAGACTTCCATTCATCTCTCAACAGTAAAATCCTAACTGCAATAGTATCTTCTGAAAAGCCACGTCTGTAGGCCCACACAACCACCACAGTAGAAATAAGGTAGGTAGTAGGAGCTCTGGTAGCATAGTGGCTAAGACACTTGCCTGCTAACCAGACGGCTGGCGGTTCAAACCCACCAGCCACTCCTCGCAAGGAAGGTTGGGCAATCCTACTTCCGTAGTGATACTGCCTCGGAAACCCAAGGAGGGGTCACTATCCCCGCAAGGAAGGTTGGGCAATCCTACTTCCATAGTGATACTGCCTCGGAAACCCAAGGAGGGGTCACTATGAGTCGGGGCCGACTCCACGGCACATAACAACAACAGAGTTAAAACTGAGAGACTGAGGGGCCTATCAAGAAATAAACTCAGTAATGAAGTTTTTGAGTAAGAATCCAAAATTTAACCTATTCTTTACAAAACTATAGAACCCACCTCTGCAAAAAACAAACAAAAGTAGAAGAAATTAACATATTCAGAAACTTCTTCAATTCTTCTCAGCTATTTGCAAAGAAAGGTTAAGGGCAATAAAGATTTCCAAGCCCCACCTGCTTGAAATTCTTTTGTTAAGTTTGAAATGGAGCCTGGGAACTAGTAAGTGTGCTTAAAAAGTTCTCCAGGGGATTCCTAACTGATTGATCAGTTATGTTTGTCAGAAGTACACCCTTTAAAGAAGAACTCCTTCCAACCCTTAAAGACACACGAACAGTCTGTAAAATTGTCTAAGTTCTTCCTATCAATGTTAGTTCAAACGGCACCATGCCATCTCACCTAACTCTTTGTGTCCCCCCTCACCTACAGTGAGTACCTCCTTTTTTCAGTTCATTCCTCTTAAACGAAGTCTTTCTTCGTTATTTCCACTCACTAATGGTCACTAATAATCCGAAGGGTAAAACAAAGGGAAATTATCATTTCAATACTCGGAAATCCTGTCAGTTCTAACATGAAAAAGGAAAAAAAAAACCACATTCTTGATAATACGCACTGAATTTTAAATTAAATAAAACACTTCCAAGGGTAATCCTGAAGCAGCGTTGAAAGATAAGTTGGATTAAGGGTGTCTGCATGTATCAGGGGTGTACCAGATTCTGAAAGAAAAAACTTTAAAACCGGGAAGGTCACCTAGTGGGGAGAATGGGCCCGTGCGGGCACCTGCGACGGCTTTGACACTCGACACCCCAGCCTTCACTCAGGTTGCTAGGAAACAAAAAGGATCCACGTTCCCTGCAATTCCTCCCGGGCCTCGCGGAGTGGAGAGAGGCCTTTAGGGCCTGGGGACAACATGGGCAAGCCTGGCCACCCTCTGGGTGACGAATACGAGGAAATCTCGAGACCGAGAGCTCGGGACGCCGGCGAGGGGCTGGGCTCAGCAACTGGCCCGGAGCCCGTGAGGAGGGCGGGCCCTGCCTCTGTAGAGCTGGGAGCGGGCCCTGAGGGCAAAGCGGCGCTCCCGCAGGCCACGGCGAGCTCGGCTCCCGCCAGGCCGGGACCGAGGATCCCCGGCCGAATACGGGCCTAAATGAAAACCCCGCGACGCGCGGATACGGGGGCGTCTACTCACACGTGCTGACAGGCCGCGGTCCGCACAGGCGTTTTGAGCACTTCCTGACAGACGGGGCAGTAGAAATCATCTTCGGTGTAAGGCGTGGCCGCGGAGAGCTCCTCGGCCATCGCGGAGGCTGAGGGATTCAAGGCGATGGCGGCAGCGGCCGAGGTGGCGGTAGCGGCCCGGGGCCCGACTCCCTGCTCGAACCCGGAGGGGGAGGGGAGTCCGCGTCAGGAAGCCGCTCGAGCCAGGAGGGGGCGGGGCAAAGCGGGGGCGGGACCCGGACGCGGCCGCAAAAGCGTGGCGCGGGCCAGCTTCCGAAGGCTCAGCTTCCAGAGGGCCGCGGTCAAAGACTGGACGAGAGGGAGGTGCTTGGCGAGGATCCCGTGGAAAAGCAGCGGTTGGCTTCTCTTTCGTTTCCACCCCGGCACGGAAACGGCAAGGGCCTTCCCGGGAGGATCGGGCAGCCTCCCACCCTTCCCGCCGGCATCGGTGCTCCCAGCCCTCCTGCAAGCCACAGCCTCTCTCCGGAGGCCACGCCGACGTCTAGCTCCTCAGCAGGGCCGCAGCTTCGCCTCCCGCCCCTTGTCTCCGCCTTTGGCCTCCCTTGCCCTGCAGCCCAGTGGAGCCCCCATTCGCGCCCCTTTCTTCTCCCAGCCGCCCGTCCTCTTCCCCCGCCAAGACCGCGGCCCACCCTTTCCCGTTGCTCCTCCTCTTCCTCCAGGCCCTCAGCTCCTTGCCGGGTTTCACGCTTTCTGCTCTTCACCTTGCGTAGACGCGTTCTGAGGAGCCGCTCCGCCTCAAGAATAGTGGAGCGGTTTCTCCCCCGTCGCTTGATGGTAGGGAGGTGGCCCTGCGCCGGCATCAGGCTTCTTGTCCAGCCGCTGCTGCTTCCGTAGCTGAAGCCTGAGGAGAAATGTAGGCCGGGAGGGCGACTTCCTCAGTGCTCATCGGCCCAAAATGGGGCCGGGTCCGAGGCTCATGGTGCACCGGGATGCCCCCCCACCCCCCGCCAGCAGCTCTTCCATGGCACTGCACTGCCTGCAGACTGCCCGGCCAGTCACCGAGCACCAGTGGGGCGCGGGCAAAGGCGAGAGAGTGGGGAGACGGGCGGGGGGGGGCGCCTCCATAGCAACCGGCACGTGGCGCCTTAAGCAAGTTGTGACATAAACAGCAGGGCATTTACATAACTACATCTCCAGTTTCCCTCCTAGCACACACCCCATTGCTCACCAGTCTTATAAAATATATTGGATTTTTAAAAAATTCTTCAAAAAACTCCCTGTTAAAAGATTTTGTCCCTTAGTATTTACCTTTTTTGTTTTTTGGTTGCTTTGAAGAAAAAAAAAGGGAAGCATGGATCTAGACATTTCACCAAGTTAATGTAATTAAAAGAAAAAAAAAAGTTGCTGTCTTGTTGAAAGTCTGGAACGTTCACAATTAGCTTAAGGAAAAAAATGCATTATTACCATCCTGTTTGTTATAGCTCTTGACCTTAGTCTAAATGAATCGTAATCACAAACTGTATGAGGCCCTGATCAATTTGATTCTACTGTTTTTGTCTACATTGTCCTTTGTTGTTGTTACGTGCCCTCGAGTGGCGACCCCTCAGTGGCGACCCCTCGTTGGGTTTCCGAGGCAGTATCACTATGGAAGTAGATTGCCCCATCTTCCTTCCTTAGAACTATGTTAAATGTTATGCAGGTGTCATGAACTTTGGTCTCAACCAGCTTGCGCACGCTTGGTTATCAAATGAGAGAACAAATCATGATAGATACTCCTCCTAAATTTTGCATGAACATTGACCGATTATAATGAAGATAGGAAGTGGAATGCTGGAATTACATGGCTTAACAGATGAAATGGGTCCTAATGTGCATCTTAACAATTCCTGGAATAATACTGAGGATAATTATTATTGCATTAATAACTTACTCATACTACCAGTACAGTACGGGAGCTCTGGTAGCATAGTGGCTAAGACACTTGCCTGCTAACCAGACGGCTGG
>NW_006921981.1:3106157-3110683 GCF_000298275.1 Orycteropus afer afer | reverse complement strand
ACTTGACTGCTAACCAGGAGGCTGGCGGTTCAAACCCACCAGCCACTCCTTGGAAGGAAGATGGGGCAATCTACTTCCATAGTGATACTGCCTCGGCAACCCAAGGTGGGGTCGCTATGAGTCAGGTCCAACTCGAAGGCACACAACAACATGACGCAGAGGTTAAAGATGTCCCAAATGTCCAACTTTTCCAAACTGCTGTGCCACTACATTATCTCTAACATCAATTTCTCCTTCTCCCCTTAGCACTCTCCCTCCTGTCTTAGGGTTCTGTCTATCACTGTAATATCTCATGGAACTCACAAACTGCCAAGGAAACAGCTCATGTTATGGTGGAGGCTGAGAGTCTAGCAAGTTCCAAGTCCGTGGGTAGGTCTAGAGGATTCTCTCCACTTGTGGTTGCAGAGGCTAGCAAACCCAAATTGGCAGGTCAGATGTCTGTCTGCTGTCTCGAGTGCAGGGGTGAGGTGATGACGAACCAAACACAGGACCAGACCAAGACAGAGAACTTTCCCAGAACATTCACATATATATATCCTCAAGGAAACTAAGGGTGGTGACTTGAGTCATACCCTACAGCAAGGCAGGACTCAAGATACATCCAACCCTAAACAGTCATAGAGACTAGGATTTACAACACATTACAGTATGTAGGATGATGACTAGAAAGGCCATATTAAGTAATTCACTGCATTGCAGTTTCCCATCTTTGTTTTCCTTAGTTGCATATGCCAAATAAAAATCTCCTTTCTTCACTATTATAACTTTGTGGTAATTTTCCCCTAGAACACCACCCAGGGACTCCAAACATATATATAGCTCCCTCATGTATTTTAACATGTCACTTGATGTACATGTATGTATATAGCTGGCATGTGGATATCCCTCAAAAATTTGGGTACAAGGAAAATATACAAGCAAATATTCAAAACAGAGCCTTTCAGACTGAGGTCTCAAAGATGTGTTAATTTTCAGCACTATTAGGTAAACAGAAAAGGAAAACAGAAGGAGAAGTAATTATTCTGGAAAAAAAATCCCTGAATGCTCCAGGGAGAATATAACAAAGATGTTCTTGCACAGACTGTTCTCATGAAATAACTGATAAGTTATAATTTTAGTTTTACTCATATTGAACTTTGTATATAAAAGCTCTGCTATTTTATTTAGAACACAGGAGCACTTTGTATTTTCACTAAGTGGTGCCCAACTCAAGTTATTTGAACCCTCCATATAACTAGTTCTCTTTTGGGCTCTACCACAGTATAAGAGTTTCTTCCTGACAATAATTGGTGTCAGAAGTGGTATTTCAAAGGTGCATTGCTTGCAGTGAGCCCCAAGGAATGAAGGATTCAGACCTGGTACCAGCTGAGTCACTTGGATTCTCCACCTCCCAAAACTCTTACGAGTCATTCTCCACCTCCCAAAACTCTTAGGAAGTAAATAACTTCTTGAATCCAAGCTCTGCTCCTTTGCATTGCAATATTTTCATGTTTTATTGTGGGTTTGTTTTTATTCTTGCAAGTAAGTTTTACTTTCTTTTTGTGAAAACAGGAAATGCCAGATCTAGGGATATTTCAGGTTGTAAATCATGCCTATAATATGAACAAGCATTTTGGTCCTCTGATGTGCTTATTTTGGTCTGGTTGGCATGACCTTACTACAGATAGTTTGGAGAATCAGTGGTCACTTCAGGGGTCATTTGATCTTTCTGAATTGTTTCTCTATGCAGCAAATTAGAAACTAAGGGCACCCAACTTGGACAATCTCAATGGAATACCTATTTTGATTAGTATTTAGAGTCCTCTAAAAGACATCAAGACAGTAAAATTGCTTCCCTGCAGGATAATATATCCAAATTAAAAAAGCAAAATAAGGAATTATAATGTAAAAACCCTGCTCTTAATCTACGCACTCTCTTGCTGGCAGTCTCTTCTTTATACCATCCTTTGCCTTCTTAGTTCTTTATAATACTCTTCTGAGCTTCCTTTCTTTCCCAAGAAAACTTTGACCCTGAAATGCTCTTAAAATCTGTCCCAGCACGTACACTGAGGATTTTTCCAGTATTACTTTCACTTCTTGGACTTGTACACAGTTACACAGCATTGTGAAGGATTTCCCACAACTATGTGAAGATCCTTGTAATTTTGCTAAAATTATTGTTGAAGCTTGAAAACCTTGACTTCCTGACTTGCACCAGCTAGTTCATATGATAACATGGTAAGGGGAAGCCCAGTTGTGGTTAGAACAGACTGAAGGGAAAAATCCCAAAGATAAGTTAGCATTAAATACAGGCAAAATAGTCACTGAATTGTTAGAAGACTATCGAGTAGTGAGTAAGAGATTACTCATGGCTATTCCAAAAATTCCACCACTTGTCTGTCAGTTTGTCATACTGTGGTGACTTGCATGTTGCTGTGAGGCTGAAGGCTATGTCATGGATATTTCAAGTACCAGCAGGGTCACCCATAGTGGACAGGTTTCAGCAGAACTTCCAGACTAAGATAGATGCAGAAGGAAGGGGCCATCCACTTCTCAAAGTGTTGGCCAGTGAAAACTTTCTGAATACCAATGAAAAACCATCTGATAAATTCCTGGAAAACTTTATTAATTGCCTGGAAACATTGTCTGATTATAGTGCCAGATGATGAACCCCTCAGGTCAGACGGCACTCAAAAAACAACTAGCTTGGGACACAATTGTTCTATCAGGACAGTCTCCCCTTTGCTATTCCCTGAGGCACACTTCTCTGGCCCTTGGCCTTGCCTCAGCCCTGCTCAGGCAAAGGTTGCAAAGCACTTTTAGTTCTGCTGAGAGGTGCACATAGGTGCAGCCCACTCCACCAGCAACCCTCCTGCCCAAAGGCACTTAGCTTTCTTGCTCTGTGGGCCAGCAAGCCCACTGTGCTGTCTCCTGCCTGTCTCTTAGTTCTGCTGCTGCTACTGTTGCTCCCATCTCTCTGCCATCTCAATGCAGGGATCTTGGGGCCAAGGATGTGATCTACTCCTGCTTCTCTTTCTTGATGGTGGTGAGATTCCCCCCTTCCACCTTTGGGAGGGCTCATTTTAAGCCTAGTGAGATTATAAAATTGACCAATCCCCACATTAGGGTGCTATTCTTACTAACAAGCTATCCAGTCCTCTCGGTAGACCACAAGCACCTTATATTTACATAGTTCTACCCAGTAATCTGGTGAGAGTCACAAAGACCCCAGCTAGAAGAGCCAGACTGAGTAATTCACTACACCACAGCACTATAGAGGTACAAGCCACCTAAATGTCAGCACTGCACTTAGTAGAAATTTAAAAAGGTACCAAAGGGTAGGCAATGAAACATAAGCCTCCCTCTCATTCCATCTCCTAGGAGTGCAAGGAATTATGGAGGAGAAGAGATACAATGTAGGGAAAGCTTCATTATGGAGGGGGGATGTATGTTAGACAGGTGAGGGGAGTGCTGAGGACAGGATGGGTGGAAGGACATAGCTTTATAGGCTGTCCAGAACAAGCTATGTGAATTCAGTAGCACAAAATGTTTAGGCAGAATTAGCTTCCCTCTCAGAGTGGGGAAGGGGAGGGCTCTGAGGACTGTTGGACAGTAGCTGTATTGATAGACAGAGGGGCTGCTAAGGGGACTTGCCTTGTTGAAGGTCAAGGAACCGGAATGTGATTATGGAAGAGATTCAATGGATTCTACAGTGTTGGTGTGATTGAATCAAACAGGAAACAAAACAGGTTCTTGACCCAGCAGAGACAGACCAGAATAATGTTCACCAGTCAGTAGCAGCAGCAGAACTCCCAAGACTAACTGCATTTCAAGGAGCAGCTAAGATTAGCCTCTCTGCAGAAAAGTCCAGTAAAGACCCAGAAGAGATCTTGCAAATCTCAGGACTCAGATTCCCCAGTGGTGCCTCAAGTTCATGTAAACTACCCATGTCCTCCTTCATATATTTCCAGATGCCATCTTTGAAGGAGTGTAGCCCAAGAGGGATGGAATAGTAAAGAATGTTTTCATCTAAATCTAAAGCAATTGTTTAAATTATTTCAACAGATTAAGTTTATCAATAGGCCTAACAATTTTGCCCTACTGCTCAGAGGCTGAGACCATTTTATTTATGCAGCTGAATGTATATTGAGTAAATATGTGATCCTTCCAAAAAATATCAGGAGTTTTACATATGAAATGTTGCCAAGACAGAAGATTGTTTCTTTTGGTAATTATAGTTTATTTTCAAGCTTAATTCACAGAGGGTTGCTACTATCAAAGAAGAAACTTTCATACTCTAGTAGAGTAGAAAAAAGAGTTTTATTAAAGGATCATACATCTCAAGTTGGGTAGCACTAATTGAAAATATTGAGTGCTCCATTGTTCTAAAGAAAAAGAAGAGTTTTTATACACAAAGTTCAGCATGACTAAAACTACAGTTATAAGTCATTCTTTCTTCTTTTCAGTTATTTCCCAAGAATGATCTGTGTAAGGACATCTTCATCACATTTCCTGGAGTATTCTTGGACATCTTGATTTTTTTTTTT